>NC_089843.1:42285126-42595126 GCF_035609145.1 Eleutherodactylus coqui | reverse complement strand
TGTCTGTTCTATTTTTGAGCATTTAGTTTAAATTGCAGAGCTTACCACAAGGCATGTGTGAGGGAGGCCTTAGTAGACTATTCTGTACAGGTCCAGTGTATGCCAATAGGACATCTTGGCACTGTTCTGGCATGATGGATGTATGGGAGCTTATAGACATGTCAGAGGTAATATAAATTTTGTTTCTCACTTCTATGGGTGTTGTGTGTCTTCTTCAACTTTTGATTCTCTACTAACAGAATCTTGGCTTCTATGCACTATGGCTACTTGGCTGCTATGTTCTATGCAAATGTTTCTGGCAGGTGTGGAAAAATGCTGCAAAGTAAGAAAACTTTAAAAAAATAGAAGTGTTAATAGTTTATTTTTGTCAACTAGCAAAATGCAAAGTGAATGAATAATAGAGAAATCTAAATCAAATCTACATGTGGTGTGACCAATCTTTAACTCTAAAACGGCATCAGTCCTTCTAGGTACACTTGTACAAAGTTAGGGACTTCGTAAGGTTATAACAGCTGTTCCGAGAAGTCTGGCCAGAAGTGGTCTTCATGGAAGAATTACAGTTGAAGGTCTTAAAGAGATGGACAGGATTTTGTCCTGTTATGTGGCCGTGATAAGTATGGCCACATAACAATACGAAATAAAACCATTGATTTCAATGGTTTCATCCTTACTAGTTGGATTCTCACCCACTGATAGTATGGATGTGAAAAGATAGAACTATGTGCAGAAAGATAGGGCAGGAGCTGTCTTGCTTTTTTTTTTCAAACTCGCGTTCACTAGCACAGAGTTTGAAAAGTCTGATGAAAAAAAAATGGTTCATGTGCAATTATACTCCATAGCGGAGAGTGCAGTTGTACTTAAACCCATCTGTTTAAGCCCAAAAAGCCATACCTTCTATGTCATAACAAGTCCAAGTGACTCAACTGTATTATGAAAACATAGGAACTGGAGTGCAGGAAAATGTCAGTAAGTGCTCTGGACTGATGAGTCAAATTTGAAATGTTTGGCTGTAACAAAAAGCTATTTGGTTGCCACAGGGCTGTAGGACAAAACAATTAGTGCCTGCAGGCAACAGCGAAACATGGTCTGTCTGGGATGATTTAGTAAATCCTGCACTGAGCAGGGGGTTGGACCTAATGACCCTGGAGGTTTCTTCCAACGCTACCATTCTATGATTCTATGATGGTGGTAGAGGTTCCTTCCAAGTTTGGGAGCATTTCGGCAAATCAGATTTGGTCAGGATTAATAGTGTCATCCTTGCTGAGAAACACAGGCAGATACTTATCTATCATGTAATACCATCAAGGAGGAATCTGATTGGCTCCAAATTTATTCTGGAGCAGAACAATAACCACAAACATACAGCCAATTTCATTAACACTATCTTCATTGTAAAGAAGAACAAGGAATCCTGAAGGGTTTCTAAGAGATGCTATCCTGGAGGACCACAAGGAAAATGGCTGTAGAATTCCGTATCAGCATGGGTTTATGAGAGATCGCTTCTGTCAAGCCAACCTGCTCAGCTTCTATGAGAAAGTAAGTTCTAGACTGGACCATGGAGAATCACTGGATTTTGTGCATCTGGAGTTTTCCAAAGTGTTTGATACTGTGCCGCATAAAAGGTTGGTATATAAAATTAGATTGCTTTGTATGGGCAAGAATGTGTGTAAGTAACTGGTGCATACTCTGATTGGAAAACCGTTACTAGTGAGGTACCACAGGGTGCAGTTTTTGAGGGGTCACCGTTACTAGTGGGGTACCACACGGGATGATTTAAAATTATGCACATAACCAGAGGAAATACATGTCGCCATTACACACTAAATGGGAAACCACTGGGGAACACTGATATGGAAAGGGACTTGGGTGTTTTAGTTAACTGTAAGCTTAAATGGAGCAACCAGTGTCAGACAGCTGCTGCCAAGGCAAATAGAATCATGGGTGCATGAAAAGAGGTTTAAGGGCACATGACAAAAACTTTGTTCTTTCTCTTTACAAGTCACAGGTTGGACCACACATGGAATGCTGTGTACAGTTTTGGGCACCAGTACTCAAGAATGACATAGTTAAGCGAGTACAAAGGTGGGCAACTAAAGTAATAAACGGAATGGATGGACGACAGTACCCAGAGTCTTATCAAAATTGGGATTATTTGATTTAGAAAAAGAGGGCTGAGGGGCGACCTAATAACTATGTAACATTAGGGGACAATACAGAGATCTCTCCCGTCATCTATTTATACCCAGGACTGTGTCTGTAACAAGGGGGCATCCTCTGTGTTTAGAGGAAATAAGGTTTCTACACCGACATAGAAGGGGGTTCTTTACTGTAAGAGGTGATGACAAATTTGATAAAAGAGTACACAAGGGGCCTGGACGTCTTTCTTGAGCGATACAATATTATATGTTATAATTAGAGATGAGCGAACGTGTTCTTCCGAGCTTGATATTCGTGCGAATATTAGGGTGTTCGGGATGTTCGTTATTCGTAACGAACACCATGCGGTGTTCTGGTTATTTTCACTTCCTTCCCTGAGACGTTAGCGCGCTTTTCTGGCCAATTGAAAGACAGGGAAGGCATTACAACTTCCCCCTGTGACGTTCAAGCCCTATACCACCCCCCTGCTGTGAGTGGCTGGGAAGATCAGGTGTCACCCGAACATAAAAGTCGGCCCCTCCCGCGGCTCGCCTCAGATGCGGTGTGAGTTAGATGAGGGACAGTGCTGTTTGTACCGGAGCTGCTGTAGGGAAAGAATTGGTAGTTAGTGTAGGCTTCAAGACCCCCCAAAGGTCCTTATTAGGGCCACTGATAGCTGTGTGTTGGCTGCTGTTAGCAGTGGCAATTTTTTTTTTCTCAAAATCGCCTCTGCAGACCGTTGCACCTGGCATTAGGGACAGAAGTGCTGCATAGGCAGGGAGAGTGTTAGGAGTGAGTGTAGCCTTCAAGAACCTCAACGGTCCTTTCTAGGGCCATATTTATCCGTGTGCAGTACTCTCCAGGCTGCTGTTAGCTGTGCTGCATTTTTTTTTGCTTCTCAAAATCGCTTCTGCAGAGCATTGCACCCTCCATTGATACTGCAGGGAAAGAATTGTATAGGCAGGGCCACAACACAGTTATTATTCATTGAATATACGCAGTGCTGCCTTTTGCTTGTAAAACAAGTGAAAATAATTCTATTTGTCCGGCCTCTGTCCGTCCTAAGGGCGGTGGACACGTGTCGGCTGCGTGTGACACCTTTAAAAATCATACGCACCCAGCTACGTTTTACTCCTGGCTTCGCCATTTGCTTTCCTTAATTGGGAAAAAAAATACCTGCTCTGCCACAGTTAATAACTCTGCTACCCTCACGTTCTGTGACACATTAGCAGGGACACAGCACAGTTATTAAACTTCTCATGTTCATAGAATATACGCAGTGCTGCCTTTTGGTGCCAAAAAACGGAAAATAATTCTATTTGTCCGGCCTCTGTCCGTCCTAAGGGCGGTGGACACGTGTCGGCTGCGTGTGCAACCTGTAAAAATCAGACGCACCCAGCTACGTTTTACTCCTGGCTTCGCCATTTGCTTTCCTTAATTGGGAAAAAAAATACCTGCTCTGCCACAGTTAATAACTCTGCTACCCTCACGTTCTGTGACACATTAGCAGGGACACAGCACAGTTATTAAACTTCTCATGTTCATAGAATATACGCAGTGCTGCCTTTTGGTGCCAAAAAACGGAAAATAATTCTATTTGTCCGGCCTCTGTCCGTCCTAAGGGCGGTGGACACGTGTCGGCTGCGTGTGCAACCTGTAAAAATCAGACGCACCCAGCTACGTTTTACTCCTGGCTTCGCCATTTGCTTTCCTTAATTGGGAAAAAAAATACCTGCTCTGCCACAGTTAATAACTCTGCTACCCTCACGTTCTGTGACACATTAGCAGGGACACAGCACAGTTATTAAACTTCTCATGTTCATAGAATATACGCAGTGCTGCCTTTTGGTGCCAAAAAACGGAAAATAATTCTATTTGTCCGGCCTCTGTCCGTCCTAAGGGCGGTGGACACGTGTCGGCTGCGTGTGACACCTTTAAAAATCATACGCACCCAGCTACGTTTTACTCCTGGCTTCGCCATTTGCTTTCCTTAATTGGGAAATAAAATACCTGCTCTGCCACAGTTAATAACTCTGCTACCCTCACGTTCTGTGACACATTAGCAGGAAAACAGCACAGTTATTAAACTTAGATTATTCATTCACTAGAGGCAGTGGGGCCTTTCGTTTTCAAAAAAGGTAAAAAATTATATTTGGCCAATTTATTTCCTGCCTGTGAAATCAAATCACTGGTAATACAGCATGCTGTGGGGTAGGGGTAGGCCTAGAGGACGTGGACGCGGCCGAGGACGCGGAGGGCCAAGTCAGGGTGTGGGCACAGGCCAAGCTCCTGATCCAGGTGTGTCGCAGCCGACTGCTGCGCGATTAGGAGAGAGGCACGTTTCTGGCGTCCCCACATTCATCGCCCAATTAATAGGTCCACGCGGGAGACGGTTATTAGAAAATGAGCAGTGTGAGCAGGTCCTGTCCTGGATGGCAGAAAGTGCTTCGAGCAACCTATCGTCTACCCGCAGTTCTGCGCCGTCCACTGCTGCCAATCCGAATCCTCTGTCTGCTGCTCCTCCTTCCTCCCAGCCTCCTCACTCCACTACAATAACACCTGCTCAGGAGCGGGAGCACTCCCAGGAACTGTTCTCGGGCCCCTGCTTAGATTGGGCAGCAGCGGTTCCTCTCCCACCAGAGGAGTTTATCGTCACTGATGCCCAACCATTCGAAAGTTCCCGGGGTCCGGGGGAAGAGGCTGGGGACTTCCGCCAACTGTCTCAACAACTTTCTGTGGGTGAGGAGGACGATGACGATCAGACACAGTTGTCTTGCAGTGAGGTAGTAGTAAGGGCAGTAAGTCCGAGGGAGCAGCGCACAGAGGATTCGGAGGAAGAGCAGCAGGACGATGAGGTGACTGACCCCACCTGGTGTGCAACGCTTACTCAGGAGGACAGGTCTTCAGAGGGGGAGTCAAGGGCATCAGCAGGGCAGGTTGCAAGAGGCAGTGCGGTGGCCAGGGGTAGAGGCAGGGCCAGACCGAATAATCCACCAACTGTTTCCCAAAGGGCCCCCTCGCGCCATGCCACCCTGCAGAGGCCGAGGTGCTCTAAGGTCTGGCAGTTTTTCACAGAGACGCCTGACGACCGACGAACAGTGGTGTGCAACCTTTGTCGCACAAAGCTCAGCCGGGGAGCCAACACCAACAGCCTCACCACCACCACCATGCGCAGACATATGATGGCCAAGCACCCCGCAAGGTGGGACGAAGGCCGTTCAGCGCCTCCGGTTTGCACCCCTGCCTCTCCCCCTGTGCCCCAACCTGCCACTGAGATGCAACCCCCCTCTCAGGACACAGGCACTACCGTCTCCTGGCCTGCACCCACACCCTCACCTCCGCTGTCTTCGGCCCCATCCAGCAGTGTAGTTCAGCGCACCGTCCAGCCGTCGCTTGCGCAACTGTTGGAGCGCAAGCGCAAGTACGCCGCCACGCACCCGCACGCTCAAACGTTAACCGTCCGCATAGCAAAATTCATCAGCCTTGAGATGCTGCCGTATAGGGTTGTGGAAACGGAGTCCTTCAAAAGTATCATGGAGGCGGCGGCCCCGCGCTACTCAGTTCCCAGTCGCCACTACTTTTCCCGATGTGCCGTCCCAGCCCTGCACGACCACGTCTCCCGCAACATTGTACGCGCCCTCACCAACGCGGTTACTGCCACGGTCCACTTAACTACGGACACGTGGACAAGCACAGGCGGGCAGGGCCACTACATCTCCCTGACGGCACATTGGGTGAATTTAGTGGAGGCTGGGACAGAGTCAGAGCCCGGAACCGCTCACGTCCTACCCACCCCCAGAATTACGGGCCCCAGCTCGGTGGTGGTATCTGCGGAGGTGTATGCTTCCTCCACTAAAGCACCCTCCTCCTCCTCCTCCTCCGTCTCGCAATCAAGATGTGTTAGCAGCAGCATGTCGCCAGCAGTCGGTGTCGCGCGGTGTGGCAGCACAGCGGTGGGCAAGCGTCAGCAGGCCGTGCTGAAACTACTCAGCTTAGGCGATAAGAGGCACACGGCCCACGAACTGCTGCAGGGTCTGACACAGCAGACCGACCGCTGGCTTGCGCCGCTGAGCCTCCAACCGGGCATGGTCGTGTGTGACAACGGCCGTAACCTGGTGGCGGCTCTGCAGCTCGGCAGCCTCACGCACGTGCCATGCCTGGCCCACGTCTTTAATTTGGTGGTTCAGCGCTTTCTGAAAAGCTACCCACGCTTGTCAGACCTGCTCGTAAAGGCGCGCCGGCTCTGTGCACATTTTCGCAAGTCCCACACGGACGCTGCCACCCTGCGCACCCTGCAACATCACTTTAAGCTGCCAGTGCACCGACTGCTGTGCGACGTGCCCACACGGTGGAACTCTACGCTCCACATGTTGGCCAGGCTCTATGAACAGCGTAGAGCTATAGTCGAATACCAACTCCAACATGGGCGGCGCAGTGGGAGTCAGCCTCCTCAATTCCTTTCAGAAGAGTGGGCCTGGTTGGCAGACATCTGCCATGTCCTTGGTAATTTTGAGGAGTCTACCCAGGTGGTGAGCGGCGATGCTACAATCATTAGCGTCACCATTCCTCTGCTATGCATCTTGAGAAATTCCCTGCAAACCATAAAGGCAGCTGCTTTGCGCTCGGAAACGGGGGCGGGGGAAGACAGTATGCCGCTGGATAGTCAGGGCACCCTCCTGTCTATTTCTCAGCGCGTACAGGAGGAGGAGGAGCATGAGGAGGATGGGGAAGAGACAGCTTGGGCCGCTGCTGACGGTACACCGGCTGATTGCCTGTCATCCTTTCAGCGTGTATGGCCTGAGGAGGAGGAGGAGGATCCTGAAAGTGATCTTCCTAGTGACGACAGCCATGTGTTGCGTACAGGTACCCTGGCACACATGGCTGACTTCATGTTAGGATGCCTTTCTCGTGACCCTCGCGTTGCACGCATTCTGGCCACGACGGATTACTGGGTGTACACACTGCTCGATCCACGGTATAAGGAGAACCTGCCCACTCTGATTCCCGAAGAGGAAAGGGGTTCGAGAGTGTTGCTATACCACAGGACCCTTGCGGACAAGCTGATGGTAAAATTCCCAGCCGACAGCGCTAGTGGCAGAAGGCGCAGTACCGAGGGCAAGGTAGCAGGGGATGTGCATAGATCGAGCAGCATGTACATCCCAGGCAGTGCAACAGTCTTTAAGGGCCTGGCCAGCTTTATGGCTCCCCACCAAGACTGTGTCACCGCTCCCCAGTCACGGCTGAGTCGGCGGGAGCACTGTAAAAGGATGGTGAGGGAGTACGTAGCGGATCGCACGACCATCCTTGGTGACGCCTCTGCCCCCTACAACTACTGGGTGTCGAAGCTGGACACGTGGCCTGAACTAGCGCTGTATGCCCTGGAGGTGCTTGCTTGTCCTGCGGCTAGCGTCTTGTCGGAGAGGGTGTTTAGTGCGGCTGGGGGAATCATCACAGATAAGCGTAGCCGCTTGTCAACCGACAGTGCCGACAGGCTAACACTCATCAAGATGAACAAAGGCTGGATTTCCCCAGACTTCTGTTCTCCACCAGCGGACAGCAGCAATACGTAAGCAATACGTAGGCTGCACCCGCGGATGGAAGCTACGTTCTCTCTCACCATCCAAAACGGGGACATTTCTGCTTCATCAATCTGTGTCTAATATTCCTCCTCCTCCTCCTGCTCCTCCTCCTGAAACCTCACGTAATCACGCTGAACGGGCAATTTTTCTTAGGGCCACAAGGCTCACTCAAATAATTTTTCTGAACAATTTTTATAAGTTTCAATGCGCTTAAAAGCGTTGGAACTTTAACTTGAACCAATTTTTCGTTACACTGGGCTGCCTCCAGGCCTAGTTACCACTTAAGCCACATTAACCAAAGCGATTCACCTGCCATCTTGGTTGGGCATGGCCAATTTTTACTGAGGTACATTAGTACTGTTGGTACACCAAATTTTTGGGGCCCTCACCTACAGTGTAATCATAGCAATTTGTATGTTCTTCGCCTGCACTCATGGTACAGAAAGGTGTGTGGGGTTGGCCTACACTTTAGCTACATAAATGTAACTTGGGCCTTGGCTATACTAAGGCTACTGACATGGAACGAAGACTGCGCTCTCGCTATACTGCTTCGGAATTGTTACTGGGGCCTGTCTTGAGTGCTACTATTGCTGACATGGAACGAAGACTGCGCTCCCGCTATACTGCTTCGGAATTGTTACTGGGGCCTGTCTTGAGTGCTACTATTGCTGACATGGAACGAAGACTGCGCTCCCGCTATACTGCTTCGGAATTGTTACTGGGGCCTGTCTTGAGTGCTACTATTGCTGACATGGAACGAAGACTGCGCTCCCGCTATACTGCTTCGGAATTGTTACTGGGGCCTGTCTTGAGTGCTACTATTGCTGACATGGAACGAAGACTACGCTCCCGCTATACTGCTTCGGAATTGTTACTGGGGCCTGTCTTGAGTGCTACTATTGCTGACATGGAACGAAGACTGCGCTCCCGCTATACTGCTTCGGAATTGTTACTGGGGCCTGTCTTGAGTGCTACTATTGCTGACATGGAACGAAGACTGCGCTCCCGCTATACTGCTTCGGAATTGTTACTGGGGCCTGTCTTGAGTGCTACTATTGCTGACATGGAACGAAGACTGCGCTCCTCCTATAATGCTGCTAGTGATATGTTAGTGGGGCCTGTCCTAATGCTACGGCTGAAATGTTACGAATTCTGGCCTCTGCCTATACCGCTGCTAATGGTATGTCTCTGGGGTGTGGAAACAGAGGCTTCCCAAAGACATGATAGTGGCGAGGCCATTTCCCACCAACGCGGTTACTGTAAAGGTACATATAACCACGGACACGTGGAGAGGACACGTAGTGCCTCAAAAACATCCCCCTCCTCCTCCAACAGGGAAAACATTCTTGGCAAATGCCTTTACATTGGTTCGTCTGGTGGCAGTCCAAGAATTTCACCTTTACCGACACAACGAGAGCCCCCACACCATCCCCCCGCCACGGCCCACTTAATCCTGGCCGCATTCCGAAAACCAACAAAATACAACCGTGCTACTAGGTCCTCAGTCACCACCACATTACCACCAACGCGGTTACTGTTAAGGTACATATTACCAGTCTGACTGGGGCATGCAGACACCTTGACAGAATGAATAGTGTGTGGCACATAGGTTCCCCATTGCTATGCCCACGTGTGCAGCTCCTGATGGCGGTGGCACAGGATTCTATTTCTCATTGCTTCTGTACAGCATTGTGGGCTATCGCCCCGCCCCTTTTAAAGAGGGCCGCTGCCTAGCCATGCCAACCCTCTGCAGTGTGTGCCTGCGGTTCCTCCTCATGGCAGACGCACTTCTAAATAGACATGAGTGTGGCGTGGCATGAGGGCAGCTGAAGGCTGCGCAGGGACACTTTGGTGTGCGCTGTGGGGGGGAGGGGGGGGCGGTTGGTCAGCATGTAACCCAGGAGAAGTGGCAGCGGAGTGTCATCCAGGCAGTGATTGTGCTTTGTTGTTGCTAGTGTGGTGCTTAGCAAAGGTATGCCATGCTAATGAGGGCTTTTCAGAAGTAAAAGTTGTTGGGAGGGGGGGGGGCCCACTCTTGCCGGTATTTTGGCTTAATAGTGGGACCTGTGAACTTGAGATGCAGACCAACATGTAGCCCCTCGCCTGCCCTATCCGTTTCTGTGTCATTCCCATCACTTTCTTGAATTGCCCAGATTTTCACACATGAAAACCTTAGCGAGCATCGGCGAAATACAAAAATGCTCTGGTCGCCCATTGACTTCAATGGGGTTCGTTGTTCGAAACGAACCCTCGAGCATCCCGGGAAGTTCGTTCCGAATAACGAACACCCGAACATTTTGGTGTTCGCTCATCTCTAGTTATAATCATTAATAGCTTCAGAAGAGTCGGTGATCCCGAGATTATTCCGCTTCCCAGATTGGAGTCAGATTGGACTCAGCTACCTAAGGTCAGCTGCACACAACCGGATCAGATTCCGCATGTGGGAGTCCTCAGTGGAATCAGACCATGTATCTGTCATTTCTTCTTCTTTTTTGTACTGCGGATGGTCTGCACAGCTCACTGTTGGACATGTGCAATACAGATTTTCTTCTTAAACCCCTGCTTTTCCCACACCATCGCCTCTAGCGATGATGCGGAATCCGTGACTATTCTGCAAAGTCATCCGGGGTTCGACATCAATAGAAGCCACCCACGTGGAAGCCGCTTAAAAATAGAACATGCTGCGACTTTTCCTCCACAAGCGAGAAATTGAAATTGGTTTCCGCTCGTGTGCAGGAAAATGCATAAAACTGCTTGAGAAAGGCATGTTAACCGCACTGAAATGCGTTGCATTTAAAGTAATAATTTAAAGTACGGACCATTGGGTCTATTACAATTACAATCCCTTGACTTCTAGAGCGCAGGGAAATCCTTTTTCCTATCTTGTGAAGTTGTTCTCATTTGTACAAGGTAACAGGATTAAATTGAAAGGGAGGAGACACAAATTAAATATTAGACAGTGAGGAGGATCAATGAGTGGAACAGCTTGCCACGAGAGATGGTGAGTTCTCCTTCAATGGAAGTTTTCAAACAAAGGCTGGACAAATATCTGTCTGGGATGACTTAGTAAATCCTGCACTGAGCAGGGGATTGGACCCGATGACCCTGGAGGTCCCTTCCAGCTCTACCATTCTATGATTATAGTATTTACACTTCAAATTTGAACGATCCACTGATTTTTTTGAACAATAATTATAGCCATTCCACGTAAAAGCACCATAACAAGAAAAGGTCTGATCAAATCTAAATGAGCATCACAGTAAATAAAAAGTTTCCAGCCAAAGTTTAGATAATTTATTTTTCGGTTTCTCTGTTTACCTTTTGCAGACAGATGAGTTTCACAATAATCGCTTGCTCATGATGCTAATAATTACTCCTAGGTTGGTATTTTTTTGCTCCGTGATCAATCTGCTTTCATCTTACAAATGTATAAAAGGCTTTATATTTAATCTCCGTTAGTGAGAAGCAGGTAATTGAACTCACCTTTCTTCTTATGCCCACATATGCCACAAATCTTTGCCAAGATAATTAGCAAGTAAAATCCATTGAAACAAAGTGTGTAGTTAACAGCTTGGCTGACGTGTTCAGAGATATAGTATCTGTGCCAGATAAAAGCACAATTTACTAATGCCAAATAGTTATTTGCAGTTCTTAAAACCATCCTTATGTGTTCACAACATCGATATGACAATTTGGACTTTTCACATGCTTGAGAATATGATAATGAGAACAGGATATGGAGTTGTTTTTCAAAAACTACATCGAATAATTTTGGCAAATTTGAGAAAAATCTCTAAATTATACGTTTCATACATATTAATTTTATTTGCTACAGTTATATTTAGCAAGACAACTTACAATAAAATATTAAAATATTCATGCAAACTAAGAAATTGCAAACCATCTGAAAAGTTGATTAAAAATATTCCTTATCATATCTTACTAAAACCCTTAACAACCACAGGTCTAAGGCCTCATGTCCATGGTCAGGTTTGATTTGCGAAAGTGCCGTAGGACACCCACGCGGGAGATCATCAAATCAAGCCGCCCATAGGGAAACATGGGCGTCCGCAAATTATTTAGGCGTGCGGATTTGTTTTGTGGACCTTTTGGTCTGGCAAACAAATCGCAGCATGCTCCATTTTTGTGCGGATCCCACACTGATGGCTTCCATTGGAGTCAATGGAATCCATCTGATCCGTGGCATGTTCGCAGCAGACACTGCAGACACGCTATGGATCCCGCGGGAAAGCAGGAGATTTTGAAAAAGAAAACCTGCACTGCGCATGTCTGATGGGGAGCCATGAGGAACATGTGCAGTACAGTGAACAAGGAAGGGGAGAGATCCACGCGGACGCCGCTGCCAGGGAAATACAGGTACATTGGACATTGGCAGGTTGGATTCCGTGTGGCATTTCACACACGGAATCTGACTCACTAATGGACATGAGGCCTAACTCATCCTATTTTAGCAACCTGAAAAAGCACCAGTTAAAAGTATAATGTAGAAGTGTAGGCTGGTTATAGGTAGGTTTGTTGAGCTTGGTTCAGTATTAAAGGGGTTGTCCAGGGAAGGAAAACACCTGGTCCAGAGGTATTGGAACCTCCACTTTTGGCCTGGTAACAGCACTGAGTCAAATGGTATGACCCTTACATTGCCCGTGATCTCATTGTTGGGGGCTGCCTGATTGACTTATTTCAACAACTAAGCAGTAAACTCTGTCTACATATAGGCTGTGAGAGAGAAGAGACCTGGTTTAGTTATTTAAATGTGTCAGACAGACAGCTCCGAAGAAGACATCAAGGGCATTGAAGGGCCATATCATGCGACCTGATGTTGGAAATAGTCCAGAATTGGAGGTTCTGACACTGCTGGACTGAGTATTTTGCTTTGGTGGGCAACCCCTTTTGTCTTCTCTTTTAGAGGCTCTGTATGATAGCCATGCCCACTGAATACTACACAGCTACCTCTCCATCTTCTCTCTAAGTAGCTGCTGGATCCTTCCCCCCTCGCTGCTGATAAAAGCAGAAAATT
This sequence comes from Eleutherodactylus coqui, assembly GCF_035609145.1. NCBI lineage: Eukaryota > Metazoa > Chordata > Amphibia > Anura > Eleutherodactylidae > Eleutherodactylus > Eleutherodactylus coqui. Next base: position 42,582,376 of record NC_089843.1, on the reverse strand, counting down.
GGCCAGGAGTGCATTACAGCCCTCTGTAATAGTAGCTGCATAGGAGTGTGTATTGTAATGCACTCCTATGCAGGCTTTGAGCGCTGTGTGCAGGCGGCCTTAATCTAACTGACAGACTTTGCTAAGATTTCAGTATTCCAGTCTGCGGTGCCTTGGAAAACAATGCAAGCATAGAAATCAAACAATTACAATTTTTTTTATGAAAACCCGAAACACATTGATTACAAAAAAAATAAAGTTGTACATAGCCCTTAAGGAGGCTGTCGGAGACAAAATTCCCTTTAAACAGAGAGTACATAATGGGCCATCACCATCCCCCAGTCCTGCCATACAGCCCTCTGTAATAGTTCAGTGAAAAGGTATATTCACATCAGGGAAGCAGGCTAGGGGAGGAGCCAGTCAATTTATTCTGATTGACAGAATTCTCTAAGATTTCAGTGCCCCAGTCTACAGTGCCTTGGAAAATAATACAAGCATAGAAATCAAGCAATCAGAAAATTTTATGAAAACCAATTAAAAAAAGTTTTTATTTGTGAAAACACATTGATAAAAAGGAAAAAAAAAACTAGTGCAAAGATGTACATAAACCCATTTGAGTCACTATGAAATGGTGTTCTGTATACTCTGTCACTCATTATCTGTGTGACTTGAAGAAGGGGACTGTGTTTCCCTGAAATGTGATGTTTCATATGAACTATTACTATCAATATAGGTACTGTACGTTTATGGAGTTTTGTCCAGGATATTCATACTATGGCTTCTTTATCTCTAAATTGGCTGTGACAGAAAAGGATGTTGTATTATTAAAATGAGGCAAACAGCCATCCCTTTGCAATGATGTCACAGGAATAAAAGGGCCATACCATACACATGACCCATTGTCAGAAACAGTGTGGAAGTGAAGTTTCTGACACCATTTGGCTGGTTAAGTATTTCCTCTCCCTGGACAACCCCATTAAAGGGGTGGTCTCGCGAAACCAAGTGGGGTTATACACTTCCGTATGGCCATATTAATGCACTTTGTAATATACATCGTGCATTAAATATGAGCCATACAGAAGTTATTCACTTACCTGCTCCGTTGCTAGCGTCCTCGTCTCCATGGTTCCGTCTAAATTCGCCGGCAGCTTGCTTTTTTAGACGCGCTTGCGCAGTCCGGTCTTCTCCTTTCAGCACGAGCCGCTTCAGTGTGCTCCCCGCTACAGCTCTTCTGCGCATGCGCAGATGAGCTGTCACTGCTCGGGAGCGCGCTGGAGTGGCCATTCTGTACCATCCTCTGTTAGAGGAAGGTGCAGAGCCGCCCAGCTGTCCGGAGAAGCCGCCCAGCTGTCCTGCCGTCCAGGTAAGTGATGGGTCGGGGGGGCTGTCGTCGCTGTCGCTGCGATGGGGGGGGCTGTCGCTGCGATGGGGGGGCTGTCGCTAGGCCGGGGGGGGGGGGGGGCTGTCGCTAGGCCGGGGGAACTAGCGCTGGGCCAGGGGGGTAAGTGATGGGTCGGGGGTGATGTTCACTGACAGGTGAAGGCCCCGGAGCCCAGCGCTGGGCTCCGGGGCCTTCACCTGGGCTCCGGAACCTAGCGCTGGGCTCCAGAACCTAGCGCTGGGCTCCGGGGCCTTCACCTGGGCTCCGGGGCCTTCACCTGGGCTGAGGGTCTAGCGCTGGGGAGCCGGGAGCGTAGCGCTGGGGAGCCGGGGGCTAGCGCCGGTTACCTGCTGCCTGGCGGTGGGTGACTGGTCGGCGGCTGCGGGGCGTCTGGTCGGCGGCTGCGGGGCGTCCGGTTGCCATGGAGACACAGCTGGCAGCGTCTCGGGCGCGCGCACGTCGGGCTGCAGCGAGCGACGGGGAAAGAGCCGGCGGCCATCTTGGGGAAACTTTTATAAGTTGCTGAAACGCTGGAACGGTAAGTACAAACCAGCTAGGAAAGTCATTTACAGGGGTAATTAGTAATGTATGTTTAATTAGGGGGACTGGGCAAAAAAAAAAATCACTGCTTCCTCGAGACATCTCCTTTAAAGCAGTTGTACCAAGATTACAAGTTTTGCCATATCCACAGACTTGCTGCACCTCCCCACAATGAGAAGATGGAATAGAGCACTGGTTGCGCAAGCTCACTAACACTACACTCACTTCCAATAGACCTGCTGAGCTAGCTGAGCGACAAGCACTTGGGTATTTCCAGCAGCCCAATTGCAATTAATTCTGACGTCACTGTGGGAGGAAAATACGACCCTCACAGTGACAGGCAGAGGGGGACACAGGGACCCCACCAATCGGCAAGTTACCACCTCTCCTGTGTTAGGGCAAGAACTTGTGATTCTATTTTTTCATGTGGATATAATATGGGGGAGGTGTGTGTGTGTGTGTGTGTGTGTGGGGGGGGGGGGGGGGGTTATCGTAATTTATTTTCTTTCATAATTTAGGGGCTTTTATGTTTTTTTTATAGTAATAAAAGTGTTCTGAAACCCCCAGCAGTAAAAAGGGTTAATACTATGAGTTCTATTGCTAATAAATAGAGTATTTATGGTAAATGGCCATTAATAAATTAAAAGGAAGTGTCAGATATACTTTACTCTAGTTATCTAGTGAAATTGTGCCAACAAACTGATAAAGCATTTGAAGACCAAATCTAATTTATTTTTTGGAAATCACAGATCTTTTTTTTTTTTAAGATTGGATGTAGTAAGCGGGAAAGTCCTGCTCTATATTTTATTTTGATTAAAATTATTTTTAGCAAGAACATTACTCGTTTTAGAAGAGGAATTACCCAACAAATTGATAAGAATGTACTCATAAATATTGCCGCAGCTGCATTTCATTAGAAATTGTATTTAATTACCAAAGTTTTACTGTAATTAAAAAATTACAAACTTTTAAATAATATTTCATTATAAATATTAATGTACTGTGAATTTTATTGGAATCTTTATAATTAAAAATAGATAGAGATTAAACTCTTGTTTTATAATAGTAATTGTTTAGTTTTGTCTCTTAGATGCGCCGAAGTGTACATTAGGATTACATAAATTAACAATCTCTTCATACATTTTACAGTACTACCAGCACAGTTTCTAATTATAGAAAAAAAACATATTTTTTAATTAGTGTTAGGAATGTCACTATAGCATTTTATGTGTAAAGAGCTCTTCCTTTACTGTCACTAAATGCTGTAATATTTCTATACAATTCAATCAAATGAAGATCGTTGCTGTTATAAAATGCAGCAAATGCTATGAAATTGGAAAGTGACAAAATGGAGATGTGTTGACTTTGGCTGCAGCGGTCATGTGGCTGTATACTCACTTGACCACTTCAACCAAGTGGCTGAGCCGAAATGGAATGTAACCAGCGAGGCTCAATTCCAGGTTTATGTTGGACATTGGGTGACAGAAAGTCACAGTAGACCCTCTCAACAATTGATAGGCCTTGTTATACCTCCTGACTCATTTATGTTCCCATTGTGCCCTGGCAAATATCTAAAATAATAAACTCATTCATCTCTATCATGTTCCACAGCATCCTAGGTTCTCTATCTTGACCTCTTCTGTTTAAAATAATGTAACTACTATAATACTGCCTCCTATGTACAAGAATATGTACTTATATAATACTGCCTCCTATGTACAAGAATATGTGCTTATATAATACTGCCCTTTATGTAGAAAAATGTAACTTTTATAATATAGACCCCCTATGTACAATAATATATCTACAGTATTAGGGCTTCTACCCACTAGCATTTTTTTAACGCTGCAATATCACTACATTTTTTTTCAATGGGACTTTTTAATGTTAAGATGACATCGCGCAAAAATTGCAAAAGCACAAGCTTGCGATTTTTGCACGATGCGATTTTAACATTAGAAAGTCCCATTGAAAAAATACACAGCACTATAACAGCATTAAAAAGCGCTGGTGGGTAGAAGCCCTTACTGCTAATATGTAGAAAAATAAATACATCTACTACAATACTGCCCTCTATGTGCAAGAATATAACTGCTATAATACTGCTCCCTTGTGTACAGGAATATAACTGCTATAAAAAACTGCTCCCTATGTACAAGAATATAACCACCATAATACTGCCCCCTATGCACAAGAATAAAACTACTATAATACTGCTCCTATGTACAAGAATAGAACTACTATAATGCTGTCCGCTATGTACAAGAATATAACTAATATAATATTGCTTCCTATGTACAAAAATATAACTACTATAATACTGCCACTGTGTACAAGAATATAACTACTATAATACTGCATCCTATGTACAAGAATATAACTATTATAATACTGCCTCCTATGTACAAGAATATAACTACTATAATACTGCTCCTATGTACAAGAATATAAATACTATAATACTGCCTCCTATGTACAAGAATATAACTACTGTAATACTGCCCCCTATGTACAAGAATATAACTACTATAATACTGCTTCCTATGTACAAGAATATAACTACTATAATACTGCCTCCTATGTACAAGAATATAACTACTATAATACTGCCCCCTATGTACAAGAATATAACTACTATAATACTGCTCCTATATACAAGAATATAACTACTATAATACTGCCTCCTATGTACAAGAATATAACTACTATAATACTGCCTCCTATGTACAAGAATATAACTACTATAATACTGCCTCCTATGTACAAGAATATAACTACTATAATACTGCCCCCTATGAACAAGAATATAACTACTATAATACTGCCCCCTATGTACAAGAATATAACTACTATAATACTGCCACTGTGTACAAGAATATAGCTACTATAATACTGCCCCCTATGGACAAGAATATAACTACTATAATATTGCTTCTTGTGTATGAGAATATAATTGTTACGATCGTGTGGGCAACCTAAGCATTGGAGCCCACACGATCGTACCCAAAAAGGTATATATATATTTTTTATTTTTACACATTTTAGGATGAATTGCAGGGAAGGGTTATATATTTAAGCCCTTCCCGACAATTCATTCCGGGCTCGCCCGCAGCGCATTGCTTTAAATGGAGCCGTCTCTATTGAATGCAATGCGCTGGACAGCTCCGGCCCGTTTCTAATGAAACGCGGCTAGGAGCAGATTTTCGGACGATTTGCGGGTGACTTGCGCGCACCGGTCACGCGATTTGCGGATGCGCATCCGTCATGCGATCCGCAAATCGCGTGAAAAAACGCCCGTGTGACTAAGGCCTAAGAGAGAAGACCTCTGGAGGCTGCACCTGTACCAGGGGGAAGGAAAAGGGGGCTGCATGTACTGCAGATTAGGACGACAGGTGTCCAGACAATCTTGGGGAAGCAGAGCCACACACTAGACTTACTTGCAAATACAGATCCGAGTGGGAACAGGACAGACCATGACTGATAACAAGTTACAGGACACAGAACCAACATGAGTACTCACCCTAGGGGACCCAGCCAGAGACTGACCAGGAGCTGGGTTTATATGTGAGAACAGATCCAGGAGATTGGCTAGCAGGAAGTACCACACCCAGCCAGCTCAATTAACCCTCAACCACCTGACAGTGCTGCTAGGAGTACAGAGTACAACAAATCCCAGCAGCACACGCAACAATAATTACTATAATACTGCCCCTATGTGCAAAAATATACCTACTATAATACTGCACCTATGCACAAGAATATAACTATTATAATACTGCTCCTATGTATAGGAATACAACTACTATAATACTGTCCCCTATGTACAAGAATATAACTACTATAATATTGCTCCCTAATTACAAGATCATAACTATTATAATACTACCCCTGTGCACAAGAATATAACTACTATAATACTGCTCCATATGTACAAGAATATAACTACTATAATACCGCTTCCTATGTACAAGAGTATAACTACTATAATACTGCCTCCTATGTACAAGAATATAACTACTATAATAATGCTTCCTGTGCACAAGAATATAACTCATATAATACTGCCCCTATGTACAAGAATATAACTAATATAATACTGGCCCCTATGTACAAGAATATACCTACTATAATACTGCCCCTATGTACAAGAATATAACTACTATAATACTGCTCCTATATGCAAGAATATACCTACTATAATACTGTCACCTATGTACAAGAATATAACTACTATAATATTGCTCTGTATGTACAAGAATATAACTACTAAAATATTGCCCTTGTGTACAAGACTATAACTACTAAAATACTGCCATTGTGTACAAGAATATAACTACTATAATACTGCCTCCTATGTACAAGATTAGTGCTACTATAATACTGCCTCCTATGTACAAGATTAGTGCTACTATAATACTGCCTCCTATGTACAAGAATATAACTACTATAATACTGCCCCCTATGTACAAGAATATAATTACTATAATACTGCCTCCTATGTACAAGAATATAACTACTATAATACTGTCCGCTATCTACAAGATTATAACTACTATAATACTGCCTCCTATGTACAGGAATATAACTACTATAATACTGCCCCTCTGTACAAGAATGTAACTACTATAATTCTGCCCCCTATGTACAAGATTATAACTACTATAATACTGCCTCCTATGTACAGGAATATAACTACTATAATACTGACTCCTATGTACAAGAATCTAACAACTATAATACTGCCTTCTATGTACAAGAATATAACTAATATAATACTGCTCCTATGTACAAGAATATGAGTACTATAATACTGCCTTCTATGTACAAGAATATAACTACTATAATACTGCCCCCTGTGTACAAGAATATAACTATTATAATACTGTTACTATGAACAAGATTATAAGTACTATAATACTGCCCCCTATGTACAAGAAAATAACTACTATAATACTGCCCCCTATATACAAGAATATAACTACTATAATACTGCCTCCTGTGTACAAGAATATAACTACTATAATACTGCCTTCTATGTACAAGAATATAACTACTATAATACTGCCCCCTGTGTACAAGAATATAACTATTATAATACTGTTACTATGAACAAGATTATAAGTACTATAATACTGCCCCCTATGTACAAGAAAATAACTACTATAATACTGCCCCCTATATACAAACATATAACTACTATAATACTGCTCCCTATGTACAAGAATATAACTACTATAATACTGCTCCCTATGTACAAGAATATAACTACTATAATACTGCTCCCTATGTACAAGAATATAACTACTATTATACTGCTCCCTATGTACAAGAATATAACTATTATACTGCTCCCTATGTACAAGAATATAACTACTATAATACTGCCCCCTATGTACAAGAATATAACTACTATAATGCTGTCCCCTATGTACAAGAATAGAACTACTATAATACTGCCCCCTATGTACAAGAATAGAACTACTATAATACTGCCCCCTATGTACAAGAATATAACTACTATAATACTGACCCCTGTGTACAAGAATATAACTTCTACTACTATAATACAGGGGAGTTCGTATGCTTTGGAGTTTTACCATGTTTTGTATTTTAAAAAGAGATGAGCGAGCACCAAAATGCTCAGATGCTAGTTGCTCGAGTCAAACGTTTCGTAATGCTCCAGAGCTGGTTTCGAGTAACGAACCCCAGCTCTCGAGACAGTTGCTGAAAGTCCCCAGCCTCATCACTCGGACTCTGGGAACTTTCCAAAGGTTGGGCAACGGTCACAACAAAATCCTCAGGTGAGAGAGGAACCGTTTTTTTCCCCTCATGGCAGGGACCCGAGAACAGTTCCTGGGAGTCTGCCTGCTCAGAATATGTCATTTCCATGGAGTGAGGAGCCTGGGAGAAAGGAGGAGCAGCAGCCAGAGGATTCAGAGGTGCAGTCCCTAGAGAGCAGTGGACTGCGTAGATGACTGGGTAGTCGATACATTTCTGGACGAGCTTTCTGCCATCCACGACAGAACCTGCTCGCACTGCTCTGTTTGTAATAAAGGTCTACCACGCGGACCCGTAAATTGTGATGTGATGCTGGGGAGCCCAGAAACTTGCCTCTCTCCTAATCGCGCAGCAGCCGGCTGTGATTCACCATGCCCCGGAACTCGGCCTGTGCCCACACCCTCACTTGGACGTCTGCGTCCTCGACCCTTACCCCTACTCCTCATCATGCAGGATTAAGAATAGAGCAGAGCCCAAATAAATTACCCCACTGTACAGCACTGACAACTGTGGCTTAATTCACCGCACACAGAGACTTGTAGATAGTGGAGGCTCTATGCTGTGACTTGAAAAAAGTAACCCGCTGTCTTGCTCTGATACCTAGGGGTAATTTACTGCTCGCAGAGACTTGTAGATAAGAGAGGCTGGGTGGAGTGGGAGAAGACTCTAAAGCCAGTGGATAGTGCTGGTAACTGCGGCGATCTCAACCCCACCAAGGAAAGGGTATTGTGAGATGCTCTGCACAGCGGCAGAGCTGAAATACTTTGCAGTGGCCCAGGTAATATTACAGTACTGTTTAGCGGTGAGACCTCTGTCTAATGCACTGCAGACAAAGAATGGTATAACTGAAGTTTTTTGCAGTAGGCTAGGAAATGTTAGAGTGCAGTTTCGCGGTGAGAGCTGGTTGTACGGCACTGCAGCCTGAGAACGCTATTACTGAAAGGCTGGGAACAGGCCTAGATGCGTAATACAAAAATTGATGCACTACTACTCCCAGCCAGCCACAACTATAATGCACACGGTCAGATGTAGCCCTAAGAAGGAGCATTGGGGTTCTTGCACGGAGGATCGGGACTGTATAACTTTCCCTATAGAAGTGGCTGTGCCCCAACACGCTGCGTTATGCACTGCAGACACAGAACGGTATAACTGAAGTCGTTTGCAGTAGGCTAGGAAATATTAGAGAGCAATTTCACGGTGAGAGCTGGTTGTATGGCACTGCAGGCTGAGATCGCTTTTACTGAAAGGCTGAGAACAGGCCTAGATGCGTAATACAAAAATTGATGCACTACTACTTCCAGCCAGCCACAACTATAATGCACGCGGTCAGATGTAGCCCTAAGAAGGATCGTTGGGGTTCTTGAAGACAGGATCCTATTCTAACACTTTCCCTATATAAGCAGCTCTTTCCCTAAACTCTGCATAATACACTGCAGGCTGAGAACGCTATAGCTGAAATGGCCTGCACAGCCCGAGATATTTAAAAAAAAAATGGTGCACTCCTGCTCCCAGCCAGCCACAACAGTAATGAACACTATGAAGAGTAGCCCCAAGAAAGACCGTTGGGGTTCTTGAAGACAGGATCCTACTCTAACACTTTCCCTATATCAGCAGCAGCACTTTCCCTAACCTCTGCCAGCATGCGTCTGAGGTGAGCCGCGGGTGGGACCAGTTTAAGTACTCCGCGGTCCCCTTGATCGGCCCAGCCAGTCACTATTGTGGGGGGGAGGGGCTGGCACGGCACAGCAGGAAGTGGTAATGCCTTCCCTGCATATCTATTGGCTAGAAAATGGTGCTAAAGATGCAGGGAAGGAAATGGAATTGACTCGAGTACCGCGTGGTGTTCGTCTCAAGTAACGAACATCTCGAATACCCTAATGCTCGAATGAGTGTGCTCCCTCATCTCTAATTTTAACATATCATAGTATGTTCACTGTGTTATCACTTTAAGGTGGTAGCAATGGCTTTGGATCAATAAGTATGTTTTGGCATGCTACTGTAGGTGAGGTCACAATTGGGTGGCTAAAAGTAGACACTCAGAAAATAAAGTGTGAGCACAATGAGGAAGCAATCTGTTTGGCCTGTGAGAAATGTTAGGCCAGTGTGAAGATTACTACCAGTGAAGTAGAGCGATTCCTAAATGAGAGAACTGGTGACAGATTAGTTGTGGCTGTGCCTGTGGGAACGTGCTCTGTCTCGGTGAATCACAGCTGCATACTGAACCTGCCAATAAAGTCAAAATCAAGAAAGTGTGGCTGAGATCTGGTTCTGTTCCACTGCACTGTAGCCTGCCACAAATCCCCTGCATTTTAGCAGTGCTTCCTGCAGGGCATGTACCTATGGAAAGTGAACCCTGCGGTCCCTGACCAGACAGCTGAAGAACACCCAGCAAACTCATCTGATAATCTGCTACAGAATGGTGCATATGGTGCACAGAGAAGGTACCTGATGGTAGACCAAGACATCTTTAGCTTTCTGCAGTGCGACTTTCATGGTCAATTGCATCTGCATATTTTACATAGCCATAAAATTGATGCCAACGGAAGAGGACTGGATCGAACACAGTCCTGGGTGGGTTCTGTCACCTACCCATGTTTGCTTGGTGCTGACACCAGCCAGCCAATAGCAACTCTCGTATACAGTGCTGGGCATATCTATTAGAAGCCAATATGACTTATATACGGGACATCACTGGGCCCACTAGAGAGGATAACTTCACAGGTCATGTGATGTGATGCACCATAGGAACAATAAATGGCCCCAATGTGGACTTGACAGCAAACTGGTACGTTGGGAGGAGATTTACATTTAAAAAGAACAACTAACTCAGACTACTTTAACAGGCGCAATTCAAAGAGGAAAATAAGGGACATCATAGCAATAGAAGCCATAATAAAATAAATGAGTGAACCCCCTCTGTGTAATAATATTAGGTTCGTAGACTTGAGTTTTAAGGCCCAACTTGTGAAATAGAAACGTACCGTGAGTTTCAAGCTTTAGAAAATCACCTGTCACTGTAGGATAAATGTAACATGACTTCTTTTTCTCACAGATTGGAAGACCTGATTGGTGCCCAAAGGCCTGGCATTTTAGAGTAGCATGCGATTCACTTAGAGCAGAGATGACACGTTAAGACTCTAATTGCATTTTTACATCAAGCATTTGAAGTGTAAATACTTTGTGGACTTGCCTCGGGCAAATTGGAAGTGTGTATTTCAATTTATAAAATTCAGCTGCAAAGTTTGAAAACGTCTAAATGCTGTCGTGTTATTTTATTCTCTTAGCAAATATGTCCGTGTCATTGTCACTGGGATATTTAGAACAATTTCGAAAGTAGAGCAAAGCCTCAAAGAGTCAGAGTTTCTATGAGACCACATGGTATCACAATGTTGAAGATACAGATCTAGCAAACATTAAAGGGGTTGTCCAGTTACAAATTAAGGTTTTTATGTATCAATTACTCAGCGCCTCATATTAGAAAAAATAAAATAAGCAACCTTATTTACAATTAAGTGAGTAACAACTCACCTGGTGCCCAGTGGACTTCTCTGTAAAGAGAAGCCACTGGCACCCGAAATCCACGATAGCCTTGAAGAATATTCCGGGCTCCAAAATCCAATATCTGAGAGACGTCTCGGGGTTGCAACCCTTGGGAGGGTTGTATTATCCAAAAGCAGATCCAAATTCAGTATAAAAGTACCCCCGTGCTCCAGAGCCCTAATGCCTTACCAACAAGTGCAATTCATTCTAGATTCTATTCTGTTCATTTTGGAGAATAATTACTTCACCTTTGACAATAAATTTTACAAGCAGAAGAGGGGTACCGCGATGAGTAGTAAATTTGCACCCACGTATAAATGACTTCGAAAAGAATACATTTCAAGATAAACGGATAGGTTTTCATAAAAGGTTCATTGATGATGTAATCATCATTTGGGATGGGGAAAAAGATGATCTGATAGAATTCATTCAACAATTAAATAATAACGAGTTCAATCTTCGATTTACAGATAATATAGATCACAATAAATTGATTTTTTTGGATCTAGAGCTAACACATAATAAAAACGAAATAATCACCACTACCCACTTCAAACAAGTAGATAGTAATAGTTACATTAATTTTCATAGTTGTCATGCACGTTCCTGGAAAGCAAATATCCTCTATGGACAACTAAAGAGAATAAGTTGCAACTGTACAAGAATCGAGGATTTTAAAAAACAATCAAATATTTAAAAAAAAAAAAAGGTTTTTAGAAAAGAAATACCCAGAGGGGTTAATAAATGCGGCATATAATAAAGTATTGAAAGAAAAAGAGAGGGATACTAGGGAGAAAATTAGGACTAAAAATAAAGAAAGGATAGATAATAAAAATAGAAATAAATTTGGATTAGCTTTCATTACTAAATATAACAACCAGAATCGTGGAATCCGGAAAATAATCCAAAAAAAGCTGGCCAATCCTTATGAGTGATCCAGTTCTTGGTGAGTCCCTAGACAAATACCCTAGACTAATTTCTAGAAAGAATACAACCATCAAAGATTCCATAGCCCCATCAAGAGCTGAAATAAAAAATAAAATAAAAAACAATAAAAAGTGTGGGGAGAGGGAAAGGAAAAGCAACAAAGTAATAAATGGCAAGCACACTGTCTATCTATCAGATGGGAGAAATAGGGAGAGCTTCCATTGATATGTATGGGTATCTATCTATTATGTTAATCATCTAGGTCGTTTCTGCTATCCCGGAACCCGATCCATGGCATTCAGAGGGATGTGAACTCATCTCTTGTTCCGGTCTCCCGGGTGAGTATTTCTTCAAAGCGGAATATTTGAGCTACTCTCTCTAGCCATTGGGACATCTGTGGGATCTGTTTTTCTCTCCAGAAACCAGGGTTTCTCAGATGATGTTTGTAAAAGAAGGCTTTTATATAGTTGTGTGACCATTCACTTTGGACGTGAAGGTAGTGAGATATATGTCTCGAACCATAGTGGATCTCTGAGTTTACCGTAACTAGACCTCTGGAGCTTCAGCAGGGAGTGGTAAAGTCCTGCTTTGCCCAGGAAGTCTAGGCCGAGGTAAGCGAATCTCGCATCAAGCTGGGCCTGGTTTGTGAGTTTGGGTCCATCGAAAATGTCGTGTATTGTGAGACCTTTAAGTTTGTCCCAGATCCCCCCTGCTTTGTGTGAGCTGTTAGCAAGGATGGCTAAGATTAAGGTTGCAGGGGTCATCGGGGGTAGTAAGCCTTTCTCCGCCACTTCCAGTCGTGTTGACCGGAGGACTTTAATTGTGCTTTTTGTGATGCGCTTAACGGGTGGCATTTGTCTAGTGAAGGACCATCTGACCAGAGCAGGACTTCATTAGCTACGCCTAGCATGCTTCTCTCCGCGCATATAGTAGGGGAGGTTATCTCCGTGTCTATCAGGGAGATCCACCTGGCAATGTGGATTGCCCTGTTGTATGCTTGAAGGTTCGGTAGTCCGGCGCCTCCTTGGGGGCGTTTTTGGACCAAGTAGGAGAATGCCAGGCGTGATTTGTGTTTGTCCCAAATAAATTCTCTAAACAGTCTATGTATTTGTGCAAAGAAGAAGTTAGGGACACCTATGGGGACTGTGTGGAGTACGTAGATGATTGATGGTAGTATGTAGGTGAATATTAGGTTCTTTCTCCCCAGCCATGAGATTAATGGTGAGTTGAATTGTTTGAGCTGAGATTTAATTTTTTGGAACAGAGGGATGTAATTGGCGTCAAATAGAAGGCTGGGGTTGGAGGTTAGCGATATATCAAGGTATTTAATGCTCAGGGGTGGCCATCGGAATTCAAATTTCTTTTTTAGGTGATTGATGATGTGGGGCGGTGTGGAGATGTTGAGGGCTTCTGACTTGTCATAATTAATTTTGAAGTTAGACAGCCTGCCAAAGAGGTCGAAAGTTTCTAAGAGCGCCGGAAGAGCCTTCCTCGGGTTTGTCGTGAGGACTAGAAGGTCGTCTGCGAAGGCCGCGCTGGTGTGAACGGTGTCTCCTATTTTGATGCCTTTGATGTTCGGGTTTTGTCTAATTTTTTTGGAGTAATGTCTCCATCACTAGTATGAATAGTGTGGGGGAGAGCGGGCAACCTTGTCTAGTGCCGTTTTTTATAGGGAAAGGTTTTGACAGTGTGCCGTTTACCTGGATCTTTGCCGTAGGGTCAGAATAGAGTGTAAGAATGGCTCTAATAAGGGTCGGTGGGAAACCAAATTTTGTAAGGGTGTGTTCCATGAAATCCCAACTAACTCTATTGAAAGCCTTCTCGGCATCAGTGGATATCAACATTAACGGTATCTTGTTTATTTTGGCGTGGTGTATGGCGTGTATTGCCCGTGTGGTGTTGTATTTTCTTCCCTACCTGGGACAAATCCCACTTGATCGGGGTCGATCAGTTTTGGGAAATAGGGGGTTATTCTCTTGGTGATCAATTTCGCCCATAGATTTATGTCCGTGTTTAGTAAAGAAATGGGGCGGTAGTTACTACATAGGGTCAGGTCTTTACCTTCTTTTGGGATTAATGTTTTGTGTGCCTCGAGAGATTGTTTGGGTAGAGATGTACCGGTGAGGAGGGAGTTGCAAAGTTTTGTAAGGTATGGGACGAGGATTTTCATGAACTTTTTATAGTACAAAATTGGGAGCCCATCTGGGCCTGGGCTTTTCCCGTTGGAGATAGAGGCTAGGACTCTGGTCACTTCGTCCTCTGTGACTTGTTGTAGTACTGATGAGGCATCTTCTTCAGACAGACTCGGGAGTTCTAAGTGGTTTAAAAATGTTAGGGAAGCATCAGGAGTCGTGTTCGGCTCCATCTGAAGATTATACAGTTTAGTGTAATATTTTTCAAACTCCTTGGTTGCTTCTTCGTTAGATGTCACCATGTCTCCTGAGGGGGCTTTTATCTGTGAGATGAAGGCTTTTTCTTTCTGTTTTTTAATGAGTCTCGTCATTGTTTTCGAGCCTCTGTCTCCATGGATATAAATTTTGTATTTGGATGTGAGAAGGGTTTTTGCTATTTTTATATTTAGGACTTGTTTAAGTTTATCTCTCAAGTTCTTTAGTTTCTTTAGGGTGTCATTACCGGGTCTATTCTTGTGTTGGGTTTCAATATCAGTTATTTGGACGAGAAGCTTGTTAGTTTCCTCGTTTCTTTGTCGCTTGACTTCAGTTCCTAGGGATATTAATTCTCCTCTAATGAAGGCATTATGAGCCTCCCACAGGATGGGGGTGGATATCTCTTGGGAGTCGTTGATTTTGAAGAATTCTTCTAGTTTTTCCGCCAGAAGGGTACAGTTTTCTCTACCATTTATAAGTGCACAGTTAAGGCGCCAGTTCCAGTCTCTCCTCGGCAGGCTGTCCACTATTAACATGGTAGAGATGGGAGCGTGGTTTGAAATTGTGATTGGGCCAATGTCCGCTGAGCTGACTGCGTGGATATGCTTGCCTGATATCAGAATGTAGTCTATTCTATGATATGTGGAGTGTAAGTGGGAGTACTCTCTCACTCCTGGGTTCATAATCCTCCAGGCATCTTGTAGGTTTAGCTCTGATAAGAGACTTCTTATCCTATGTATCTGCTTTCGGGAAAACGACTCAGAACACGAGGTAGTGTCTAGTGAGTGGTCCAGCGCCAGATTGAAATCCCCGCCGACCACACACAGACCCTCGGCGAATTCGTTGAACTTGGTTAGGACACGTATTAGCCATGGGATTTGATTTTTGTTTGGGGCGTATAGGTTGGCAAAGGATATTTTGCTGTGTGCCACTGTGCCCTTGAAGAAAATATATCTGCCTTGCATGTCTAGCTCCGTCCGCTCGTGGGTAAAGGGGACTTTTTTATCTATGGCAATCGAGACCCCCCTAGAAGCCGAGGAGTGGGTGCTATGATACCATTGGTTAAATTTGAACGTAGGGAGATTGTGGATTCGGTTATGTCAGAAGTGGCTTTCTTGCAGAAACACCACCTCTGCTTTAAGTTTTTTCAGTAAAGTAAGGGACTGGGCTCTTTTTTGCGGGTTATTTCAGCCTCTTACATTGAATGTGGTGATTTTAACTTCTGCCATGGATCGGTTCTGGGACAGTTTCTACTTTTCGCTGAGTTGCTCTCTCTCTTCCCATGTTGTTGCATCCGCTCTTGCCAATTAAACATTCATAAAAACATTTGTGAACATTAAACACCACATAAAGTGGTAAAGTGGGGAAACTTAATTTGTACATGGTAATGAGGGGGCCATGCCTAAAAGGGTTTTGCGCCCGTTCCTCAATCGGGCCCAAGAGTGGGGCGGAGCCCCCATGGCTCCCCTCTCTCTCCGTATAGATGGGGGGTGGTTGGGCGCTTACCTTTAAGGGTGGGGACAACCACCGAGACCTCCATAAGTCAATTTTGCGATGATTATTGCTGGGGCCACCAATGTGGTCCTGATTCAGCATTTAAATGGTTAGTAACAGACTGAACAAGAACTTGATCCCTAAGAATAGGGGATCGTCTAAACTAGTTCAATAATAATAGCAGTAACAGTTGCATTATTGGTGACCATTCTGTGGGTTAGTATCCAGCCCAATACGAACTCGAGTCCCAGGGGTGCGGGGACACCATAACAGATATAATGGCCTTTGTGTAGGTAATAACAGTTATGTCTCCGTATAACGAGTCTCTGTAAGTAGAGGAATTATGGCAAGGGGTGGGAGAAAAGTAGCGGTGGGGTGGGACCCCATTACCTGGTCTTCTGATCCCAGGATAGGTTCTCCATGGCCCCGCGATCTCCACTTCGATATCCGCCTCTTGTTGAGGTGTCTCGTCGGCAGAGCTTCGGGTGTTGTTCCCCAATCTCCGCCCCCCCTGTCTCCTTCTCCTGTCCCCCGGTGGCCATCCGTTTTTAATTAGGATCTATAAAGGAGGGAGAAGGCGGAGGGGCAAAAGAAGGAGGACCGAAACAGGGGCAGGGGGTCAGGGTCCCTCTAAATGGCCCTCTACTTGATGGAGAGGGGTCAAGTTTCTAAGCTTCTACCAATGGCCTTTTCTTGTATCTTGGCGTTTTCAGGGTTCGTCCTAGTGTCCAGTTTCCAGGTTTCTTCAACGGAGGCAGCTGGTGCTTGATCTGGACAGGTAGCCACGACGGTATATCTAAAGGGGGCATCTCGAGTTTCTCCCACGCTTTTCCGAGAACCTCTGGAGTTCTAATGATTATCTGTTGGCCGTCTTTATATGTGGAAAGGCCGAACGAGAAGAGCCATCTCACCGTCAGTTTTTTCAGACACAGAGCCTCCGTCAGTGGCTTAAGTAGTCGTCTTTTGCCAGATTGCTAGGTGCGATGTCTTAGAATAGGAGGATATTATTGTCTTCAAAGATTACTTCCTTCTCTGGCTTGCTGTAAAATAGCAGCAGTGTCTGTGTAGCTTAACAGTCCACAGATTACGTCTCTGGGTGGTTCTGTTGGCATGGGTCTGGGCCGCAGGGCTCTGTGGATATGTTTGATTACTATTTTGTCTGCTCTTTCTTCTCCTAGTAGGGATTGGAAGATCTGTGAAGCGACTGAGTTTAACGCCTCAGTAGCGATGGATTCTGGCAAGCCTCTGAAACGGATGTTCTTACGTCGACTTCTGTTCTCTTGATCTTCTATCAAGAGCATGGCTTGGTTCAGGTGATCTTGTTGTGCCATCACGTTGGATTGGAGAGCTAGATTGTGTTGTATTAATTCCTGTTGTGTACTCTCCAAATCCTCCGCTCTATGCCTGATTTGTTTTACTTCTGATTTAATGTCCGCCAATTCTTTCATAACTGGGGAGATGGAGTGGGCCAGCAGCATTTTGAGGAAATCGCGAGATATTGGGCCTCTGTCTGTGACCTCGTTGCGGTCTGAGGTGACTGAGGCGCTATCTGTATCAGTGTTCGGTGAGGTTTTCTTGATGCGCTCTCTGTTTTTGCGCCGCTGGGGAGCTGTGTTTCTTTTTTAGGTATTTATCCATCTCTGCCTGATTTTTGTTGGGTCTTGGCGTATCTATGTGCTCCCTGTTCTTGTCTTTTCCAATTTCCACCATTTTTCTATTATAGGCTTATGGTGTTCTGCTTTTGTGCTGTTATCTCAAAATTGGGCGATTTATCGTTAGCCCATCCGGTCCGCTATTTTGTAGAGCAAGAAAATTGGAGGTCTCGGTGTCTCCCTTTACATCTTGCTTAGTTAGTCTTCCATCCTGGGTCTCCCGCTCTCAGGCCTCTTGTTGGCTTAATAGAGCAGGGGTGGGTCTCTCGGGCGATATAGCGCTGCACTCTGCTTGGACCGCTATGTTTTGTCAGCTTTGATTGAGGCTGTTGTTGTTGGAGCTCCACTAAAGGGGGCTCTGGAAAAATTAGAGCTAGGCTCTCAGTTTGTTTCCCCTGTGGGCTAGTTTGTGCATGGATGAGGGGGGTGGGTGAGGGGGGGGGGGCTATGTCCCTCTGTCCTGCCGCTGTTTGTGGCTTTCAATCTGTGGCCGGTGATGGGCCCAACAGCTTAATAGGCTTACTACTGGGCTTTGCTGCCCTGTTCCCGCTGCTGGCTAGGCCACGCCCCCGGTTAAGTCAACCTTAAGCCGGCTACCTGATCCACATGGGAATTGAACTTGCAACCTTCAGGTTGTGAGCAAGAGCTTAGGACTGCATTTATGCTGCCTTAACATTCTGCACCACATGAGGCTCTAGAATAAACATAGCAATGAGGTGTTACAGGCCCTTGTAGGATTTGAGTGATGCAACTCCTAGAGTTGGTTGACGTGAAGTTTGCTCTCTTTATTCCAGTATAGCATATAAACAGGCAATTATTGTAATATCTTCACATCTTTATAAGTATAGTAATTACACAGAGGAATTCTGTGAATTTATTATTGACTCAGTAATGTATTTGCTGAATTATACAGTTTTTTCTGCTTGTTATTGAGTCCTTCAAAAGACTGGAGCCTGATGGGCGCAAGATTCTCCCCCTCCTTGGCGGGGATTTGCATGTCCTGGTGGGAGGAAAAATACATTTTCCCATTTAGCGATTGCTTTTTGACCAGTATACAATGGTATGGAAGATTTATAGACGACTGCTTGCTTGTTTGGAAGGGTAATCCGCATGTTATACCAAATTCCATTCCATACATAAATAATAATGACAATAATTTAAAGATTACTTACAGTCATCCTCAACGCTGAGATCTCATTCCTTGACATCAAGTTAGTAGGGGTTTTGAGTGATAAGAGGGTTATTACATCTTTGTTTAGGAAACAAATATCCGGTAATATCATTTTACACACTGAGAGCTCGCAACATACCATAAAAGTAATACCAGTTGGAGAACTAACAAGGATTAAAAGAGCTTGTATTAGGAATTTGTGGCATTGGAGAGGTGAAAACAATGGGGTTTCCCGCGTTGGTCCCCTCATCGGGCTGCTCATATTGTAGCTAATAAAAACAGACATGATTTATTAAATGAAAATTAAAGTAAAAGTAGGGTTAGGGAAATGAGAAAAAAATGTCTAAGCATACTAATAAGGACAGTGGGAGCAATTTAGTGCTTTTGTTTCAATATAGCGGGAATTACAAGCAAATTATAGACCTAGTACAGAGAAATATTTCGATATATCAGGATGCTATTTTAGCTGACATCCAAAAGGGAGGAGTCAATTTTGTAGCCAGGAGAGGTTTGTCATTGGGCAATATGGTGGCCCTAGGATGTTTCAGAGCAATAAACAGTTTTCCCATACATCGCTTGATCACACAGGCAACTACTAAGGTGATACCGCTAGGTGCACCACCTGCAATTACTCACTATAAAAGAATACATGTGCGCTAGTTATCAGCCCAGCCACCAGCTACCACTGTGCTCTGCCATTGATTTGCATATGAAAAGTGGTCTTTTTTCCAGTCAATGAGTAGTAAATAACAAGAGAGCAGAGGAATCAATAGCTGCAATATCTGGAGAACAGAGCATTTTGGAAATAAGCATCATGTGGGTGAGAACATTTGTTTTGAACACATTGAAATAAGATTCCCAAGATGGGAATACCCCTTTAATCAACGTGTAAATGAAAACTTCTACGACTTTCTAATATACTTTAAGTTTTAATTCCTCACTAAGATCTCTATTTGCTGTCAGTGAAAGAGAACACTTCTCTACAAGTAGCATCAGCAAACCTAGTCCTACTCTCTGCTGAATTTCCTAGATAATGCTCTGCGAGCTAAACAGCTCAAGCTTCATCAAACTGCAGACTGATGCATTATTTCAAATTTGTAGTGAGATTTGTGCAGCTGCTGCTGATACACTTCGCTCATAGAGCATTGCCTAGATCAGTATTTTCAGGATATCCTATAGAGAGAACACCTGTGGCAATGTGTGTGGCATCGACAATAATTACATCACCTGTGCAATACTATGGGAATCCTTAAAATCATACCTTTTGGGTGGGGCATGAGAACTGGAGTAAACCAAGAATACTCAACCAGTAGACTTCAGATGGAAGATGCCAGCTGTCTGGACCCTGCAGACTGCCACTGATACAGTTACCCCAGCCCCTCTGTATTGTAAAACATTGCAAAACATTACAACAGTGCTCTGATTGGTCAAGTACAAAGGTCCCCCTACAGTTGCTTTTTAGCAATTGGCAGACTGGCTGCAGTCCACATGATTACCCAATGTAGCTTTTTAGTGAATGGGGTGGTAATTCCCATCATTTGTGATGACTGGAACACTAGATGACAAAGCCAAAAGAAATCCTTGATTAGAGGCCAGCCTTAACTGGCTACTCAGTACAATAACATTGGAGACTGGTAAGAGAGAGAAACAGGGGGCAATTCTGAATATTTACAGATCATCTCACCCTAAAAATACCTGTTGATATTAATATATTATTGTTCCAAAATCACTCCTGCTCGCTCTGACATCATATTGCCTATTTGAAGGATTGAACCACTAGCTAGGAGCTTGTATAGGTTTCTGATATAATGTACCCCAGATTCTGGCCTACATTATTGCAAATGTGATGGGCTACACATGGCCATGTGGTAAAGTGAAAAGTGACAAGGCCCAGCATAAATGCTGTGTGGCAGAAAACTGGTATACAAACTTCATCTACCCCAATATCTTTTCTGTTGGCTTTCAGTTCCAACCCTCATTTGATGGTCCACTCAAATAAGCAGACCTTTATTAAAACTATTTGAGTACTCCTGGCCTTGGCCAACATCATCTCCTGGATGCTGGTGTGGGAACAGGAATGGTTGAGTATGGATGGCTAATTTCTATTGGGAACTCAGTATGATACTATCTTGAGAGACATTAAATGTATAGCACTAATTTAGGGTGAATGCAAGGATGAGATTGGCAAACAAAATCTGTATTGCTCTAAACAATATATGTCAGCATTATTTATATGTGTTATGATAACATAAATTATGCACTATATTATGCGTAGTGTTAAGCGAACTGAAGCAGTTGAATTCTGCTTCAGGTCAAAATTTAGAAAAAGTTCAGTTCCACGTGAGCACAAACCTTGGGTGGTTTGTTTGGTCTGAATCCACTAAAAGAAGGTCAAAAGAAAAGAAGGAAAGAAAAGTTAATTGAAGAAAGAAGAATAATTTTGTTAACTTTGCCTTAAAAAGAGCTCAAACGTACTTTGATGCACTGCTAGGTGACCTGAGAATGTTATCCAGGACTTTTATGTCTCTTAGAGGATTTTGTGCACCAGTTTTAGCAATTTTGGTGAAGTTATGGTTCAGTTCTAACTAATTTGGACCAAACTGAGCTTTTTGCTGGCATTCGGCTACCAGCTGGACCAAACTTTTCAAAAGTTTTTTCATCACTAATTGGATTCATGACTGTATCTTACAGGTTTCTCAGCCTTATTCGCTTGAATGCAAAACCAGATCCAAACCATGGACAAGAGTGGAGCTGTTTCCAGAATTAAATCCTACCTTTTTTTCTAATCTCATACAACCTCTTTATTGGTCATAGAAATAAGTACGCCCAGCCATCCTTATATTACCCATTCACACCATTGTAGCATGCCCTGAAATCACATCATGATTCAAATTTGTAAATCAAAAGTAACACATGTCATAATATGAAATAGTCTTTGACAGAAAATGTAATCTAATGACAATAGAAGTAATAATCTGTTAATGTTACCATAAATTTAATGACATCATAATAATCTTTTTTATTATTTAGGGAAGTAAATTAAAAGTGTTCATTAAATGTTACTCCACAGGCAATGAAGCAGACCGCCTTTTATTAAACTAAAAGTCATAAAATTAATTTTCCTACTAGAATGACATCTGAAACATGCATGGAGATTTATATCTAAAATTCACAAATGTTAATGTTATAGTGGAAAAATGAGAGCCAGAGCCGAGAACATATTAAATCTACAAGCATTCCCATAAAAAAAAGACAAATGGAGGTAATGAAATGCTCACCAGCTGTTGCTAATTTCCCGGGACAATCCCATGCTTAGAAGAATGATCCATGAAAATAGTTGCCCCTGGCAAATACTCATTTTTTATTTCTTTGCATATAGTAGAAAGGTTCCCATACATGTGACAAGCCCACAGCCTAGGTCTTTAGTAGGTTTGACCATACATGTACTTTAAGTAGACTTGACCAAACCTCAAAGTCTACTTATGGTGATGGGACCACTTTGGTGACCACTGTCAATACTATTGTCCAATGGTAAAGTACGATATACAGATACACCACGGAACAAGACTTCAGGCAAGAGTTCTTATGAAATCTGTTTTATTTCATGTCTCATAAAAATACATACAATGAAGGTGATGCTTCAGCCTGTATTTCATCTTTTCCAAACCCTTAAGCCATGTCATGGGTGAAACGTTACCTTCTTTCACTCTTTCATGACCAATGTCATTAATGCTCCTGCATCCAGGTCACATTCTGCAGTCCTGGTATTCCCACTTTCAAAAAATAATACCTTTTTTTTTTTTTTCTGGTGACATAACTACATGAGGGCTTATTTCTTTCATATTTTTCAATGGTAACATTTAAAGTACCACATACAGTGGGGGGAAAAAGTATTTAGTCAGATCCCAATTGTACAAGTTCTTCCACTTAAAAATATGAGAGAGGCCTGTAATTGACATCATAGGTAGACCACAACTATGAGAGACAACATGAGAAAAAAACATCCAGAAAATCACATCGTCTGATTTTTAACAAATTTATTTGCAAATTATGGTGGAAAATAAGTATTTGGTCAATAACAAAAGTTCATCTCAATACTTTGTTATATATCCTTTATTGACAATGACAGAGGTCAAATGTTTTCTGTAAGTCCTCACAAGGTTGGCACACACTGTTGCTAGTATGTTGGCCCATTCCTCCATGCAGATCTCCTCGAGAGCAGTGATGTTTTGGAGCTGTTGCTGGGCAATACGGACTTTCAACTCCCTCCAAAGGTTTTCTATAGGGTTGAGATCTGGAGACTGGCTAGGCCACTCCAGGACCTTGAAATGCTTCTTACGAAGCCACTCCTCTATTGCCCTGGCGGTGAGCTTGGGATCATTGTCCTGCTGAAAGACCCAGCCATGTTTCATCTTCAGTACCCTTGCTGATGGAAGGAGGTTTGCACTCAAAATCTCACGATACATGGCCCCATTCATTCTTTCATGTATACGGATCAGTCATCCTGGTCGCTGTGCAGAGAAACAGCCCCAAAGCATGATGTTGCCAACCCCATGCTTCACAGTGGGTACGGAGTTCTTTGGATGCAACTCAGCATTCTTTCTCCTCCAAACACGACGAGTTGTGTTTCTGCCAAACAGTTCTACTTTGGTTTCATCTGACCATATGACATTCTCCCAATACTCTTCTGGATCATCCAAATGCTCTCTAGCAAACTTCAGTCAGCCCCGGACATGTACCGGCTTAAGCAGGCGGACACGTCTGGCAGTGCAGGATCTGAGTCCCTGGCGGCGTAGTGTGTTACTGATGGTAGCCTTTGTTACGTTGGTCCCAGCTCTCTGCAGGTCATTCACTAGGTTCTCCTGTGTGATTCTGGGATTTTTGCTCACCATTCTTGTGATAGTTTTGACCCCATGGGGTGAGATCTTGTGTGGAGCACCAGATAGAGGGAGATTATCAGTGGTCTTGTATCTCTTCCATTTTCTAATTATTGCTCCTGCAGTTGATTTCTTCGCACCAAGCTGCTTGCCTATTGCAGATTTAGTCTTCCCAGTGTGGTGCAGGGCTACAATTTTGTTTCTGGTGTCCTTCGACAGCTCTTTGGTCTTCACTATAGTGAAGTTTGGAGTGTGACTGCTTGAGGTTGTGGACAGGTGTCTTTTACACTGATAACAAGTTCAAACAGAGCCATTACTACAGGTAATGAGTGGAGGACAGAGGAGCCTCTTAAAGAAGAAGTTAAAGGTCTGTGAGACCCAGAAATTTTGCTTGTTTGTAGGTGACTAAATACTTAGGGCCTTGTATATTCTCCCAGGGCTGTCATGGAATTCAGCCTATTAAGGCTTTCCCAAATCAAGGCTTAAGAGGATGCCAGCAAACTTTTAATATATTGTAATACAAAAATATTGCATCATATTGTAAAAATGATCAAGCAATCAAAAGTTGAAGTCCCCTACGAGAACTAAAGAGTTAAAAAAAAGTTTAATAAAGTTTTCTTAATGCTTGAAAAATATAAGTAATGCAAGTTCAAAAAATCCCTATTGCTACTATAAATATAAAACAGTAGCCCCCCCTACACCCCCTCAAACAAATTCACATAACTGGTGTCACCGCATCTGTTAAACTGTTGTATTATGTATTCTGCATTGCGAATGATGTAAAAAAAACTTGCAATGCCAGATTTGTGCTTTTTAGTCACCATGTCTTTTCCCCCCAAAAAATTGAATAAAAGACAATCAAAAATTCATATGCATCCCAAAAAGATAAGAATATAAAGTACAGCTCACCCTGCAAAAAAACCCCACATAGCTGCATTGATGGAAAAATAAAAAAGTAATAGTGGTCAGAAGAGGGCGACAAAAGCAAACTGTTTAATTAACAATTAGATTTTTCAAAGTAGTACAGCATTAAAAAAACTATAACATTTTTCATTGCCGTAATCATACTGACCCACAGAATACATTTTCCATGTCATTCTTACCTAACCATGAAGACTGTAAAAATATAAGCTCCCAAATAAAGTTGCAATTTATACTGTTGTGTAGGGCGGGGACGGCACAGCGGAAAAAAAAAACGCGACTGCTGACTGAGTAGCATGGGGTGGCTGCCGCCATGAGGTTGCAGAAAGCCTCACTTTCAACGAGGCTATATGGCAGCATCTCTGGGCTCAGAAGTTTGCTGATATGTATGTTTAGCGATTGTGCATGCGGGTGGGCAGCTGCATATTTGCGATTGCACACTACTGTTTGCACTATGGACAGCTAAACGCTGCGCTGGGAGACATTGTTGGAGGCACTGGAGGACCGTGCGGGTGAGGGTGTGGGTGCAGGAGACGCTTGTGCCTGCGGCCTGGGAGGGGGATTGCATCTCAGTGCCAGCATGTGACACAGGGGAAGAAGCAGTGGTGTGACCCACAGAGGGTGAATGGCTCTCGTTTCACGTCGTCGGGTACTTAGCTATCATATGCCTGCGCATGCTGGTGGTGGTGAGGCTGGTAGTGGTGGCTCCCCTGCTGATCTTGGTGCACCACAGGTTGCACACCACGGTTCGTCAGTCGTCCACGCTCTCCTTAAAATACCTCCACACCTTTGAACACCTAGCCCTCTACACGGGAGATTGCCATGACAAGGTGCTGTGTGGAACAGTTGGGGAGTAAGTTGCTCTGGATCTGCTTCTCCCCCTGGCCCTCCCACTGCCTCTTGTAACCTGTTCTGCTGCAGCACTTGTCTCCCCCTCTGAAACCCTGTCTTCAGTAGGCTTAGCAGCGCAGGTGGGGTCAGTTACCTCATAATTCACCAGCTCTTCCTCTGACTCCTCAGTCTTCTCCCTCCCAGACTTAGTGCCCTAACAACAACCTCACTGAAAGACAACTGTGTCTCATCATCATCATCCACAAATAGCTCTTGAGACAGTTGTCGGAAGTCCCCACCCTCATCACCCTGAGTCCGTGAAAGGTCCAAATTTTGGGCATCGGTCACGACAAACTCCTCAGGTGGCTGATGAACCATTTTTTCCGACTCAGGGCAGGGACCCGAGAAGAGTTCTTGGGAGTATGCCTGTTCTTAATCTCTCCTTTTCCTGAAGTGACCAGGCTGAGAGGAAGGAGGAGCAGCCTGAGGATTCAGAGGTGCAGTCCCTTAGCTGGCGTGAGTGGACTATGTGGAAGACTGGGTGTTGGATAAAGCACTGGACGGGTTATCCGTTATCCGCTATCCGCGTCAGCAACTGATCGCACTGTTGGGCTTTTAATAATGGTCTACCACGCGGACCTGCAAAATGTGAGATGAAGCTGGGGAGCGAAGATACACGGTGCTCTACTAATCCCTCAGGCACTGTTTCACCCTGCCCAGGACCTCGGCCTCTGCCCACACCCTAATTTGGACGCCCACGTCCTCGACACTTACCCCTAGTCTTCATCATGTTGGATAAAGCACTTGGAGTACATTCTACGCAAAATACAAGTTACTTTGCATATGCTTATAGGCCACAATAGACTCAATAAACAGTGTATACTATTGTTAGATAGCGGAAATTCCCACCACTCAGACACAGGTATATATACCTTAGCCTTTCAGCAGGCACAAACAAATTTCAAGTGTGAATACTGTTGTTAGATAGCAGAGAATTACAACCCCCAGACACTGGTATATAGAGTACGCTCTCAGCAGGGTCAGAAAAATTTTGAGCGGTGTATACTGTTGTGAAATAGTGCAGATTCACAGCCCCTAGACACTGGTATATAGAGTATGCTCTAAGCAGAGCCAGAAAAATTTAGAGCAGTGTATACTGTTGTGAAATAGCGCAGATTCACAGCCCCAAGCCACTGGTATATAGAGTACGCTCTCAGCAGGGCCAGAACAATTTAGAACGGTGTATACTGTTGTGAAATAGCCCAGATTCAAAGACCCCAGACACTGGTATATAGAGTATGCTCTCAGCAGGGCCAGAAAAATTTAGAACGGTATATACTGTTGGGAAATAGCGCCATTTCACAGTCCCCAGACATTGGTATATAGAGTATGCTCTCAGCAGGGCCAGAAAAATTTAGAACGGTATATACTGTTGTGAAGTAGCGCAGATTCACAGCCCCCAGACACTGGTAAATAGCATACGCTTGGAGCCCCCAAAAAACAAAAAAAATTTGAAATGATAGGAGTTTTGTTACTTCCTATGTACACCACTGGCAGTACCTTGCATAAAACCAGTGACAGGGGGCAGAATACAGCTGGCATGCTTGAGAGCAAATTTGTGCGCACTACTGCTCCCAGTGAGCCAAAATGCTGATGCACACAATGAGTGGAGTAGTAGTCCTAAAAAGGACTGTTGGGTTCTTGAAGCAAGGATCCCTGCCCAACCGCAACCTAATCCCTACACTAACCCTTTCCCTGTGGCAGCAGTTCTATCCCTCAGCTCATGCAGCATGTGTCTGAGGCGAGCTGAGGGTGACCATAGTTTTAATACTCGGCGGTCACCTGATCATCGCAGCCAGTCACTGCTAAGGATGCGCACAGGGTTGGCACGTCACAGCAGGAAGTGGTAAAGCCTTCCCTGAATGTTTATAGGCTAAAAAATGGTGCTAAACATGCGGGGAAGGGAAATTTTCTCGAGCACTGCGTGGTGCTAGACTCGAGTAACGAGTACATCGAGTAGTCTAATACTCAATCGAGCATCAAGCTCGGACGAGTGTGCTTGCTCATCTCTAACAATAAAAGTACCTTAAAAAAAAAAAACTCATGTAAAAAAAATGCTATATAAGCCTTAATTTGGCTAATTTGACTGAAAAATAAAGTTGTGAAGGTGGAGAGGAAAAAACAAAAATGAAAACATATCTGGCCTTGAAATGGTTAATGGAGTATCATTTCAATACCACATATTATTTGGGCACTATATGGTGGTATCTTGGCAGTATATGCCAGTATTATCATGATAGTATTATGTGGAAACTATGAGGCAGTATTATTGAGTTTTTTTAAAGGGAATGTATCAAAATCTAAAGTTATCCCCTATCTACAGGGGATTGATGTAGATTCATAGATTAAATCGCTGGGAACTCCTTCAATCCTAACAGCGAGGACCCAAATGGTTCTTCCATGATTACAATGGAGGAAGCATATCCACGCTGCTGCTCTATTCATTTCAATAGTAGTGCTAGGAATTGTTAAGTACGAGTGCTCAGCAATCATCAAGCTGTCATTGAAATGAATGTAAATAAGGAAGATAGAACAATACCTCTGCAGCGCCACCTATTGGATGGCAGCATTCTTACAAATCAATGGCAGATAGAGATGAGCGAGCATGCTCATTCCAGCATTAGCATACTGGATAGTACTCATTACTCGAGCAAGCACCACGCGTTGCTCGGGTGCTCGAGAACATTTCACCCTCTCCAAACTAAATTGTTTTCAATGAAGCCGTGGCTGCTGCCAGCGGCTCCATTGAAAACAATGGTCTGCCGGCACCCCTGCATTGCTTTTCATGGAAGGGCTTTACATATGAGCCCTTCCCTGAAAAACAAGGACTTAAGTGTAAAAAGAAAAAAAAACTGTCTGCCGCTGCCGTGTGCCCCATGGGAATGAACACTTCTGCCGCATGCGGCAGATGTTTCCTTCATCCCCGCTAGTAAAAAAAATTCCCTGCTGCTACATCTGCCACATCTGTGACAGATGCAACAGAGGAATTCTTCAATTCCCTACAGCAGCTGTCACACATGACAGGTGCGGTAGAGGATTCTGCTGCCGGCACCCTATCAATGGATTTCAGGGAAGGGCTTTAAATATAAGCCCTTCCCTAAAAATCTACTAAACATAGTGTAAAAAAAACAAGAAAAATAGATACTCACCTCCCTTCAGCTGCCGGGGCACAGCCGTGTCTTCTCTGCGCTGTCTCCGGCTCTGTAGTGCTGTTCTATCAGCAGCCGGGGATTTAAAATCCCCGCCTGCTGAAAGAGATGATTGTAATTGGCTGAGGCGCTCAGCCAATCACAGGCAGCTCTTGCCGAATTAATGATAGATGTGTTCTTCATCCCCACGGGGGACACGGCAGCGGTGGATAGGTAAGTTTTTTTTTTACACTAAAATCTTTGTTTTTCAGGGAAGGGCTTATATGTAAAGCCCTTCCACGATAAACAATGCAGGGGTGCCAGCAGACCATTGTTTTCAATGGAGCCGCTGGCAGCAGTCGCGGCTCCATTGAAAAATGCTCAGGTCTGCCATTGACTTCAATGGGGTTCCTTACTCAAAACGAGCTCTGGAGCATTATAAAAAGCTCGGCTCTAGTAACGAGCACCCGAGCATTTTGGTGCTTGCTCATCTCTAATGGCAGACCCTACAAACAAGTCTTTAAAGCAATGGTTGGGAATTGAAAACCAAGCCAGAAATGCTTAGTGGCATGGCCTATTTTGGACCTCAGCACGTAACAATTTTTAAGGGATTTTTATCTCCAGTTTTCAGAAGCTATGACTGTCTGTTTCTCCATCAACATAGCCATTGAAGGGTTTGTTTTTATGCATGGCGAGCTGTAGTTTTTCTTAGTACCATTTTTTGGGCACATATATCGTATAACTTTTATTTAGTTTTTTCAACGGCATGTAGAAAAAACGGATCAACTCTGCCATTTTTTTTTTACTTAGAGCCTTATCAAGAACACAAATGGCATGATAATTTTTCCTGTGGGTTGGTATGATTTCGACAATGCTAAAATTTCATTTGTTTTTGTTTGTCCACTTTTGCACAATAAAAACTTTTTTTTGGAAATTATATATTTTTTTGCATGACTGCACTTAAAGTCCTATAACTTTTTTATTTTTACATCAACTGAGCTCTATGTGTCTTGTTTTTGCATGATGAGCTGTTGCTTTTATTTTTACAGTTTTGGGGTACATGCAGATCTTTTCATCACTTTTATTGCATTTCTTTGGAGGCAAAAGGAACGAAAAAGCATGTTGGCTCTTTTTTTTTCTATAGCATTCGCCATGCAGGACAAAAATTGTGATCAATTTATTGTACAGATTGTTATGCATGTGACAATACCCAACATGCATTTTTTTCTTTTTTTTAGCAAAAGACAGGAAAGTGTGCAAGGTTTTTTTAACATTTTTTTTTATTTCAAGTGTATTTTGTTTTTTACATTTTTATGTTCCTGTAGGAACTTCAACCTACAATGCTATGATCGCTCTGATAATGCACTACAGTACTTCTGTACTGCACTGCATTATCGCTTATCATAGTGATCACAGGCCATAGCAGATCCGTACACCATTGACTGGTGTCTGGTTGTAATGGCAACTCATTGGCCCTCTGTGATTAGATGGTGGAGGGCCGATGATGTCATAGAGGCAGTGGCCTCTCTCTGTGAACCTTTTACATGCTTTGATGAACATTGATCATGGCATATAAGAGGTTTAATAACAGGGATCAGAGTGCTCACCCACCCCTGCTGTTGCAGCAGGAGAAAGTCTGTCAGTCACCATGGCCTGTACACATGCCATCCATGCGGAATAACTATATGCCCATTTGCTGGAACACCTTCTCACCCAGGGTGTAAATATACTCACTTGGGTGAAAAGGGGGTAATCAACCCTCCCTTTCTATTAAGCCATGCCCCCTCATCAAGTAATGTGCAATGGATTATTTCTTTTTAAAACATTTGGATAATAAATAAGACTAAAACTCAATGCGACATTTCATGCCAGAAATGTACCAAATTTGTACAAATGACTATAGTGTGGCCAGGTGGGAGTAGGACATTTGCCACCATGACACAAACCTCCCACTTTGATGACCTAAAAACCCAGTAACAGTCATTGTACAAAAAAAGTTGTATTACATGCTGTGCATTCCAATACAGAAATCAGGCTTTGCATTTCAGAGTCCAAGCTGCAATTTTCAGCGGCTCTCCACTATGGTCCATAAAAGGTTGGCCCCAAGCAAGGGACCACTCTCTTTGACTTCTGCCTGTCTTAAAGGGGTTGTCTCGTGGCAGCAAGTGGGGTTATACACTTCTGTATGGCCATATTAAAGGAGATGTCCCGAGGCAGCAAGTGGGGTTATACACTTCTGTATGGCCATAATAATGCACTTTGTAATGTACATTGTGCATTAATTATGAGCCATACAGAAGTTATAAAAAGTTTTATACTTACCTGCTCCGTTGCTAGCGTCCTCGTCTCCATGGTGCCGACTAATTTTCGGCCTCCGATGGCCAAATTAGCCGCGCTTGCGCAGTCCGGGTCTTCTGTAGTCTTCTATGGAGCCGCTCGTGCCAGAGAGCGGCTCCGTGTAGCTCCGCCCCGTCACGTGCCGATTCCAGCCAATCAGGAGGCTGGAATCGGCAGTGGACCGCACAGAAGAGCTGCGGTCCACGAAGGCAGAGGATCCCGGCGGCCATCTTCAGCAGGTGAGTATGAAGACGCCGGACCGCCGGGATTCAGGTAAGCGCTGTGCGGGTGGGTTTTTTAACCCCTGCATCGGGGTTGTCTCGCGCCGAACGGGGGGGGGGTTTAAAAAAAAAAAAACCCGTTTCGGCGCGGGACATCTCCTTTAATGCACTTTGTAATGTACATCGTGCATTAAATATGAGACATACAGAAGTTATTCACTTACCTGCTCAGTTGCTGGCATCCACGTCTCCATGGCTCCGTCTAATTCCGATGTCTTTTGGCATTTTTAGACGCGCTCGCGCAGTCCGTGCTTCTGCCTGGTGAATGGGGCCGCTCGTGCCGGAGAGCTGGTCACCGCGTCGTCATCGTAGCTCCGCCCCGTCACATGTGCCGATTCCAGCCAATCAGGAGGCTGGAATTGGCAATGGAACGCAAGGAAGGAGAAGAAAATCCACGGTGCACCTTGGGAGAAGACCCGCGGTGCACCGTGGGAGAAGACCAGCGGCGCCATGTTTAAAAGAAGAAAAGAAGAAGCTGCAGAACGCTGATGAAGGTAAGCACAATGCTATTTTTAAAAACTAACCTATGCTTTCTTTTTAACAGGGCAGAATGCGTGGGTAAGTGAAAAAAAAATTTTTACGCTTTCGCCGCGAGACAACCCCTTTAATATTATTTATCATTCATTTAAAGATTTGCCTCTATAGTTACTATTCTAACAAGATTACTATTTGTATGCTGCCTATTTCACTCCTATTGTGTAATAGTATACTGCAGACATTATTTGCTGTTTCTGCTATTGTTTTCAAAGTTAGCTCAACTTTGCAAAGTTTTCAAGTTTTATCATCCTTGTTACTGGCATTATCTGAAGCATCAGATTAGAATTTTGTATGCTTTGCCTTTTTGTAATTTTTAATCCTACTCCTCTTCAGTTTTTGATTGAATTAAAGATAATAATCAGATCATTTTCTAGCAAAACATTACAATTACAAGGCCTTCAAGTAGAGCGACTCAATTTCAAATGCATTCCATTGCCAAGCTGCTGTTTCTCTTTAGTATTATGAGTGGCAGCTCCATTACTTTCCTAACACAAGTGATATATGCGGAGCGTGCCGTTACCATGACTTCATTATATTCTGTAGGTCTGTATTAAAGATTATGAAGATGCGAGTTTTCTCTAAAAACAGATAAATAACGTACATTTCTTGGACCCTAATGCAAAATTTGTAACAGGGCTCCACCCGTTCTCTTCAGTCTCGATAAAGACCCCTTTGACACAAGGGTGTTGGCACACCGAGCTCTTCAGCCTCATGTGCCTTTAGCTCAAGGTCTCCTCCAGCAGGACTCACAAACTCAGGGAAAACCTTCCTCCAGTTGCCTAGTACTCCCAATGGCTGACACACACGTCAAAGTGTTGACTTCCCTTCAGGCCGGAGGCAATAACCCTGTTCCCTACTACCTCTTCTCCTGCTTTTCACCTAGCACTTACTGCTTTGTGGCTTTCCTCTCCTCCTGCACACTTGGCGTTGTCCTTTGATTGCCATAAGAACAATAATCTCTCTCTCCTCCAACCAGAGAAGTCTTCAAACCTATTCAGCACAGAAACAGGAGGAAGCTTCCCTTTCCTACTACACCTTACTCTTTCTCAGAAGTTGGTTCCTTGCCAGGGACTGCTGGTCCTTCCAGTCAATGGTCTCTCCTGGTTCCCACATGGGTCTCAATGGCCCTCTTTCAGGCAAATGGATGTGGATTCACCTTGCCGCACACTGATTTGACTTAAGGCTATAACTAGAGGCAGCACTTGGTGCACCCTGGTTTTCACCTTGTACCCCTCAAAGCAGCATGCCTTCTTCCTTGAAGAGTCCCCAAGCCGTTACTCACAGTAATAGTTTCAATAGTGTAGCTGCTGATGCTTCACAAGGCCGAGGTGCAGCACCTGAAGCAGTGAACAAAAGACTAGCTAGAAGAATAGCACAGGTCAAGGCTGGCCATATACATTTCAGAACGTCAATCGCACAATAGGTTGAGGGAGACGGCAGACAGAAAGTGCAGTCCAGAAACATGGCTGAGGTCAAAAATACAGAAGTTAGACATAGTCAGAAGCAAGATGAGGTCTTATCCCAACAACACACAAACTGGGGCTTTGTCACAACCGGAATGGAACCAAATTGCTTATGTATCCACCTTTGGATGTGGGTGCCTAACAGAGCAGGTGCTGGGAAAGGATTGGTGATGGAGCATGCACTGGCCCTTTAAGTTTGTGGTTGGGAGCACATGAGGTCCCACAGGCAGAAGCCAGAGGTCATACAGATGAGACAACACCGCATACAGTGCGGGGCTCAGGACAGTAACAAATTGCAGCTACTGCAACAGGTAAGCAGAGGTGACTATGGTGGCATGCTGTGCATCCTCTCTCTTGGGCTGGTCTTGAGCCACACTGCTGGGCCCATTTGCGTTTACCCATAACAGGAAACTGAGTGCACACCATACAGAATGCATCATAGTACCCAAAATGATGCCTGCTGACACTTATGTTTGTCTCTTCCCTCCTACTTTGGTCATCTGGTAATGCCCTAGCCATATCACCAAGAAATCTGGCAACATCTCTAGCATGCCCTTTAGATAAGTGATGTACTATATCATTAAGTGGATAGGGCTGCTTCTTTTTACTGAAGACATGGTTGGAGTAGCAGTGCCTCTTGTATCTCTAGATGTGAGCTTCTGCACTCACAGGCCCATGAAGAAGAGATGCCCCAGCTGAGAGTGGTCTGGAGAGTTGTTTCTTTTGTGAGGGAATGCCTTCTAAAGAGTAATGTTAGTGAAGTCAGCTTTTTTGTCCTTTAAGTGGATACATTGTGCCTACCATTTCCTGTATACAATGTTCTGGTGGCCAACATGAACATACATTTGCCTATAAAGATGTAGAAGAGGTTCTATTTTCTTTGATCTTATCTTACTTTTTTTTACAGTTAATAATAATAATCTTTATTTATATAGCGCCAACATATTCCGCAGCGCTTACAATACAGGGGAAATAACACAAGACAACGGTTACATGAAGTAATCAATTGATGGAAACAGTAGGGGTGAGGGTCCTGCTCCAACGAGCTTACATACTACAAATAATGGGGTGATAAAGGGGCTGGAGATGTGCACGGTATGGCGAGGTGGAGAGTGAGGGATGCTATACAGCTAGACAATGGTGAAGCTGTATAGTGGTGGAATCGGGATGACTACAGGTGCTAGTTGATTACGGCTAGCAGGGATTGCAGTCTGTGGGACAGGGAGCATGTTATCAGGCAGAGTACCGAGGGGTTTGGTTTAGGGAATATGGTATGCCTCCCTGAAGAGGTGCGTTTTTAGAGCAAGCCTGAAGTTTAGTAAGTCAGTGATTGCCCAGATATTTTTTGGTAGCGCGTTCCAGAGGGCAGGTGCTGCTCTTGAGAAGTCTTGGAGGTGGGGATGAGAGGTTTGAATTAAAGGGGCACTCAGTCTGATTTCATTAGCAGAGCGGAGGGCGCGGGCTGGGTGATGGATTGAGATGAGGGAAGCAATATAAGGCGGAACTGTGCTGTGGACCACTTTGTGGATGAGGGTAGTGTGTTTAAATTGTATTCTGTATTTGACGGGCAGCCAGTGCAGTGATTTGCACAGGGCAGAGGTGTCTGAGTAGCGGCTGGACAGGAAGGTGAGCCTGGCTGCCACATTCATGATGGATTGGAGAGGGTAAAGTCTGGAGCAGGGGAGGCCTATCAGCAGCGTGTTGCAATAATTGAGCCAAGAGTAGATGAGGGCAACAGTGAGCATTTTTAGCATGTCCACAGTGAGAAAAGGGCGTATTCCAGCAATGTTCTTGAAGTGCAGTTGACAGGTTCGGGCGAGAGATTGGATGTAGGGGGTGAAGGAGAAATCGGAGTCGAATATGACCCCGAGGCAACCTGCATGCTGTCTGAGAGTTATGGTGGTGCCACACACTGAGATGGAGATGTCAGGATGAGGTTAGTAGAGGTGGGAACACCAGTAGGTCAGTTTTTGAGAGGTTCAGTTTTAGTTTGAGAGAGGACATAGTGTTAGAGACAGCAGACAGACAGTCGGTGGCGTTCTGGAGGAATGTTGCTGTGATGTCCCAGGAGGAGGTGTATAGTTGGGTATCATCAGCATAGAGATGGTACTAGAAACCAAATCTCCTGATGGTCTGTCCAATGGGGGCTGTGTAGATGGAGAAGATGAGGGGGTCGAGGACCGAGCCCTGGGGGACCCCAACAGCAAGGGGAAGAGGAGAGGAGGTAAAGCCAGTAAAGCAGACACTGAAGGAGCAGTTAGATAGGTAGGAAGAGAACCAGGAGAGGGCAGTGTCCTTTAGTCCAATAGAGCGAAGCATAGTGAGGAGAACTTTGTGGTCGACAGTGTTGAATGCTGCAGAGAGGTTAAGGAAGATCAGTAGGGAGTAGTCGCCCCTTGATTTGGCAGTCAGGAGGTCATTTGACACTTTAGTCAGGGCAGTTTCTGTTGAGTGTTGGGTCAGTTCTACAAAAACACAATGAATAGAGTAATGCAAACATTAATTGCAGGGTGTTGCGGCTCAGCTGTGTTACATCTTTATATACTATTTAATTATCTGTATTTGTTCACATTTGCGACTCTAGACTCAAGCGTTATAAAATGTCTGTATTCTGTTCTGTCATTTCTGACTAAGGATGGCCCATGTATAGTAACTAGAGATGAGCGAACGTACTCGTCTGAGCTTGATACTCGTTCGAGTATTAGCGAGTTCGAGATGCTCGTTACTTGTGACGGGTACCACGCGATGTTCGAGTTACTTTCACTTTCATCTCTGAGACGTTAGCGCGCTTTTCTGGCCAATAGAAAGACAGGGAAGGCATTACAACTTCCCCCTGCGACGTTCAAGCCCTATACCACCCCCCTGCAGTGAGTGGCTGGCGAGATCAGGTGTCACCCGAGTATAAAAATCGGCCCCTCCCGCGGCTCGCCACAGATGCGTTCTGACATACTTTAGGGAAAGTGCTATCTTGGTGGAGCTGCTATAGGGAGAGCGTTAGGAGTATTTTAGGCTTCAAGAACCCCAACGGTCCTTCTTAGGGCCACATCTAACCGTGTGCAGTACTGTGGAGGCTGCTTTTTGCAGTGTTGCACTTTTTTTTTTTTGGTATATCGGCCGTGCAGAGCATTGCGCCCTGCAGTAATACTCCAGGGCCAGAAGCGCTTAGGCAGGGACAGAAGACATTGATTGAATATAGGCAGTGGGCCTTTGCAAAAACATTTGGGGAAAAAAATCTATTTGGGCTGCCTGTGACTGTCCTCAGTGTTCTGGGTCTCTGCTGGGTGTAGTAGTTCTCCAAATTCATACGCAGCCAGCTAAGTGTTACAGCAGGCTTGCGCAAAATTATTTCCTGGCTCTGTCTGGGCTGTTAAATCACCGCTGTATTGCAGTCCACAGTGCAACACTCTGCAGTTCTTTGACATACTCCAGGGCCAGAAGCGCTTAGGCAGGGACAGAAGACATATTGATTGAATATAGGCAGTTGGCCTTTGCAAAAACATTTGGGGAAAAAAATCTATTTGGGCTGCCTGTGACTGTCCTCAGTGTTCTGGGTCTCTGCTGGGTGTAGTAGTTCTCCAAATTCATACGCAGCCAGCTAAGTGTTACAGCAGGCTTGCGAAAAATTCTTTCCTGGCGTTCCGTAAGCGAAGTCAGCCTCCAACCACAGGCCAATAAGCGGCACATTTAATTACAGCGTTCTGTTTCTGCACTACTGGTAATACACCATGCTGAGGGGTAGGGGTAGGCCTATAGGACGGGGACGCGGGCGAGGACGCGGAGGCCCAAGTCAGGGTGTGGGCACAGGCTGAGCCAGTGCGGTGGCCCGGGGTAGAGGCAGGGCCAGACCGAATAATCCACCAACTGTTTCCCAAATCGCCCCCTCGCGCCATGCCACCCTGCACAGGTCAAGGTGCTCTACGGTGTGGCAGTTTTTCACAGAGACGCCTGACGACCGACGAACAGTGGTGTGCAACCTTTGTCGCGCCAAGATCAGCTGGGGAGGCACCACCACCAGCATGCGCAGGCATATGATGGCCAAGCACCCCACAAGGTGGGACGAAGGCCGTTCACCGCCTCTGGTTTGCACCACTGCCTCTCCCCCTGTGCCCCAACCTGCCACTGAGATCCAACCCCCCTCTGAGGACACAGGCACTACCGTCTCCTGGCCTGCACCCACACCCTCACCTCCGCTGCCCTCGGCCGCATCCAGCAATGTCTCTCAGCTCAGCGTCCAGACATCGCTAGCGCCACTGTTTGAGCGCGAGCGCAAGTACGCTGCCACGCACCCGCACGCTCAAGCGTTAAACGTGCACATTGCCAAATTGATCAGCCTGGAGATGCTGCCGTATAGGCTTGTGGAAACGGGGGCTTTCAAAAGCATGATGGCGGCGGCGGCCCCGCGCTACTCGGTTCCCAGTCGCCACTACTTTTCCCGATGTGCCATCCCAGCCCTGCACGACCACGTCTCCCGCAACATTGTACGCGCCCTCACCAACGCGGTTACTGCCAAGGTCCACTTAACAACAGACACGTGGACAAGCACAGGCGGGCAGGGCCAGTATATCTCCCTGACGGCACATTGGGTGAATTTAGTGCAGGCTGGGACAGAGTCAGAGCCGGGGACCGCTCACGTCCTACCCACCCCCAGAATTGCGTGCCCCAGCTCGGTGATGGTATCTGCGGCGGTGTATGCTTCCTCCACTAAACCACCCTCCTCCTCCTCCTACGCAACCTCTGTCTCGCAATCAAGATGTGTCAGCAGCAGCACGTCGCCAGCAGTCGGTGTCGCGCGGCATGGCAGCACAGCGGTGGGCAAGCGTCAGCAGGCCGTGCTGAAACTACTCAGCTTAGGAGAGAAGAGTCAGACGGCCCACGAACTGCTGCAGGGTCTGACAGAGCAGACCGACCGCTGGCTTGCGCCGCTGAGCCTCCAACCGGGCATGGTCGTGTGTGACAATGGCCGTAACCTGGTGGCGGCTCTGCAGCTCGGCAGCCTCACGCACGTGCCATGCCTGGCCCATGTCTTTAATTTGGTGGTTCAGCGCTTTCTGAAAAGCTACCCACACTTGTTATACCTGCTCGGAAATGTGCGCAACTCCAAGACGGACGCTGCCACCCTGCGGACCCTGCAACATCGGTTTCATCTGCCAGTGCACCGATTGCTGTGCGACGTGCCCACACAGTGGAACTCTACGCTCCACATGTTGGCCAGGCTCTATGAGCAGCGTAGAGCTATTGCGGAATACCAACTCCAACATGGGTGGCATAGTGGGAGTCAGCCTCCTCAATTATTTACAGAAGAGTGGGCCTGGTTGGCAGCCATCTGCCAGGTCCTTGGAAACTTTGAGGATTCTACCCAGATGCTGAGCGGGGATGCTGCAATCATTAGCGTCACCATTCCTCTGCTATGTCTCATGTCTATATCTCAGCGCGTTGAGGAGGAGGAGGAGGGGGAGGAGCATGAGGAGGAGGGGGAAGAGACAGCTTGGCCCACTGCTGAGGGTACACATGCTGCTTGCCTGTCATCCTTTCAGCGTGTATGGCCAGAGGAGGAGGAGGAGGATCCTGAAAGTGATCTTCCTAGTGAGGACAGCCATGTGTTGCGCACAGGTACCCTGGCACACATGGCTGACTTGATGTTAAGATGCCTTTCTCGTGACCCTCGCGTTACACTCATTCTGGCCACTACGGATTACTGGGTGTACACACTGCTCGACCCACAGTATAAGGAGAACCTTTCCACTCTCATTCCCGAAGAGGAAAGGGGTTCGAGAGTGATGCTATACCACAGGACCCTGGCGGACAAGCTAATGCTAAAATTCCCATCCGACAGCGCTAGTGGCAGAAGGCGCAGTTCCTAGGGCCAGGTAGCAGGGGAGGCGCGGAGATCAGGCAGCATGTACAGCACAGGCAGGGGAACACTCTCTAAGGCCTTTGACAGCTTTCTGGCTCCCCAGCAAGACTGTGTCACCGCTCCCCAGTCAAGCCTGAGTCAGCGGGAGCACTGTAAAAGGATGGTGAGGGAGTACGTAGCCGATCGCACGACCGTCCTCGGTGACGCCTCTGCCCCCTACAACTACTGGGTGTCGAAGCTGGACACGTGGCCCCCATGACGTGTGCCAGTTCCAGCCTCCTGATTGGCTGGAATCGGCACATGACGGGGGCGGAGCTACGCGATGACGCGTACAAGGGGCGGAGCCAAAACGCCGATGCTGCCGAGCGGAGCCGAAGGGAGAAGACCGCACAGCGCAAGCTCGTCTAAAAAAGCAAGAAGACACCGAAATTAGACGGAACCATGGCGACGGGGACGCTAGCAACGGAGCAGGTAAGTGAATAACTTCTGTATGGCTCATTTAATGCATAATGTATATTGCAAAGTGCATTAATATGGCCTTACAGAAGTGTATAACCCCACTTGATTTCGCGAGACAACCCCTTTAAGAAAGAAAAGAAAAAAAGAATTAAAGAAAAGCCTGTCCCAGACAATTCTGGTATCAGCTTACCTCCCTTGAGAACACAAGGCTTTGAACATGTTGAAATCCGACATGCCTGATCCTTTTTTCTCCTGACA
Organism: Eleutherodactylus coqui; assembly: GCF_035609145.1. Classification (NCBI taxonomy): domain Eukaryota; kingdom Metazoa; phylum Chordata; class Amphibia; order Anura; family Eleutherodactylidae; genus Eleutherodactylus; species Eleutherodactylus coqui. The sequence continues at coordinate 42,542,521 of NC_089843.1, read as the reverse complement.
ATTGCATTAGGGTAGAGTTGGGAAACCCTCATATATGGTCAACTGGTCACAATGAAATCAGCATGTTTGCCAGATATTCATCTAAGGTGAATGGCCACCTTAACACTATAAACACAGATAAGGCTTTGTATGCAGATGCCCTGTCACTTGCTGGTCTCTGGGGGAGAAGCCTGTACCTCTTTGCTTCCTGGGGACTGTAAGTCTTTGGATCTCTCTTTGTCAATAGACTCCTATTCAGTGCAGCTGAAGGAGGTGGTTGGTTTGTTATGGTACCTTAACGTGGGACAACTATCCCGAAAACTAGCCCAAAAGTTGTCGCAGTTACTCTTGCTCCTATGCTTTCATACAAGAGCAATAGTCGTTTACTGAATGGAGGTAGAGTGCACTGGAGATCTCTTCTGTCTGCTTGTCTCCATTCACTGTAAACGGGGAGTCCTTCAAAGATGGAGGACTGCCTGTTTACATGGGCTGATAGTCGCATGGTTTATTAATGAGCTAAAAACTAAGTGACTCCGACAAGTGAGTGATTTCTGTGTACACAGGCCAACTATTGTTAAAAGCACTATTTTGAGTGACTGTTTGGGTGATAATTGGCCAGTGTAGAAGTATCTTTACGTAATGGAGCGGCAGTCACAGGCAGACGTTGAGGCATCATCATTTTTTGGCAAAAGTAAAGTTTACGAAATAATAGTAAATACATTGTTTCTCTCCATAGGAAGGTTTATGGGCTCATTTACTTATTATGAACCACAAATAGTATTTTCATCACCCAGTACCTCACACATATACATTGCCATAAACATTTCCTCCTTGTGGCAGCAGCAAGGCCCATGCATAATAGGCCTTCTCTAATCATTGCCTGATACCTCCTCACTATCTCGGATCTGACCCATCTCACTCAGTAGAAGCTGCATCTTTTTTTCAGCTAAGAATTCTTTTATAGGGCACCTCGGGCACTTTAAACATCTCTGACACTTCTTGAGGTAGGAGCTTGGCTTAGCCCCACATTCATATACCACTGATATCACAAAAGTGCTCTTCAGTGCCTTGTTTTCAGCACTGTTACTGCTTTTAACATTCCATTCCACTCCTTCCCACTCTGGCTGTGGCACTCAGCCAGTGTTGGTGTCTTTTCCACAGCACTGTATGTGTTGACAGTCCTGGCTCCCCCCTCTTGCCACTGGGTCCAAGGCAGGGGGCAGGTCTAGACAAGCGGTGTTACGTCATTCACGCTCACGAACTAGCGAAACTCCGGTGAAACTCGGAAACAGCGGACATAGCTCACAGACAGACATAACACACTGACTCACAAATGCCCAAAACACAAACCAGCATACCCACATGCATAAACAGATGTAAATAGATACCATGCAAAGTATTGGTTCGTATTTTGGCCAAAATACTTAAGCCTGCGAGCTCACTTCATGGGTCCTCATTGTCTTGCGGGTCCCTACTCTAACAAGCCAACTTCCACATGAAAGCTGCCTGCATGCAGGGCAATCGTCCTGACAGGGATGATCCCGCGCTGGAATCTAGGTACGTAGCTAGACCTAGATGACAAACCAAAACACAGCAGGACTGAACACAGCTCACACCAACATGCGAGGGATTTTCATACAACACTGAACACCTTGCACCCTGAACAGACCTCATATCCGGCGCCCTGTACAGACATGCAGGAACATGACACTGTTTACACTGAAAACACTGAGCAAACAGAGGAAAGACCAGCAGCCTCTAGCAGAGAAGCTGGTATATATGAGCAGCAGACCTGGGGATTGGCTGGCTGGAGCAATCCACACCCAGCCAGCTCAATCAACCCCCACCAGTGGGGCTGCACTACTGGAAACCCATGTAGAACAACAGATCCCAACAGCACACCCAGAGGAGTAACTTGAAGCTCCTGGGCCCCAATGCAAAACCTGGACCAGGGGCCCCCAACTGTAATGCTTTATTCATAGTACTGGGCTCCCTATATGGAAAAGAGAGGCCTTATAGGCCCCCCAAGGCTCCTGTGCCCGGGTGCAACCACATCCCCTGCATCTTCTATAGTTACGCCCCTGAGCACACCCTAACAGTACCTCCCCATTAATGAGAGTCCTCCAGAGACACAGGCACCCAACACACAGGGAGCCGAGACCCAGGATAGTGGCTGGCTAGAGAAATCCACACCCAACCAGCTCAATCAACCCCCAACAGAGGGGGGGGGGGGCTGCTCTGCACTGGAATCTAACAAGCGGCTCCCATGCCACCTGACAAAACAGCTGTAAGCATTTTCTCTATAGAGGCAAGAGCAGAATATTTCTCTCTCTCTACACAGCTGCCGTACAGCACACCCACTGAGCTGCACTATGTATAGTGGAAGCAAGTGTGTGTCTTCAATATGGCCACCCCCAGAAAAATGTTAAAAGTGAAAAACAAAGAGCTACAGCATCTAAAAAAAACCAAAATGAGAACATTATTTTTCTTCTACATGAGCTGTTCCCTTTAAGCCTTGACAGTCTCTTCCACTGTCTTGTTTTACTGTACCATAAATAACTACATCTAGACTTGCTACTCCTCGGAGAGTAGTATAAGACGACCTCTGGTTCAGAGGTGCTATGAGAATGCACTACACATACATAAAATACAAATACAAGTAGAGTTTGGAGCCGTCAAGTCAATTTATGGTGTATACTAAAAATAGTCGCTTAGTATCCGTGCATCTGCTCTTGCATTTTAGTAAGACTAGTAATTAAATAGTTGTTTTAAATGGTGTCTGTTTGGAAATTCAACCTTGTTCACCTGCAAACTCTAATTGATGAAATTATAAAAGAGCAGATGACAAAAAAAGGAGTTGTGGAAGAAAGCGAGCCAGCTGGCACAGCATGCAGCACCGCGCACTGTCACAAATATATGACGAGAATTCAAGACAAATTCTCCCTTGGCTTGCAGGCACTACAAAGAGAAGCAGCTAAATGACTGGCTTGTAGCCATCTACAGAAAGATGATAATTCTTGGTGACCTCTGGACATCAGCGAATTTTTCACCACTTTTAAAACAACCTGCATACAAAACTACTGCACTTTACAAACTTTTATTTTCACCCACACGAAAAGCTGACAGGAGGTGTTCTTTTTGCACATTTTAAACTTATTTTCAAGCAAACAATAGAAGTAATTAAGTTCAATTTTACAAAATCAAATATATATAGTTTAAGGGAAAAAAAGTACAGTATATAACATTTCCTCTCCATATGGGCAAACGCTTTAGAACCATCATAGCCATAAATTCCCCACTGAGCAGTTCAGGAGAAGTTGTTGGTCTTTTGCCACTAAGGGTACCTCTACACCGGGCAATTATCGTGCTCATAAGCTCCAATAGCCCTCCCATGGACTACCACCCAACTCTTGCTCTTGTGCTTTACACAGAAATGATAATCATTCAAATGAATGGAGGCGGAACTGCCAGGGATCATTCCGTTCACCGGCCTCCATCCACAGTAAAAAAAAGTCACTCAAACTTTGAGTGGCTCCTCTTTGTACGGCCCAATAGTCACATGGTTTGAAGTTCTGCTAAAAATGCAATCACTTCAACAGGTTGGCAATTTCTTACTCATTCCCCATTTGGCAGCCGCATGTTCATGGTAGAGTTATCCCCCAAGTTTGCTGTTTCCAGCGACAAGTCAGGCAATAATCGCCCCATGTAAAGGTGATGAAGCCTGTTTGCACCTTAGTGATGAAGCCAAATTTTGGAAATCTGACATGTGTCACTTTAACATGGAATAACTCCGTAAAGATTTTGCATAGCCAAGGGATTCTGACATTGTTTTTTTTTTGCCACACATTGTACTACATTTATGCGGTAAAAATAGACAAAAAAAATTTGTGTCTATTTACTAAAAGTGCTAAAATTGGGAAAATTCACATTTTCAACTGGAATATCTGAAATGTGTGCAAACATACTGTACAAATTTTGATACGATATATATTTCCATCTGTTTACTTTATTCTGGATGCACATTTGAAAAACTTTAGGTTTTTTTGGACCCTTTTGGAGACGTATAAATTTAACATTACTTATCAACATTTTGAGGAACATTTTATTTTCCTACACTGAGCCAATATTGCAAAGGTCCATAGGTGTCAGAATGATAGATATGCCCACACATGATGCCATTTTAAAAACTACACCCCTTAATGTATTCACTGAGTCGTGTCAGTGTATTTTGACTCAACAGTTTTTTTTCAGGAGTTAATGCAATTTAGAGGGAAAAAAATAAAATTGCATATTGTTGCAGATGTGTCATTATAAAGGCAATTTGTTTTTCTATAGTGCACATGAAAATGAGGATTGACACCCCAAAATGGATACACCTGTTTATCCTGTGTTCAGAAACATACCCATTGTGGCCCTAATCTTCTGTCCGTATGCACAACAGGGGCCCAAAATGAAAGGAGCAACTGGTGGCTTTCAGAACAGAAATTTTGCTTGAAGGTGTTTTAGTCCCCATTGCACAATTGTTGAGCCCTTGAGCTGCCAAAACAAAAGAGAAACCCCACAGATGACCCCATTTTGAAAACTAGACCACCTTAGCAAATTCATCTAGGGGTGTACTGCCTATTTTGACCCCACAGTTTTTGAATGAATCTAAGCAAAGCAGTAGGAAAAAAATTACAATTTTCATTTTTTTGGCAATTGTGTCATTTACAAAACAGTTTTTTTTGTACAGCACACATATGAGTGAAGACTTTCACCTCAAAATAGATACCTCTGTTTGTCCTGTGTTCAGAAACATACCCATTGTGGCCCTAATATTATGTTCCTATGCACAGCGGGGCTCAAACCAAAAGGAGCATTGAAGTTCAACGCTTTTTAACTTTTACATAATCGCCATTATCTACTGGATAACAGCTATTACATGACTGGGGACCACTCTCTGTGGCCCTCGTTCACTGCTCAAAGCTCTTGGCTACCGTAAGTAGCCTGGATCAGGGAGATTTTAAATTTACCAGGCCATCCCCAGCTTCTGTTCTCGTGTCCGCCATTTTGCAAACGGGCACATGCGCCGAAGTTGAGGTAAGGTCCGCAGTTAAAGATCCCATCGGGGACATTGCCGGAAGCCTTAGGTAAGTAATTTCACCTCCCCTCATGGATCAGATCCATGATGGGAGGGGAAATTTGAACTTTTTTTATTTTTACGTGATTGCCATTAACCATCGGATAGCAGTGACCGGGGACCACGTACCGTGACTTCCCAATGAAATCTCCAGGCTCTCGACTATGTTTGGTAGCCAGGAGCAGGGAGATTTAAAATTTCCCATGCCATCTACGGCTTTTGCACATGCGTCTGTCACCTTGGTGACGGGCGTGTGCGCACAAGCCGGGGTAAGGTCTGTGGATAAATCTGGGGGCCTTAGATGTGTAATTTCATCTTCCCTAAGGGAGATGAAACTTAAACTTTTTTTTTTACACTTTTTTTTACTTCCCGATGATCATGTCATCGGGAACTGCATACATCGGTCCCTGGTGATATCTCTGTGCTCCTGGCTACACATGCTAGCCGGGAGCAATGGAATTTTAAATCTACTAGGGTGCGAGCCCTTCTGTCCCCATGCTCGACGTTTTCGTTGGGCGCTCATGTGCAGAAGATGATGTTAGTTCCTAGAAGAACCATATCACAGTGGGACATTGTAGAGGACAGGGGTGAGTATTTTCACCTCCCCTCATGGATCCGATCCGTGAGAGGAGGTGAAAGTTTAACTTTAGTTTACTTTTTTTAAACTTTTCTGTGATTGCTGTTATCCATTGGATAGCGGCAATCATGGGCCTGGGGCCAGTCACCATGGTCCCCGGTGACATCTCCAGCCTCCTGACTACTTTCAGGAGCCAGGAGATTTTGAATGTCCCACGCTAATGTGGTCTACTGCATGCGTCACCATTTTTCCTTCGGTGCGCATGCGCAGAAGATGGATGAAGATCCTTTTTGGACCTGATGGTTGTGGGATATCGCGGAGGACGGGGGTCAATAGTTTCAGCTGCCCTCATGGATCCGATCCGTGAGGGCAGCTGAAACTCTAACTTTTTCACTTTTTATTTACTTTAATGCGATCAGCACTATCTATTGGATCACATGATCCGTAGCCCCCATGACAGCTCCAGGTTGTTGGCTACCTCCGGGAGTCAACAGCATGGAGCTGTCACGTCCACAGCCCACGGGGCTTTAATCCTCAGAGGAAGCATGTTTTTACATCCATGAGGATTAAAGCCCACATAGCTAGGATATAAAAAGGTAATGGGGCCGTCACTAAGGGGTTAAGGTTTGCTTATTAATTAACTATTAAAGGAGTTGTATGATAGTCCACTTTTTCCTCTATCCATAGTATAGATGATATAAATTTGAGTTGTGGGGTTTCAAATGCATGGACAGATGAGCAGTCCCCATTTAAGCATGGGACCCCTTTTGTAACTTATTCGAGCAGCAGCTTAACATTAGTATAAGTTATAGCTCCCTAATGGCAACTCTGCGTTTTCACAATGTAATTAGTTAATTTAATGACCCAATCCTAACTTGGTGCTTCTGTCCTTGATCTTTTGACAGACTAAGGGTGCGTTCACACGAGCGTAGGCGTATTTACGTTCGCACGTGCGCAGCGTTTAATCGCCAGAAAGAACGTTTTTCGGCGATCATGACCAGAGCTAGAAAGCGTATTATCGTTTGTTCCTACTTTGCAAACTATCTTTTCGGCCATCAAATATGCGTTGGCGCGTATTTCGGTCGTGTATGTTCCGTTTTTTTTCGGGTTGCTGTTTTTACGCGCCGTAAAATCGCCCGTGTGAACGAATACATTCGAAACCATCGCCTCAGATGGTCACGTATATACGTTTGGTCGCAAAAACGCGCCGTTTAAGCGCTCGTGTGAATGCACCCTAATAAGTATCTTTCATATGAAAAAAGTTTCAGAGCGCTAAGAAGAAGCAGGAGTGTGTGTATGTGGTAAACTGGGACAAGAGTCATAATAGTAAAGGGGGAAGGTCAGGACCAATTTTTTTTATTTTTTTTGTTAATAACCCCTTTCTTTAGCAAATGTGATGAAATAATTGCAGAACATGAAAAAACATGTAAAACACATATATTGTGCCAGAAGAGATGAGCGGGACTGTGAAAATAATATTGCCTGCAGTCTGCTAAAGGCAAAATTCATTCCTGGTGTAACGGGAGATAAGAATGAAAACAAAAAAAAAATTAGCACCTAAAAAAAGAAAAAAACAAAAGCATTTTTATGACCAAGAAAAAACTGTTATAGGAATATTGAGTCCAACACAGTTATAATTATTTGATATTAAATCATCAAACAACTCAGGTAATAATACAGATTATTGCATGACTGATATTTTTTAGACTCTCAATCAATCCTGCATATTTCATCACTCGGTATTGGGTTCTATGCCGAGAGATGTAATAAGGGGAATTTATATTCACCCATCTGTATGTTTCTGGATTGTGAGAGGAAACTGGAGTGCCCCAAGGAAACAAACACAGAAAGAACATGCAAACTCCGTACAGACGTTGTCCTTGGTAGGATTTGAACCTAGGACACCAGCACTGCAAGGTAGAAGTGCTAATCACTAAGCCACCATGCTGCCTTTATTTGACAATCTTCCCATAGACTCCATACAGTAAATGACAAGAAAAATGGATCTCTGCAAGATTGGGGTACAGAGTCTATTAAATCTCCTTGATCTTCACCTTTAACCCTAGCGAGGATGGATGGACTTTACCGCTTGAATTTTTATGTCATGGTTCCATCAATAGTCACCAACTGACAACTACAGCACAAGCAAGAGGAAATGATGGGAACATAGTTTTAGGAAAGGCAAGAAGCCTAACCAGGAGAACAACTGGTACCAGGTGACAAATGGAAGAGGTGACATAGAAGCATATTCCAGTAATAAAAGAAAGATGATTGATAACCAGAGTCGTGATCAAAGTCAATAGCAATCAGGAACATGAGCCAAGCAAATGATGTACCCAAATTCACAGGCAGGTTGGTAAGTCCGAAGCTCCCCCCAAACGTCAGGTTGGCGTTATCCAGGAGTGAGATTTCCATAGAAATCCAATGCCTTCGAGAGCATAAGACAGCCGGGACCAGCAAGAAAAGCTGAGTCAAGGTACATTCACACAAGCACTTTTAATGCGTGAGTTCTATCCACTTGCGATACGGATGGAATTGCACAGGAAAATAATCCATTAGTTTTAATGACGTAATTTACATGAGTGATTTTCACTCACACCTTAAGGGGATCTGATCGGGCAGTTCTGATTATGTAGTCCATTAAATCCTTCATACCTTGATATACGTTGGTATTCTATACTAGTTTGTCCTATAAGACCTGCATTACCAGTTACCAGTTTCACTCCATTTGTAAATCTGAAACTTTTTTGCCTCTGGTTGTGCAAACTTGCTGACCCAGTCATGATAATGATGGTATGTAAGTGATTTCAAAAACAAAACAGAGCTTCATACATAAAGTGAAACCAATGCAACTTCTTGTTACTGTAGCATCCATAAAAAGAGTGATTAAACTAAAAAATGAAAATGGGAGAAAATGGCCCAGACTTGAATGGTGATAGAAATGAGAGATGGCAGTTTTGGTAAGTCATGACTTCTCATCAGCAGAGGTTAAATTCGGTATCATTACAATGGTGAAACAGATAAGTTGCTATCTGAGAGAAGCATGTCTGCTGTGCTGGATACCTATACTTCATGACCCGTGTGACACAGCAAGGTCTGCCATAGAAAATCAGCGTCTTGTCATTGTGATTGAACTTGGAAAGCTTCCATGAACACCAGACAGGGACACATTTTGTATTCTTCACTTTCACTTATTTCAAAGGAATTTGCTATATTTTAACAAAAGGTTTACATCCTTAAAAGTAAAATGAAGTCAAGAGAAATGTGGCAATTTCTGAATATGATAAAACAGATAAAATAGGTCCCCACATTCTGAATAGAATCAGAGTTCAAAACCAATTACCACAAATGTTTCAGTAAATTTTTTCCGATTAAAGGATTTTTTTTTCCTCCTACAGAACTTATTTTCCTTATCATCTCAACCCTTGCCCCAAAAACCCAAAGCTGAAGAAAACTCATACTGTGCTCACCACGGGATACAGGGACTCTCTCAGTTCTCTGATCAAACATGGTGAAAGGTTGACTTTTGTTCTTCGGTGACAAAATCCTAAAAAAATACATTATTTTGTTGCCTGTTACTTATAGAGTATATACATATTCTGGAGTTCTCATCAGTCTCTGTCTACAGTGGACTCATAACCCAGTATCTCCATCTCATATTTGCACAGTAGAGCCAACTTTATAAAAAGTCAATCGATCTATCTTGATCTATCTTAACATACTTTGAGGAGGGCATACTGTAAGCTGCTGGGTTTAGTGATACTCAGAGAAAGAAGTTAAAACAAATTATATGTTTTACTAATAGGACCCTTTGACCTTGATCCCAAAATGTGAGAATGTTCTCCGATAACTAATTTTCTGAGCAAGATTAGTGGAAGTGAGGCAAAAATAAAACATAGTGAAGCATGTGGTTTCCAGAACCAACTGAAGTCTTTAAATTGTCTACTCAGGTCAAGATAATTCAATCGAAAGCATGTGTCTGGAATTTTGCTGGCGGTTGCATGCGCAGAAGCCGGGTAAGGTCTGTGCAGGAGGATAGCATTTGGGTTCAAATGTGGAGGCCTATGGTAAAAAGTTTCATCTACTCTCACCGGTTACATCGGTGAGGGAAGATTAAATTTCAACTTTTTAAAAAACTTTTATGTGATCATCATTATCCATTAGATAATGGCGATCACATGACCACTCACTGTGGTCCTTGGTCACTGCTTCAGGCTCTTGGCTACCTTTAGTAGCCAGGAGCAAGGAGATTTTAAATTTCCCGGGTCCTCTCCAGCTTCTGCACTTGCATCCGCCATTTTGCACAACAGGTGCATGCGCCAAAGCTGGGAGAAGGTCCACGGATATAGATCCCATTGGGGGACATTGCCAGAGGCCTTAGTTAAGTAATCTCACTTCCCCTCATGGATCGGATCTGTAACAGGAGGTGAAACGTATTTTTTTTTTAACTTTTACATGATCGCCGACATGATCCATTGGATAACGGTGATCATGTGATCAAGGACCACATACAGCGGCCCCCGTGAGATCTCCAGCCTCTCGTCTACATTTGGTAGCCAGGAGCATGGAGATTTTAAATAACCCCGGCAATCCGCGGCTTTTGTGCATGTGTTTGCCATTTTAGTGAGAAGCGCGTGAGCACAAGTCAGTGTAAGGTCCGCGGATAAATTCGGGGGCCATAGGTACATAATTTCATCTTCCCTTATGGGGGTCATAGAATGTGTATGAGACTTCATCTTCCTTGGCTCAAAAATTGACCAGGCTGGAGAATCTATGCCAGAGATAAAATGTAGGATAGTATGAGGCCTTAGTCAGACGGGCGTTTTTTCACGCGATTTGCGCATGCGCATGCGATTTGCGCATATATAGAACCAATGGTTCGCTATGGTATCGGTCACATGTCCGCTTTTTATGCGCATATGCGAAAAATTATAGGACACGACGATTCGCAGATCGCGCCTATCTGCGTTCTGCGTTTTATGTGCGCACCAAAATCATTTTTTTCGCCGGTCAGACGAAGTTTCATGCGCATTTTGATGCGCACGGAGATTTTTCTCCGGTCAGACGGGCGTTTTGCTGCGACGATTAACGCGGCTAGGTGCAGATTTTTCCCGCGATTTTTCGCCTCCGGTCACGCGATTTGCGCATGCGACATGCGATGCGCAAATCGCGCGAAAAAACGCCCGTCTGACTAAGGCCTTAGGGTGAAGCAAAATGCTGAACATGGACAAAATCTGGAAAATTAGGCATCGCAACTAAACGCAGGATAGTACAAATTGTTTTCCGCATAGCCATTTATGGATGTGAAAGCTGCACTGCAAGAAAAGCTGCTAGAAGGAGGATTGATGCGTTGGAGCTGTGGTTCTGGCAAAAGCTTTTGCGTATACCCTGGATGGTGACAGTAGCAAACAGAGAAGTCCTGAATCATATTAGACCCAATATATCACTGGAGAGCAAGATGACCAAATTCAGTTTCACGTATTTTGCCCATGTAATGCCAGCAGAGTTGCTAGAAAAATCTATAATGCTTGGACAGTTTAGTGACAAAAGAAGACCTGGCCGCCAAAGGACATGATGGATGATACCGTCACAGCTGATACTGGCATAGATATCACACAACTGAAAGAAGCAGTGCAAAATCAAAAAACATGGAGGGAGCTCGCCTTTAGGGTCGCCAAAGGTTGTGAACGACTAAACGGCTAACAACAACAAGGCTTTCATGGCAAAATCTAGCAGGCCTCTCTCTAGTCTAGGCAGATCACTGCTGCTTTGTATTAAAGCCAACACTCTAGTCCCAAGACAAAATTTGGGGAGGGTATGTTATCTAGTTCCTCCCTTTACTCTCATACATCAGTCAATCCACCACTTTCTGGGGAGCTGCTCCAATAATCCAAGATGGCCATGACACTCCTGTTGCTAATCGATGCATGGTATGCATCAGTAATCATAAGCTGCATGCTGATTTCAAATTGGCCAGAGCTGCTCACATGAGCGAATCAGAGCAGAATGTCTAGGAGCAAACAAAAGGTCTATATGTGATCAGACCATTGTGAGATCCTTCTAAGAAGAAGGGATTTGTAACAAAATGGCACCAAGGGCCAACTTACCATGCCCAGTGCTTCTGTGCAGACACCTTTCTTCTGCCATATATCTATTTTCACCTGTTTTTAAATGCTCTCTCACATGAGAATATGCTACTGTGTATTACACGCGCAGGTTTTGTGTGCGTAATAAGCAGTACCAACCTCACTTTGACTTTCAATTGAGCCTCTCACAAACAGCATGAAAAAAAACACGCGGAAAAGATTGCAGCTTGCAAGATAGTGTATGGGAATTGTCAACATAGCAAGTATACGTGTCATTGTGTACCTGCTCCATGCTCCTGTGCGCGAGGTACATGCATGGCATGCGGCAAAATATTCTGGTTTGAGAGAGCCCTAAAACCAGAGCTCCCATTTCTGATTGATATACCATACTACATGTCAGAGGTCCCAATAGTGACTGGTGTTTGGTACTACCTCCAATTTTAAAAAACACTCTCTAGTCCAACTGAGCAGCCTATATGAGCACCAATAGATGACAGCTTATTCGGTTCCTTACTGACTCCAGCACTCTTCTAATTTTTCTGTGACTGTTTATTTCTGTACAGGACCTTCACTTGTGACTTCTATTTTGAACCTCTGCCGGTGATCCTGACTCACGCCTGTTTTTTGTTTTGGAATCTGAGCTTGTAATTCTCATCTAATGTCGGCCTTGTTTGACTCTCTTGGATCTTGATTTGGTAGCTTTTATATTAATCTTTTAAGAAGGCAGTTAGTTGCCAGAGACCTGTAGGTCACAGCCCTCTAAGTCCGCATTGATCAATGGTAAATACCAGGAGGATTGTTAGACTCGATGCCTTGGCATTACCAACACTAACCCTAAATGAAAAGGAATCCAATACATCCTGCTACAAAAAATAACAAATGTGTAGAGGTATTATCAGGCATAGTTCTAGGTTCACGTGGGTCCTTGGGTGACAGAGTCACAGTGGGCCCCTTAGTCATTTATATGCCCTGCTGAGCCCCTTTAGTCATTTATAGGCCTTGTTGCACCTCCTTAGATACCTTCAGGCCCTAGGATGGGAGACGGCAGTTATATTACCTGCTGTTGGTTTTTCGTGCCAATGTCCCTCTGATTTGTCAGTTATGAGTTTTATTTTTAGTTAATACAATCTTCAGATGATCTAATTGCCACAGTGCATTGCTAATGTTAGACTACTAATGCACTATAGCTGCTTTCTGATTGGCCAGCTCTGCTCATGCGATTGCTGCTAGCCAATTAGAAAAAAGTGCACAGTGTATTGGGCAAATAAAAAAAAAGTGGTGCCCATCTTAAACAGCCAAACCCAAAATCAATACATCAAGAGGAACAATTGCAGAGAAAAAATACGGCAGACAATATACCCCCTCCGGTCCTTGGACAGAATGTTTTTCATAAAACTGGAAGGACATTTTAAAAGGGTTGAAATTAATGGAGTGGCTAAGCGCACGCACAGCCACCACTCCAGTCATACGGGACCCGATTCTTCGGATCGCTGATGTCAGAACCCCAGCTTCCCAGATTAAGAGAGTGAGAATGTCCACACATAAATGGAACACTGGACTCACATGTGTACTGCTGCTCCAGTCATTTCAGTGGGAGTGCCAAAGAATGCTGAACATTTGAACTCAGCAATCTCTGGTGCTCCTATTTAAATATATGGAGTGATTGATTGCATGCAAAACTGCCGCTCTATGCATGCAGGACACCCATTCTCGGGATCACTGTGGTCCGAAAGGTCAGATCCCCACCAATCAGAAAGTTATCCTTTATTTTGCCAATAGGAGATAACTTTCTATCTTGATTGAAGGGGCAAGCCCAGTTTATTAAAACCATGACATTTGGTATTAATTCTTATGTTTAACTGATTGTACACTTGGCACTTTAAGACCAATGTGCTGAGGGACCATGGGATGCAGTCGCTTATTCTCATGTGATACACCCAGCCAGTTCCCTGAACAGTGGCAGAGTTTAGTAGGATTCTGAGGAAAAAGGATGCAGCTTGCTGGCTTCCACGGATTACCAACAGCCCCTGACTAACGGGAGTACTGTCTATTCCAGCATTAGAGAGTTGGAGTGGTCACCTCTGAGGAACACTGAGAGAATCCACCTCAATATCACTGGTACCCATCTAAGGAAATGAATACTGTGGGTACACGGAAAACCCAGCATATTGTACAGTTATGCCTAGAGACTTTGCCTTTATCTAAACTGTTTTTGCTGGATCACGGACTTTTACATGCTAAAGACTTCAGCCAATTATTGCCTTGTTTGTTGTTGTTGTTCTCTATTACTTTATATCTAATCATATAGGTTCTACCAGAACTTTGCAAATGAACTGGCCTAGTTTTTTGTTGGTTAATAAAAGTTTATCAGCATCCAAATGATGTCCAAGTATGAGCACATTCATCATGGATCCTGCTGGATGCCGCTTCCCAAAAGCCATTACAGAGAGATATCTCACCTGCCTGCCCTGCCGTTGAGGAACTAATGACTCTCCTGCCCACCAAGGGAGGATAAGAGCCCCATGGCCATGTTCTTAATGCAGACACAGACCCAGATGTGAGTTTGTCCATAACTAAACTGATACCAGACGAACTAGCTTAAGTGAAAGCCAGAGGTAGAGAACAACTCTAGAAAATGCCCTTGGCCATTCTAGGTAAAAGAGGTGGTGATGTCCGAAGTCGTCCTTCGGACAGTGATTTCACATAAACTATATGTTGGAGAGGAGAACACAGGTCTCTTTTCTTAAGCATGGCATAAAGTATCAATGGTGAAATATCAAATGTCTTACTGGATGAGGAAAGCAATTGGACGAAATGTCCTAGTGGACAGGGAAAGCAATGGACAAAATCTATGGATTGGAGGAGATTTGGATTGGACGAAAAAAATTGGCCGAAATGTCCTGAAATTCATTTACATATTTATTTATAACCTTCTAAATCCTGCAGCCTTTGTAAGCCACATTTAGTGTAAAAACAATGCAAACGGCAGTGAACGGCCTGTTGGCTTCCCAAAAATACCACAGTGAACAATAGAGTAGCCTCTGAGACATCACACTCTGTAGTCACAGCACTTATACGCCTCCAGCTTCACATTGCTGTTACTAATCCCGCCATCCACTGATTTGATGCGATGATATTTGGATAATTAGCGCATCTCCTAATGTAATTAGAGGATCTCTCTGAAGCTGTCCATTTCTTCTTTTCTCCTCACATTACATTGTGTCTTGCTTTCTACCTAAATCTTTCACACTGCATTTAAAACTAAATAAACGATTAACATGCCTTTCATTGTAAGATGTTCCGTTAACTATTACCTTGGGCCATCATTTAGCTGTATTTGATAGTGAAAACACATTGACATTGTTAAGGTTAATAGCCCGATGATTAAAGTTGCACATCTTCAGTCAAATTGTCTCGTTAATTGTTCTGATGAAGAAGGTAAACAACGTCAACTGTATGATTCCCACAGAATGGAGGAAAATGGTCTGCAGAAATCAGTGTCTTCCAGAGGAAAAAAGTATCTGTCACCATCTGCAAACAATGGTACATATTGACAGCTTCAGAAAAATCTTAGTGGTCATTATTCGACCTACAAAAGCTCTACTAGCTGTTTTGACATTGAGCTCAATATCTGAAGGGATGGGGCATTGCCTAGTAAGTCCAACCATGAATCTATAGATATAGAATCTATATATATGACACATTTTCACGGTTGGATCTTCCATGTATGGAAATTAGACCTGTGACTCTGGGGAGCAGCAAAAAAATCACATGTCAAGTTTTCCTTAACATAGTAACATAGTTTGTAAGGCCGAATGAAGAGAATGTCCATCTAGTCCTCATGTGTTGTTGATCCAGAGGAAGGCAAAAAAAAACCAAGAGCAGAAGCCAATTAGCCTTTTTGGGGAAAAAATTCCTTCCCGACTTCCTAATGGCAATCAGACTGTTCCCTGGATCAACCCCTAATAGTTCCTACCTGCTTGTATACCAGGATTAACAATTAACCTTAGATTTATAACCTATAATATCCTTCCTCTCCAGAAAGACATCAAGTCCCCTTTTAAACTCCTCCATGGATTTTGCCATCACCACGTCCTCAGGCAGAGAGTTCCACAGTCTAACTGCTCTTACAGTAAAGAACCCTTTTCTATGTTGGTGATGAAACCTACTTTCTTCTAGACGTAGTGGATGCCCTCTCATTACTGTCGCAGTCCTGGGTATAAACAGATCCTGGGAGAGATCCTTGTATTGTCCCCTAATGTATTTATACATGGTTATTTGATCACCCCTTAGCCGACTTTTTTCTAGAGTAAATAATCCCAATTTTGATAGCCTCTCTGGGTATTCCAGTCCCGTCATTCCATGTATTAGTTTAGTTGCTCCTTAGATCAGTTTCAATGTGAATCCACATTAAAATGGGAAGATCCAGCAATCTGAGTGATTTTCAATGAGGCCTGGGCATCGGTACTAGAATAGACAGAGTCAAGATTTCACTGCTAACCTTGTGGGGTTTTCTCAGGCAGTGTTGTGGAGAGTATATGGAGAATGGTGTGATAGAGGAAAAAATGCATTGAAAAGGGATCATGTGTGCATAAAGAACATCTTGATGAAAGGGGCCAGAGGAGGATGTTGAGAATCATTCTAACAGGTGATACACAGTTAAGCAAACTGCAGCCAAATACAATTCTGATGTTCTAACTAATGTATTTGGAATAATGCATTCTGGGCAAAAGCAGATATGTCAAAACAATATATATATATATATATATATATATATATATATATATATATATATATATATATAGTAGCACAGCGGGTCTCCAGATAAATAGTAAGTGATAGCAACAACAAAAGTCTCTGTTCAGGTTTAACCCTTCTCAGTCCGGAGGTGACGCAGCTAAATCCTCAGCTGAGGAGACCATACAAGTCCATAGAGGTGCACAGACCTGTGGATGTCCAGAGCGCAGCTGGTCCTTATGCCTTCAATCGCTCAGGCTCTAGTCCAAGGGCAGCCGTATCCCCAGGGGTCCTGCTGGAAGCTTGCAGCGCCTCGTCCACAGTACCTCTCTGCTCACACTGGGAGTCACAGAGTAACTGCAGCCTGTATCTCCCAGGCACACACCTCTCACTCTGCCTTCCCCATGTCTCCTTAAATGGCATGCTGGACAGATGGTAAGATCTGGCCTGGAGTGAAAGAGGACCGGACTACCTCACAGATGCTAATAACCTCTGTGACACATACCTTCCACTCCAGACCATTCCTCTCACCTTGTTACAATATATGTGTATATATATATATATATATATATATATATATATATATATATAATATTGTTTTGGCATATCTGTTTTATCCCAGAATGCATCTATTCCTCTTTTTGTTGCAGTAGCAGTTTTATCGTCTGTATAGCTATAATGGATTATTAGTTGTCTATATCTTTTATGCCTAAATTTTCATTTCATTGTAGATTTCTTTTTTGGAGATTTCTCCAACATATAATTACCGTTGTAACTATGAAGAAAAAGTCTAATCATTAATGAGGAGGTAAAAACCATTATCCTAACGCTAACACAAATACACTGACATTACACTTGATTCAGCTCTTGAAC
This sequence comes from Eleutherodactylus coqui, assembly GCF_035609145.1. NCBI lineage: Eukaryota > Metazoa > Chordata > Amphibia > Anura > Eleutherodactylidae > Eleutherodactylus > Eleutherodactylus coqui. The sequence goes on along the minus strand of NC_089843.1, from coordinate 42,525,150 downwards.
CTCAGCAATTCTCAGAGGAATGTGTTTAATTTAACAAAAAGAGAAAAGAAAAAAATGCATGAAAACCTTTTTCCTTTCAGAAGAAAGATACTTGATGAACATTTAATTAGTGCTCCGTTCTACCCAATGTGGAAGTGCAGAATGGCAGAGCCTGTATTTTCCATGTTATCGGAGGAGGTTTTCAAAAATTGAGAAAAATCATTTATCCTTCAAATGCATCGCAGAAATTATCCAGCTGAATGGTAAATTCTTTAACGATGACTACTGATGGGTACACCTGCGGTTCTGTTCTCGGAGGGCATCGTATGGTTCCTCTGTATGACATCAAATTATAGAGATATTGCCCTGGAGATGTAATTCTACTAGGATAAGCTGTAAGATTGTACCAGACCGGTCCCTGTTTTTCATATGTTTTGAAGTTATTGCTTGTTTGCAATGTTCAGCTACATATAAGGGGCCCCAGGAGCTGAATCAAAGGGATTGGTCTGAAATGCCTTGGAGCAGAAAGGCAAGGAAAAAGTTGCTAGGTGAAACTCCCCTCTGTATAAAAGCACTGGGAACTAATGCTTGATGGGTTGTAGCGAATCATCGAAGGATAACTATGAGAGCGGGTCTGCCCAATTGTTGCCCGCTTAGTGTTTAGGCTATGACTTGTGTAGGGAGATTGCGGCTGACTACCACTGTACCCTGGGATCTGGGATCCCCTTCAGGAAGCCCAACCTGTCCAAGGCATACAGACTATAGAGGAATTGTTGCAGCTCCTGGGTGAACAAGGTACTATCTAGTTTTGTTTCAAAACTTTTTTTTTCTTTGGAGATTTCTCTAACATAGGATTATCGTTGTAACTATGAGAAAAAAAAGTCTAATCATTAATGAGGAGGTAAAAATAATTTTGCTAACCCAAATACACTGACATAACACTCGATTCAGCTCTTGGACCTCAGCAATTCTCAGAGGAATGTGTTTAATTTAGCAAAAAAAACTTTTTCATAGTCCCATGCATGAGCTCTTCAATACAAGTCTATCGGAAAAATGAGCAAGCAGGACTCTCAAAAGAGTTAGATTTTCCAGCGCCACGCGATCTTCAGAGGGTGGCAGCACTGGGTCACAGACGCCGGTGAGTATAAAAAATACACCATCCAGCTCCCTGTCATGTCCCCATAACTTAGTTTATAGTGCTGTGGGGACGTAGCAGGTTCCCTTCAAATTTCAGGGTGAGTTGGACTCTTGAAGGCCAGTCAGATCTTCACCAAATAGTATGATGTGACAAAGTCTATCAAATCACCATAACATATTACATTGGAATACCCCCATGAACCTTCCAGAAGAAGAAAAAGTGGTGTTGAGAGTCTTTTTTTCTCTTTCCTTTTCCATGTGAGTTTAGTAGTTCATCTGTTAGATTATATCAGTAAAAGAAGTTTTGGCCTTATCTTTGAAACTGACCCCACTAGAGATTTCCTAATATTCACTTTCTCAAGTTTTTCATGCTGTGTCATTCAGTTTTTTCAATACTTTAATAATTGGATGTTCTTCTAGTGAATGATACACTTAAGTTCATAATAAATGTCAATTTCAAACACAATACACAGTGTGCCAAATCCCGTCCATTTTCTCCCCGTTAATAGTGTCTTGTTATTTTTACGATAGTGTCATCTTCAAATTCTACTTTTATAACTCAAAGGATAATAGCGGGATTAGAGGAAAAACAACAGACGGCTTCAAGATTTAGCAGTATTAACCATTCGTTTGCAATGAGCCCTTCACATCATTGTTGAGGGATGATAGTCTCAGTTGTTATAAGTCTATCGGAATATCTTCTGGCATAAACCTATGGTAACCATAGGTGGAGGATAGAATGACAATTACAATAAAACTTTTTTCAACTCACAGTACTCATCAGTCCCTGAAATCATCATATTTGCAATATTTTACAATGGACAGTTCAGATACTGAGATTAGTCGTCGTTAAGGGAAGGTATATTTTCACCGTAGGCAGAGCAGCTAGAAGATGTAAGAAGATTCATGATTTAGGGACTCTCTTAAGACAAGGGTTGTACCACTGGATTGGCATATTGCCAATGTGGTTCCAATATACAAAAATGGGTCTAAAAGAGAGCCTGGTAACTACAGGCCACTAAGTCTCACTTCAATAATTGGAAAAATATTCAAGGGGTTTCTGAAAGATGCCATCCTGGAATACCTCAAGGAAAACAACGGTATAATGCCTCATCAGAATGGGGGTTATGTGAGGGGTCAATCATGTTAGACCAATTTGATCAGCTTCTACGATGAAGAAAGTTCTAGGCTGGACCTGGAAGAGTCTATTGATCTTGTATATGTGGATTTTTTTAAAGCATATGACACCGTGCCACATAATAGGTTAATATATAAAATGAGATAGCTTGGTCTGGGCAAAAACGTGTGTATCTGAGTAAAGAACTGGCTCCGATATAGAAAACAGAGGGTGGCAATAAATGGCTTGTACTCTGATTGGGCCACCGTTGCTAGTGGAGTGCCAAAGGGTTCAGTATTAGGTCCCATTCTGTTCAAAATATTTATCAGTGGCCTGATAGAGGGATTGCACAGTAAAATATCAATATTTGCAGACCATACAAAATTATACAAGATAATTAATACAACTGAGGAGAATATGTGGCTGCAAATGGACCTAGATAAGCTGGGGGCTTGGGCAGAAAAATGAAGTTCAATATTGATAAATGTAAAGTTATGCACATGGGTAGGAGAAACGGATGTCACCAATATACACTAAATGGGGTACTGCTAGGAAAAAGTAATACGGAAAAAGTCCTGGGGGTACTAGTGGACTGTAGACTTAACTGGAGCAATCAAAAACAAGCAGCTGCTGCAAAAGAAAATAAAGTCTTGGGGTGCATTAAAAGAGGTATAGGGGGCGAGGGACAAGAACATTATCCTCCCACTATATAAGGAATACTGCGTAAAGTTCTGGACACCGGTGCTTAGGAAGGAAGTTGCAGTGCTTGAGTGAGTTCAAAGAAGGGCAACTAAATTAATAAATGGAATGAGAGGACGGAATATGCAAAGAGGCTAACAAAATTGGGATTATTTACCCTGGAAAAAAGATGTCGAAGGAACGACCAAATAAGTATGTATAAATACATGAGGGGACAATACAAGGCTCTCTCCCATGATCTGTTTATATCCAGGACTGCCACAGTAACAAGAGGGCATCCGCTACATTTAGAGGAAAGACATTTTCATTACCAACACAGAAGGGGGTTCTTTACTGTAAGAGCAGTGAGACTGTGGAACTCTCTGCCTGAAGACGTGGTGATGGCAAAATCCATAGAGGAGTTTAAGAGGAGACTAGACATCTTTTTAGAGATCTATGATATTACAGGATATAGACATTAAATAACCAGTGGGGGTTTGATCTGGGTCTTGGAGTCAGGTAGGAACTTTCAAATATTGATCCAGGGAGTATTCTGACTTCCATTATGGAGTCGGGAAGGAATTTTTTCCCCCAAATGGGCTAAATTGGCTTCTAGATGGACATTGTCTTCTTTCAGCCTAACAGAGTATGTTACTATGTATAAGTCCATCCATGCTTCTCTGGAAAATATGTAAATGAGGAGAGTGAATGATGCCTCTACAGCGCCAACTATTGAAAGGCAGCATTTTTGAAAATGAATGTCTGACCTATTAACAAGCCTTGCAACAATGACTGGGAATATAAGAAAAAGCCATAGTTTTCTCCAGAACAAAATACAACCATACATAGACAGAGTGTTTCAGGGTGATTGTCTCTCATTAATGTGTAGTAAGTTTCTCTCTTGACTAGTACAGGCTTATAGATGTGAGTGAGGAAGGGTATTGTTTATCCTTAGGCAGAGCACCTAGAAGAAGTTGGGAAGAGACTTATAAGGCCACGCATGCTCCTCTGAGAAATATGCAAATGACAAGATTGAACAGTACCTTTACAGTGCCATACTTTTCAGAGGAATATGCATGGCCTTATAAGTCTCCTCACACCTTCTAGGTTTGCCTAAGGAGAAATAATACCTTTCCTGGCCCACCTCATAGGCCTTTCACTAGGCAAATGAGAAACCTACTGCACACTAATGAGGGGAAATCACCCTGAACCACTCAATCTACGAATAGTTATCTTTTCTCTGGAGTAGATTCTGGTTTTGGCTCATATCCCCAGTCATTGTTACAAGGCTTGTCAAAAAGTCTGACATTGACTTGCAGGAATGCTGCTTTCCAAAAGGGGGTGCTATAGATGTGTTATTCTATCTTCTTATTTGCATAATTCACAGAGGAACATGGATAGCCTTATAAGTATTCTCACACTTTCTAGATGCTCTCCATAAGGAGAAAGAAAACTAGTCTTTACAATCTTACTCTAGTTTGACCCAAATCCTGCCAATTGCCTAGTGATTGACATTTCTGGCTCCCTTGAGCTGGACATACCAATCACTAGACAAGGGGCAGAGTTTAGGCTAAAAGGATGGAGTGAGTCACCCAACAAACAGCTTACATATCATTTCCATGCCTTGAAAACTGTGAGTTGAAAAAATAAATATCATTAGATGTAGCATTCTGTTATCCATCTATGGTAAGTATATGTTTATGGGAAAAAATGCCTGACAGACTATGCCAACATACAGGGGTGGGGCATGTAACAATGCCATATTTATGAGCTTTTATGATAATTGTACCTCCATAACAACTCCTAAACTTTAATCCTCTAGTAGTGATGAGTGAACTTTTCAAAACTTTATTTTGGCTGACTACTCAAATTTCGGCAAATAGTTTGGTTCAGTCTGAATTGATTCATATTAAATAAGAATTTCATCAATACCACTGTAGTTAGTGTACACCAGTGTCTAAAAACTATAAAAGCCTTGTATAACACTCTGAGGTCAGCTAGCAGTTTCCGAAGTGCCTTTGAGCTGTTTTTAACGCAAAGTTTATGAATATGAAAAAAAGATGAAGAGGAAGAAGAAACAGAAGAAGAAGAGGAGTAAAAGGAAGAACTGTTTGCAAGGCATTATGGGCAACCTTGAGGTCATGTGATCTTTACTCCTCTTTCTGCCATGTGGCAGATGCCATTTTAGTGGGTTCGGCCAAGACAAACAGCCCGAGGTTCGAATCCATACTGAACCAAACTTTTAGTATAGTTCAACCTAAGACAACGTTTGACTGTTTTGTTTTGCTCAACACTAACCCTCAGTGAGGGGCAAATACCCCAAATCAGCTCTCGGCAGGGTCTGTTTTCCCTTCTGAAAAAGACTCTGACTTGGCTTATATCCTTAGTCAAGTTGCAAAGACTCTTGAAAGGTCAGCAAGTGACTTATAGGGAATGGGATTTCAAGGGTTTGTAGAGGTGCTTTCCCATCCCCTATTTGCAAACATTATTCTCAGGGAGCATTGCATGGCACATATAAGGCTACTTATGCCAACTCGGTGCTCTTCACAAGGAGAAATTTTATTTCCCCAGATCCAGCCTTAAATATATAAAGAAGATCTGAGTCCTTAGATGTCTGACATGCATTCATGTGCAGCAGTTCCCATAATCCTACACTGAAGGTGATAGGCTTTAATGTGTAAAGTCCTTTAATATCTACTTCTAGCATATGAAATATTTAATAATGTTATAATTATCATCGGCTTCTCTTTAAATATCTGTGTAGTTTTATATTCTTTAAGAAGAAATCTTTAGAAACGGAGATTGTATGAACCCTTTGAAGAATATTTTACTGCTGAGCTGCATTTTATCTTTCTAGCTAATAGTCCATTCACAATATACTTAAAATGACAAAAGCAAAACTTGTTGTAAACTGTCCGGGAATGTAACATTTCCTAAAATGAAAGAAGAAAAAAACTTTTCTGCAAAAATAATAAATTCTATAACAATAAGTAATAAGGAAGCCAAATAATCTGTTTACAAGGCAGTCATCATAAGGCTCCACAGCAAACACTGGACTAAACATTTTTGCCTATCCATGAGATCCTGGCCATTGTATCAATACCTTGTTACCATGTGATTGTACTTACATAAAATTGCTCTTACTGTCTTCCTGCTGCACTCATAGAAAAGCTCAGAGCAGAGATCGATCCAAATGCTCTTATTTTATCTCTCCAGCTCATATAAACACCGAATGGACACTTTATTAGAGACACCAGCCCTTTCCTGATTGGAGCTTTCCTGTAAATTAGACCGATGAACCCGGATTGACGCACTAAACCAAGTGAACACATTTTCTCTGTAAGAGTTTCAGGGTGAATCCACATTAGATGGAAAAAAAAGCAGCCATCAGAGTGACATCTAGTGTTGCTCACCTAGATTGGCTGGATGGTAAGAATTGTTTTTTGGCGAAAATCACAGAGAAATCAAATTTACCATAATGCCTGCTGCAGAGGTTAGTGTGAAGCCAATCAGCAGGCAGGGTGTCTTGCTGATGCAACCAAATGTTTCTTTTCTCTTGCATATGGGCAACAGTTTCATTGGACATCTGCATCACATGACATGGTGGAATCATGTCCATTTTACAGTTGAGAAAAGGACAGAGAAGCTGCATTACATTTACAGTCTACATAATGCGTAGACTATAAATCTTGTTAGGGCCAGATATTCTACATAGGATATATTGCTGCTTGTGTGAAAGCACGTGTACAAGGATTATATTGGAGAGAGCAAAAGTAAAAAGGAAGCATAAAATAAATAAATAAAAAGGAAACATGAAAAAAGCAAAGGGGAGTGGGTCTGTTGGTGGAGAAGGTAGAGGATGAGCAAAGTTGGCTTTTAAAGCGGCTCCAACAGAAGCAACAGCTGCACGTTCTGTAGGAAGACAAGAAAGCCCAATGCCATTCCTTAGAAGTGCTTCTGCCTGTGTGTTACATCCACAGATTGCGAAACAGATGGTAGAGTGGATGGCACAGAAAGCCTCAAGTACCACCAACTCCTCCTCGGGCTGCAGACTTCAGAGCCAGGGGTGGGAAACAGAGAGCAGGAGTTGAGCCTCCACCATCTCCATCACCACTATCTTCAATGACATCTACCCTATCTTCCAGTATGTCCAAGGTAAACAGCCAGCTCTCCATCCCCCTAGCTAGGACCGCATAAATACAATACCTCCCCAATCATTCACAAGACGAGTACAAAACCTGAATTCTAGATGCTTGCAATAGAAATCCTGCACTTCAGACTAGTAGACACAGACGCCTTGCATAATGTGATGCTCCATTCTAATCCACAGTACCAACTGCCCAGCTGCCATTTCTTTGCCCAAAAATCTGTCCCTGTCCTGCACTGCCATGTGATTGATAGTGTGTCCTGGCATTGAAGAATGCTGTCAGTGGCAGACTGCACCTGACAATGGACACATTGTCCAGTAAGCATGGTCAGGGACGTTATAAATCTTTAACAGCATATTAAAATCAGTGTCCTGCAGGTGGGACATGAAGCTGAAAGTGATAGCCCATGTTTCATGGTACCTCCAAGAGTTGTGGGACATTCATACTTGTCTGTCCCTAACCCCTCTCCCTCCACCTCTTCATACCACCTTTCATACCCACGACATCGGCACAGATATCTGTATTTGAGAAAATCCGACCTCCATACAGCGGTGTACATGGTAAACGCTAAAATGCTGTCTTAAAACTCATATGTCTAGGGAAGTGCAGCCATGCAGCTGAAGAGCTGTTGATGGCTCTGCAGGCCCAGGCTGACATGTGGCTGATCCTGCACACTCTGAAGCCAGACAAGGCCGTGTGTGACAATGGGACCAACCTGCTGGCAGTCCTTCGCCTAGGCAATCCCACACATGAACCTTGTCTGGTTCTTGTGATGAACCTGGTACTGCAGCACTTCCTAAATAGTTACCCAGGTTTACATCAAGAGCTGGAAAAAGCCAGAAAACTACGCTCACACTTTCAGCATTCACACCACTCCACCACCCGTCTGGTGGAGTCGCAGCGACAGTTTTGGCTACGCACCAACCATCTCTTCTGTGACTTGCCCACGCAGAGGAATTCCACATTGCATATGTTGAAGAGACTAAGCTAGCAGTGTGCCATGTGTTTGAGTATTGTGTTCATCTTGTAGAGACCTAATGGGGGCCTTCTTTTATGTTCAGTGACATTCATGTGCTATAATTGACCCCTAGACCACTGTACACTATTTTGACCAATTTGGCTGCATTGGGGAACCTCTGGAGGGCAAATTAGTGAACCTGACTTTTAATCCCATTGACTTTAATGAGAGTTGGAATTCGCTATTCATGATCATTTTTGTGAAATCGGCCCAATACTGAAACAAACTGATTATTCCACTAATCGCTCATCATTATTGACATCTAAAGGGCCCAGTCATTGATGCTATACAAGCCAGGGCAGGAATTTTACTTCCAACTTCGTGGGGTTTAGCACCGACGGGTATAACAGCAGACAACCAGTTTCAGCATGATGCAACAGAAATCTGGATTAATCTGACCAAGCGATGCTTTTCCTATGTTCAGTGATAGAATATTTGTTATTTCCTTTGCCCACTGGCGTCTCGCCTGTCACAATGTGCTCCTAGGACCTGTAGTAATATTGGTGTCCAATGTTCTTGCCATGTGAATACTTGGACTAGCTCCTGTTTTATCTATGCATGCATTAGGGTTTCGAGTGGGGTTTTCCTGTCCGTGAGGTGAGGGGACAACTGTGTTTTCCGGGTGTGAAAATCACGCCCGTAAAATGTGACGAAGGAAAGATGTGTTTCTCCCGCAAAATTACTATGCACAAGATAAAATAGGCCTTGCCCTATCTTTCTTGCATGTAGGGCAGGACCTATTTTTCAGATTTTTTTTTTTCGTGTGTAATAGCGCAAAGTTTGAATGTTAAAAAAAACGACAGATTGATGTACATATACGCTCCATAGTAGTGAGCATATTTGCACATGTGCTCATCTGTTTAAGTGTTGAAGGTGTGGACTGCAATTGCTGTGAACAATGCCTTGCTCTATGGGTGGTTTCCTTCATGTTGCAGTAACCTGGTGTGGACAGGGTTGTGTTCTGTCTATGTCTGTAGGTGTTAACTACACTAGGTGTGAACTGTCCTGTTTCAGTGTGTTTTTTGTAATTCCCTTGTCTGGTGTTCCTGCCTTTTACTATCTATGGCGAGCCAGGTCTCTAGGTTCCAGCATGGGGCCGTTTCTATTGGGCCGATCACCCAACTTGTAGGCAAGGTTGCCTTTTTGTGGTTTTAGTTGTCTTGTTAGGGTAGGGATCACAAAACAATGAGGACTCTTGATGTGGGGTTGTGGGCTTACATATTCTGGCCAAAGTACAAACAAATACATAATACTTACTCATAGATTAACTGTTTAATAGTTTAGTACATTGGTGTTAGTAGAAATGTGCTCTTGGATATACTGTGGGTGCCATATAAGGTGTGATTGGTACAAGCTCAGAGAAGCCAATGAATAATGCTTAGTATAGTGTGTAAAACCAAAGGACATCTAATTTAATAATGGCGTCAGAAAAGTTTATATTGTAACTCAGACCAAAGAAGGTGTGACATTCAGATATATTACAACATGCTGATAGGTGCTTCTCATGGGGAATGTTCATGAGGTAATCAAAAGGGAAGCAAATTAGCAGACATGCTCAGTAGGGTCTTACCACATGACAAAGTTAAAAACAACGACATCATTCATTTGGTTCAAACTGGTTTTATGTTGAAATGTAAAGAATGATCAGTTTCTGTTGACTTGTCTCTCCTCCAGTCTGCTAACTCCATTGTTTTAATGGAAATCTTGTGTTTTCTTCTGTTTCTACAGAAACTTTTCTAGATAAGAAGCAATACATCACACTCTTCATTGTATATGCGGGATGCTTGCTCACATAAACAGATTCAGACAGAAATCACAAATTTAAATACAGAAGAATACAATTGAAGGCCTATATAGCTGCATATAGGAAAATAGACATACATAACAAAGAACTTTTTTGTCATCTCCCACATTGGTAAGTATTTTGGCATCTGTTGTCTTTGTGGTTGTTTGTATGCACGTTCGGTTTATGTATGTTGTTGTATCCATTTAAGTGCATATTATTTCCATTTCTCTTCCCTCCAGATCTTATTTGGATTGTGTTCATGTAGGTCATTTTCCCATAGCCTGCTCGGACATACCTCCATATTTATGATTGTCCTAGGCACAATGGCACTGGAACTGATCATCAGCTATTATAGCCCATCCATGCTAAGGAACTACAAGTTGGGCACATGGCACATTAGTTGGAGCATCAGCATTGTATCTGTCTACAATTTGCTTGACTGTGCAGTGGGTGTTATTCAGAGTAACTCCTGATATCCTCTTCTGATTTCTTTCGGTGACAAGTTGTTTCTATCCACAGGATCCCCTTTCGCTGGATGTTTTTCCTCAATCACGCCATTCTCAGTATACTTTCCACACCCCTGTAAGAGAAGATCCAAAGGTTGGTAGTGAAATCATGGTCCGGCCAGACCAGCACCGATGACCGACCCTATTGAAAGTCACTCAGATCACTAGATTTTCCCATCTGATATGGATTCACACTGAAACTTATCCATGGAAAATGTTTAACTTTTTATGCTGCACTCCAGGGATGAAAGGGATGGTGTCTATAATAAAGCGGTCATTCTGGGTACATAAATGTAAATAAATGAATTAATGTGGTGAGGCAACAAAAAAAAAATTGCAATGAGCCTTAAGTGCAAACACTGGCATGAATCAAAAGAATTTAAAGCCATTTGCAGCATCCATTAAACAATAAGGATGCCACCTTTGATCGTATTGCTGATCACATCACTTGATGTAGTTGCACAACGTATCGTAGAAAAAGTCAGATTCTTGAGATTCCCATAAGTTGTTTGGAACTTTTTGCCTCATATGGAACATTGAGGTTAAAAAAATAAGTCACGATAATGAGGTAGCTGAACCGTAACTTACATGTTGTCATGGAACCCTGTCCTTATAGAGAAGCTGCTGATAGCAGAAAGGAGAAATAGAGGTCGCTGGAAAGTGAGAAAGATGCGATTTTAAACTAATTAAATATAATACAAAGTTTCAAATATTCACAAATTGGACTTATTTATGCAGCAAAAAATGATGACGACAGCTGCACTTTAAGCATCATATGCATAAAGGCGAACATATTGCCAGTTACATTAATGCTTCTTCTATTAGTTACAATTATAGGATCAAACAAAATATCTATTTATGGCATTTCTCTAACTAATCCACATTGTCGCCCAAGGCTCTAGGTTCATTAGAGTGTAGACAATTAGTGCATCCAGTGCCACAATGTACCACTATTAGAGCATAAGCACAATGTCAATGAGAAGTGAGCTCTCTGTGAATGCTCCCTGCAGTTTCCGTGAAATGATTGATGTGCCGCTCATCTACAGAAACTGCTCTCTTAAAATAGATAAAAGGAAAACCTAATTAACGGGTCAGAATGTTCTGATCCCTTAAGAGATATTTTTCAATCAAATGGCGGATTACTTTAGAATATGAACCAAACTCCAATATCAGATTACACATTTTTTTCTATTTTGGCATTCAGTAAGCAGATATGTACTATAAACTATAATGTTTCTGTTAGGGCTTATTCACGTGTACATATTATGGCTCTGTGAACCTCTAAATGTATAAAACAGTTATATAGTACTAGACATGAGAGAACTTTACAAAAGTTCAATTTGTCCAATTCGCAGATTTTCAGCAAAAAGTTTGGTTTGATCCAATGAGTTCGAACCAAACCAGAACTTTACGAATACCTATAAAACTGAATTATACATGGTAGTAGTTGATGTTCAGTGGTTAGCACTGTTTATTTGCAGAATTAGACTTAGCTGAGGGGTTTTCTGGGACTAAAATATTGATGAAAAGTTCTGATTGGCTGGTTCACCAAACATTTGCAAAAAGTTTTATGCCGTCTGAATTAGTTGGAACTGAACGGGAAGCTCACAAAACCCCTAAAACTAGTGTATAACACTATCTAAGAGCCATAAAAGCCCTGCATAACACTCCAGGAGCATTACACAGGAATTTTATGGCTCATTGCCGGTGTTATACACCAGTATTCAGGACTAGTTATGAGTGAATCAAACCTGTAGAAAGCTGTTTCTTAAAGCTCAGTTCGGGTTCGTGCCAAACCAAACTTTTAGCAAAGTTTAACCCAAAATACGGATCTACTATTTTAGTTCGCTCAAAACTACTCAGGATAGGTAATAAATATCAATTCAGTGGGGGTCTGCTACTTTTGATTACCTATTCCAAGGATCGGTCATCAATATCTAAGCCCCAAAAAAACCCTTTAATGGGACTAGCTGGTGATTGATAAAAGAGGATGTGCCAAATGGAGATCTAAGAACGTAATCAGACAAAGCCTAGGTCAGGGTCACAAGCTCAGGAAGATGGATAAAAAACAGACATGGGTCATAATCATAGTTAAAGGTTCATAAATGCAGTCATGAGCCAAGATTAGGTTCTCAAGTAGACAACCACAGGAAAAGCTACAAGTGTGTTGGAGTCAAGACTAATACTCTGGCACCTGTTGGGACTCAGTATGAGGTTTATAAAGGCTGTTCAGCTGGATTAAATATGATGTGAAGCAAGATGACGGTCTTCAAAATTAGCATTAGCACAGCCTGCCAGCCACTAGAGCAGTGTTTCTCAACTCCAGTCCTCAGGGACCCCCAACAGGTCATGTTTTCAGGATTTCCTCAGGATGGCACAGGTGATGTAATTATTGTCTGTGCCTCAGACATTACCACAGGCGTTCTTACTATAGGATATCCTGAAAACATGACCTGTTGAGGGGTCCTGAGGACTGGAGTTGAGAAACACTGCACTAGAGGATGATTTAGTACGTAGCATAATTTGCCAGCCACTAGAAGGAGCTTTGGCTTGCAGTACCATGCACAAACCAGCAGTGAGAGCTCTGGCATTGCAAACACCAGAAAGATGACAATGGGTAGAAGAATAGACTCTTCCCAAATGCTGGAAACATCAGACTTGGTAAGCAGGTGCTTGGCACTTTTTTGTTACATCAATACTTGAAGCAAAACCTTTGCATGTCTAGGTATTGTAGGTCCTGTAGAGGTACTGCATTACTCATAAAACACCAAAGAGAAAATACTTGTGTAATGTACCATCTCCTCAGAACCAACACAAAGTAAAAAAACAGGGTATCAGGCTCTGCATCCTGGAATTCTATCTGAATCACCTGGAATAATAGTCTTTCCTTGCTCAAATAGAGACCAATAGGGTCTCCAAACAGTATTCTGCTCATTTTGAGTATTTGTGCCAGACAGAATAGTATAGTGCACCCCAGGATAGAGATGTTTAATACTACTTGAACACAGACTAAGATATTCAGGTTGTTTTAGCTAAAGCACTCTTTCTATCACAAAATGCTGCAGTTATTCAACTCTTCTTCTAGTCTACTCTGGATGATCTATCTATTGTATCTAATGTATATCTTACTGAGCAAAGTAGAAGTGAAGGCCTGAGATCGTCTGATGCCGTAGGGGTTGCCAGACGATGAAACACAGAAGTCACTGACTGCCTTTTTGAAAAAGTTGGAGAATTAATACAGCAGTATGAGGTATTTTTAAGGGGTCTGAATGAGTAAAAATTTTACTTTTGGGATTTTTTTGAGATACTAAATAAAAAGTTACCCAAGTTTAGGTGATAGGTACTCTTTAAGTTCATTTTAATTTTCGTAACTATGCCAGGAAAATACAAAAGATCACATTTTTACTCGGACAGTTTTGAGATTCGACTGACCGAGGCTGAATACAATTTTTAGATGAGCTTTCAGTTTTTTTCTAAGAGAGGCAGATCTACAGATGTAGCAACATTTAACTTTGCAGTGATAACTTTCTGTGACATGTTATTTTATTTTAATGCAACGAAAAGCTAGTTTTCTCTTATCCTAATGGGTCACCAACTTGTCAGACAACTTATACTCATCTAATAGCATGTGTGTGTCTCATCAATCTTGTAACATACTTTAAAATTAGAGATGAGCGAGCGTACTCGTTCGAGCATTAGGGTACTTGAGATGCTCGTTACTCGAGACGAGCACCACGCGGTGTTCAAGTCACTTTCATTTTCTTCCCAGAAAATTTTGCGCCGTTTTCTGGCCAATAGTAACACAGGGAAGGCATTACAACTTCCTCCTGTGAAGTTCCAGCCCTATACCACCCCCCTGCAGTGAGTGGGTGGGGAGATCAGGTGCCACCCCAATATTTAAATCTGCCCCGCCCGCGGCTCGCCACAGATGCACGCTGAGAGACATTAGGGAAAGTGCTGTCTTGCTGTAGCTGCGATAGGGAGAGTGTTAGGCTGTTATATTCATCTTCAGGAACCCCAACGGTCCTTCTTAGGGCCACATCTGACCGTGTGCAGTACTGTTGAGGCTGCTTTTAGCAGTTTTGCCCATTTTTTTTTTTTTTTTTGTATATCGGGCGTGCAGACCATAGCGTCCTCAGTCTGCAGTCATTTTACTGAGTATAGGGGCAGTACTGGTGAGGCAGGGACAGTGGTACAGGGAAAGAGGTATACTGGCTATATAGGCAGTGGGCTTTTTCAAAAAAATTGGAAAAAATCTTTGGCCTGCCTGTGACCGTGTTCAGTTTACTGCGTGTCTGCTGGGGTGGTAGTCGCTCACTTATTACCCAGCTAGGTGTTACTGCAGCCTTGCGCATAATTTTGTTCTGGCTGCACTGTGATTTCAATAACCACAGTCATCCTCCAACAGGGAAATCCATATACAGGCTATATAGGCAGTGGGCTTTTTCCCCAAAATTGGGAAAAAATACTATATTTGGGCTGCCTGTGACCGTCTTCAGTTTACTGCGTGTCTGCTGGGGGTAGTAGTCGCTAATTAATACTCAGCCTTGCGCATAATTTTGTTCTGGCTGCACTGTGCTTTCAATAACCACAGCCATCCTCCAACAGGGAAATCCATATACAGGCTATATAGGTAGTGGGCTTTTTCCCCAAAATTGGGAAAAAATACTATATTTGGGCTGCCTGTGACCGTCTTCAGTTTACTGCGTGTCTGCTGGGGGTAGTAGTCGCTAATTAATACTCAGCCTTGCGCATAATTTTGTTCTGGCTGCACTGTGCTTTCAATAACCACAGCCATCCTCCAACAGGGAAATCCATATACAGGCTATATAGGTAGTGGGCTTTTTCCCCAAAATAGGGAAAAAATACTATATTTGGGCTGCCTGTGACCGTCTTCAGTTTACTGCGTGTCTGCTGGGGGTAGAAGTCGCTCATTAATACCCAGCTAAGCGTTACAGCAGGCTTGCGCATAATTGTTTCCTGACTCTGCTGTGTCCGTTACAAGATCGTCGTCATCCCGCCAGAGGGAAAGAGTATACAATATATATGCTGCATACGGTGTCTGTCTGGTTTTTCACGTCATCATTTTAAAAAATTGAAGGAAAATACTTAAGGCCTACTACTGGCCTTTGGCCACTTGACTGGTTCTGCGCTGTTAGTTCCAGTAGCTCAGTCATACGCACCTAGATCTCACTACAGGCTTGCGCATAATTGTTTCCTGGCTCTGCTGTGTCCGTTACATGATCGCCGTCATCCCGCCAGAGGGAAAGAGTATACAATATATACGCTGCAGACGGTGTCTGTCTGGATTTTCACCTCACCATTTTCAAAAATTGAAGCAAAATACTTAAGGCCTACCACTGGCCTTTGGCCACTTGACTGGTTCTGCGCTGTGAATTCCAGTAGCTCAGTCATACGCACCTAGGTCTCACTACAGGCTTGCGCATAATTTGTTTCCTGGCTCTGCTGTGCGCTCCGTAAGCGAAGTCAGCCTCCAACCACAGGCCAAAAAGCGACACATTTAATTACAGCGTTCTGTTTCTGCTCTACTCGTAATACACCATGCTGAGGGGTAGGGGTAGGCCTAGAGGACGTGGACGCGGGCGAGGACGCGGAGGCCCAAGTCAGGGTGTGGGCACAGGCCGAGCTCCTGGTCCAGGTGTATCGCAGCCGACTGCTGCGGGGTTAGGAGAGAGGCAAGTTTCTGGGGTCCCCAGATTCATCTCACAATTAATGGGTCCACGGTGTAGACCTTTATTAGAAACTGAGCAGTGTGAGCAGGTCCTGTCGTGGATGGCAGAAAGTGCATCCAGCAATCTATCGACCACCCAGTCTTCTACGCCGTCCACAGCTGCAACTCTGAATCCTCTGGCTGCTGCTCCTCCTTCCTCCCAGCCTCCTCACTCCATGAAAATGACACATTCTGAGGAGCAGGCAGACTCCCAGGAACTGTTCTCGGGCCCCTGCCCAGATTGGGCAGCAATGGTTCCTCTCCCACCGGAGGAGTTTGTCGTGACCGATGCCCAACCTTTGGAAAGTTCCCGGGGTCCGGTGGATGAGGCTGGGGACTTCCAGCAACTGTCACAATAGCTTTCAGTGGGTGAGGAGGACGATGACGATGAGACACAGTTGTCTATCAGTGAGGTAGTAGTAAGGGCAGTAAGTCCGAGGGAGGAGAGCACAGAGGATTCGAATGAAGAGCAGCTGGACGATGAGGTGACTGACCCCACCTAGTTTGCGAAGCCTACTGAGGACAGGTCTTCAGAGGGGGAGGCAACTGCAGCAGCAGGGCAGGTTGGAAGAGGCAGTGCAATGGCCAGGTGTAGAGGCAGGGCCAGACCGAATAATCCACCAACTGTTTCCCAAAGCGCCCCCTCGTGCCATGCCACCCTGCAGAGGCCGAGGTGCTCAAAGGTGTGGCAGTTTTTCACTGAGAGTGCAAACGACCGACGAACTGTGGTGTGCAAGGTTTGTCGCGCCAAGATCAGCCGGGGAGCCACCATCACCAGCCTCACCACCACCAGCATGCGCAGGTATATGATGGCCAAGCGCCCCACAAGGTGGGACGAAGGCCGTTCACCGCCTCCGGTTTGCACCACTGCCTCTCCCCCTGTGCCCCAACCCCCCTCTCAGGACACAGGCACGACCGTCTCACGGCCTGCACCCACACCCTCACCTCCGCTGTCCTCGGCCCCATCCAGCAATGTCTCCCAGCACAGCGTCCAGCCGTCGCTAGCGCAACTGTTTGAGCACAAACGCAAGTACGCCGCCATGCACCCACACGCTCAAGCGTTAAACGTGCACATAGCCTAATTGATCAGCCTGGAGATGCTGCCGTATAGGCTTGTGGAAACGGAGGCTTTCAAAAACATGATGGCGGCGGCGGCCCCGCGCTACTCGGTTCCCAGTCGCCACTACTTTTCCCGATGTGCCGTCCAAGCCCTGCACGACCACGTCTCCCGCAACATTGTACGCGCCCTCACCAATGCGGTTACTGGCAAGGTCCACTTAACAACAGACACGTGGACAAGCACAGGCGGGCAGGGCCACTATACCTCCCTGACGGCACATTGGGTGAATTAAGTGGAGGTTGGGACCGAGTCAGAGCCTGGGACCGCTCACGTCCTACCCACCCCCAGAATTGCGGGCCTCAGCTCGGTGCTGGTATCTGCGGCGGTGTACACTTCCTCCACTAAACCACCCTTCTCTTCCTCCTCCTCCTCCTACTCAACCTCTGTCTCACAATCAAGATGTGTCAGCAGCAGCACGTCGCCAGCAGTCGGTGTCGCGCGGCGTGGCAGCACAGCGGTGGGCAAGCGTCAGCAGGCCGTGCTGAAACTACTCAGCTTAGGAGAGAAGAGGCACACGGCCCACGAACTGCTGCAGGGTCTGACAGAGCAGACCGACCGCTGGCTTTCGCCGCTGAGCCTCCAACCGGGCATGGTCGTGTGTGACAACGGCCGTAAACTGGTGGCGGCTCTGCAGCTCGGCAGCCTCACGCACGTGCCATGCCTGGCCCACGTTTTTAATTTGGTGGTTCAGCGGTTTCTGAAAAGCTACCCACGCTTGTCAGACCTGCTTGAAAAGGTGCGCCGGGTCAGCGCACATTTCCGCAAGTCCAACACGGACGCTGCCACCCTGCGGACCCTGCAACATTGGTTTAATCTGCCAGTGCACCGACTGCTGTGCGACGTGCCCACACGGTGGAACTCTACGCTCCACATGTTGGCAAGGCTCTATGAGCAGCGTAGAGCTATAGTGGAATACCAACTCCAACATGGGCGGCGTAGTGGGAGTCAGCCTCCTCAATTCTTTACAGAAGAGTGGGCCTGGTTGGCAGACATCTGCCAGGTCCTTGGAAACTTTGAGGAGTCTACCCAGATGGTGAGCGGCGATGCTGCAATCATTAGCGTCACCATTCCTCTGCTATGCCTCTTGAGAAGTTCCCTGCAGAGCATAAAGGCAGACGCTTTGCGCTCGGAAACGGAGGCGGGGGAAGACAGTATGTCGCTGGATAGTCAGAGCACCCTCATGTCTATATCTCAGCGCGCTTTGGAGGAGGGGGAGGAGCATGAGGAGAAGGGGGAGAAGGGGGAAGAGACAGCTTGGCCCACTGCTGAGGGTACCTATGCTGCTTGCCTGTCATCCTTTCAGCGTGTATGGCCTGAGGAGGAGGAGGAGGAGGAAGAGGAGGATCCTGAAAGTGATCTTCCTAGTAAGGACAGCCATGTCTTGCTTACAGGTACCCTGGCACACATGGCTGACTTCATGTTAGGATGCCTTTCTCGTGACCCTCGCGTTAGATGCATTCTGGCCACTACGGATTACTGGGTGTACACACTGCTCGACCCACGGTATAAGGAGAACCTTTCCACTCTCATACCTGAAGAGGAAAGGGGTTCGAGACTGATGCTATACCACAGGATCCTGGTGGACAAACTTA
Source organism: Eleutherodactylus coqui (assembly GCF_035609145.1). Taxonomy (NCBI): domain Eukaryota; kingdom Metazoa; phylum Chordata; class Amphibia; order Anura; family Eleutherodactylidae; genus Eleutherodactylus; species Eleutherodactylus coqui. The sequence continues at coordinate 42,506,338 of NC_089843.1, read as the reverse complement.
AAGGGGTTGTCCCGCGGCGAAACGTTTTTTGTTTTTTTTCAATAGCCCCCCCGTTCGGCGCGAGACAAACCCGATGCAGGCATAAAAAAAACAAACCGTCCAGTACTTACCCGAATCCCCGCGCTCCGGCGACTTCTGACTTACCTTGTGAAGATGGCCGCCGGGATCTTCACCCTCGGTGGACCGCAGGTCTTCTGTGCGGTCCATTGCCGATTCCAGCCTCCTGATTGGCTGGAATCGGCACACGTGACGGGGCGGAGCTACGAGGAGCCGCTCTCCGGCACGAGCGGCCCCATTCAGAAGGGAGAAGACCGGACTGCGCAAGCGCGTCTAATCGGGCGATTAGACGCTGAAGATTAGACGGCACCATGGAGACGGGGACGCTAGCAACGGAACAGGTAAGTGAATAACTTCTGTATGGCTCATAATTAATGCACAATGTACATTACAAAGTGCATTAATATGGCCATACAGAAGTGTATACCCCCACTTTGTTTCGCGGGACAACCCCTTTAAAATTCCCATCCGACAGCGCTAGTGGCAGAAGGTGCAGTTCCGAGGGCCAGGTAGCAGGGGAGGCGCGGAGATCAGGCAGCATGTACAGCGCAGGCAGGGGAACACTCTTCAAGGCCTTTGCCAGCTTTATGGCTCCCCAGCAAGACTGTCTCTTACCTCCCCAGACCAGGCTGAGTCGGAGGGAGCACTGTAAGAAGATGGTGAGGGAGTACACAGCCAATCGTACCACCGTCCTCCGTGACGCCTCTGCTCCGTACAACTATTGGGTGTCAAAGCTGGACACGTGGCCCGAACTCGCGCTGTATGCCCTGGAGGTGTTGGCGTGCCCTGCGGCTAGCGTCTTGTCAGAGAGGGTGTTTAGTGCAGCGGGGGAATCATCACGGACAAGCGTACCCGCCTGTCAACTGACAGCGCTGACAGGCTTACACTCATAAAGATGAACAAAGCCTTGATTTCTCCAGACTTCTCTTCTCCACCAGCGGACAGCAGCGGTACCTAAACAATTTGTAGGCTGCACCCGCGGATGGAAGCATCGTTCTCTATCACCATAAAAAACGGGGACCTTTTAGCTTCATCAATCTGTGTATTATATTCATCCTCCTCCTCCTGCTCCTCCTCCTGAAACCTCACGTAATCACGCCGAACAGGCAATTTTTCTTAGGCCCGCAAGGCTCAGTCATATGACTTTAGTAAACAATGTTTATACGTTTCAATTCTCATTAAAGCGTTGAAACTTGCACCTGAACCAATTTTTATTTTAACTGGGCTGCCTCCAGGCCTAGTTACAAATTAAGCCACATTAACCAAAGCGATTAATGGGTTTCACCTGCCCTCTTGGTTGGGCATGGGCAATTTTTTTGAGGTACATTAGTACTGTTGGTATACCAATTTGTCTGGGCCCTCGCCTACAGTGTAATCCTAGTAATTTTTATGGGCTTCGCCTGCACTCATGTTATCTCCCTAAACTGCTGCAACGGGAATGTTACTGTGGCCTGTCTTGACAGCTACTACTACTGAAATGGAACTAATACTGTGCTCCCCCTATACTGCTGCTTTGGAATTGTTACTGGGGCCTGTCTTAACTGCTACTATTACTGAAATGGGCGGTTGGGTAGCATGTTACCCAGGAGAAGTGGCAGCGGAGTGTCATTTTGGTGCTCGCTCATCTCTATTTAAAATGTTTGTTTTATCACTGTAAATAAAGTTTGAAGTGGCTGCCACTAGGGCGTTCCCATCCAGACCCTTTGCAATCCACTGTTTGTTGCTAGGTATTGACTTTCTTTAGTAACTGGGGGGTATAGGATGTGGGATAGGGGCTATGGCTCAATTAGCAAGGAGAGCATAAAAGGTGGAAAGTGGGTTAGGTTATTCAGTCAAGTCTAGGCCTGGAGAGAGTCTAGTCTAGAGGAGCCTGAAATAGAGACTGGGGAGAAATAGGAGACTATTTTAACTAACAGAGTCAGTGCGGTGGGTAGCTGGAACATCTAAGAGTGAGTACCAAGGCACGTTATGCTGGAAAGTTGGCAGAGGAGAGAGAGAGATAGAGGCAGAGAAGAGAAACAGAGGAGCAAAGGTGGGAAGAGCAAGTCAGTAATTTATCTGCAAAGTATTAGTCAAAGGCAAGGATGAAAGCGGTAAGCGTTTTACTGCAATGTGTTGCCACAGCACAGGAAATGTTTCAATGCAATGTCTACTAATGTAATTTCAAGCCATCAACTACCTCCAGTCAATGTGATTCAACAGTGACTGCAAGTGTATGTAAATTGTGTTTCCGCTGCAAGTTCCACAGTGCCCTTTCTCCCTGCAATAAAGCATTAAAAAGCATCTAAAGTCTGCTTCCTAGAGTGCTTCCCACCATTCACAAAATCTGCACTCAGGTACCACATGACACTGCAGGAGTGCGAGGACTACTACCCCCATTCTTGTTCGGTTCTCCATTTATTTAAATATATATATATATATATATATATATATATAAAAATTTTAAATCCGGAATAGGTCCCTACTAGAGATGAGCGAACGTATTCGTCCGAGCTTGATATTCGTGCGAATATTAGGGTGTTCGGGATGTTCGTTATTCGTAACGAACACCATGCGGTATTCGGGTTACTTTCACTTCCTTCCCTGAGACTTTAGCGCGCTTTTCTGGCCAATTGAAAGACAGGGAAGGCATTACAACTTCCCCCTGTGACGTTCAAGCCCTATACCACCCCCCTGCAGTGAGTGGCTGGGGAGATCAGATGTCACCCGAATATAAAAGTCGGCCCCTCCCGCGGCTCGCCTCAGATGCCTTGTGAGTTAGATGAGGGATAGTGCTGCTGGTACCGGAGCTGCTGTAGGGAGAGAAATAGCAGTTAGTGTAGGCTTCAAGAACCCCAAAGGTCCTTATTAGGGCCAGTAATACCTGTGTGTTGGCTGCTGTTAGCAGTGACTTTTTTTTTTTTCCTCAAAATCGCCTCTGCAGAGCGTTGCACCCGGCATTAGGGACAGAAGTGTTGGATAGGCAGGGAGAGTGTTAGGAGTGAGTGTAGCCTTCAAGAACCTCAACGGTCCTTTCTAGGGCCATATTTAACCGTGTGCAGTACTGTCCAGGCTGCTGTTAGCAGTGCTGCATTTTTTTTTCTTTCTCAAAATCGCCTCTGCAGAGCATTGCACCCTCCATTGATACTACAGGGAAAGAATTGTGTAGGCAGGGCCACAACACAGTTATTATTCATTGAATATACGCAGTGGGTCCTTTTGGTGTAAAAAAAGGGAAAAGAAATCTATTTGTCCTGCCTCTGTCCGTCCTAAGGGCTGTGGACACGTGTGAGCTGCGTGTACAACGTTAAATAAAAACAGACGCACCCAGCTACGGTTTACTGCTGGCTTCGCCATTTGCTTTCCTTAATTGGGAAAAAAATACCTGCTCTGCCAGAGTTAATAACTCTGCTACCCTCAAATTCTGTGACACATTAGCAGGGCCACAGCACAGTTATAAAACTTCTCATGTTCATTGAATATACGCAGTGGGTCCTTTTGGTGTAAAAAAAGGGAAAAGAAATCTATTTGTCCTGCCTCTGTCCGTCCTAAGGGCTGTGGACACGTGTGAGCTGCGTGTACAACTTTAAAAAATCAGACGCACCCAGCTACGGTTTACTGCTGGCTTCGCCATTTGCTTTCCTTAATTGGGAAAAAAATACCTGCTCTGCCAGAGTTAATAACTCTGCTACCCTCAAGTTCTGTGACACATTAGCAGGGCCACAGCACAGTTATAAAACTTCTCATGTTCATTGAATATACGCAGTGGGTCCTTTTGGTGTAAAAAAAGGGAAAAGAAATCTATTTGTCCTGCCTCTGTCCGTCCTAAGGGCTGTGGACACGTGTGAGCTGCGTGTACAACGTTAAAAAATCAGACGCACCCAGCTACGGTTTACTGCTGGCTTCGCCATTTGCTTTCCTTAATTGGGAAAAAAATACCTGCTCTGCTAGAGTTAATAACTCTGCTACCCTCAAGTTCTGTGACACATTAGCAGGGCCACAGCACAGTTATTAAACTTAGATTATTCATTCACTAGAGGCAGTGGGGCGTTTCGTTTTCAAAAAAGGGAAAAAATTATATTTGGCCTGCAGTCTTGCGCCAATTTATTAGCTGCCTGTGAAATCAAATCACTGGTAATACAGCATGCTGAGGGGTAGGGGTAGGCCTAGAGGACGTGGACACGGCCGAGGACGCGGAGGGCCAAGTCAGGGTGTGGGCACAGGCCGAACTCCTGTTCTAGGTGTATCGCAGCCGTCTGCTGCACGATTAGTAGACAGGCACGTTTCTGGCATCCCGACAGTCATCGCACAATTCATGGGTCCACGCGGGAGACGGTTATTAGAAAATGAGCAGTGTGAGCAGGTCCTGTCGTGGATGGCAGAAAGTGCTTCGAACAACCTATCGTCCAGCCACAGTTCTGCGCCGTCCACTGCTGCAAATCCGAATTCTCTGTCTGCTGCTCCTCCTTCCTCCCAGCCTCCTCACTCCACTACAATGACACATGCTCAGGAGCGGGAACACTCCCAGGAACTGTTCTCGGGCCCCTGCTCAGATTGGGCAGCAGTGGTTCCTCTCCCACCAGAGGAGTTTATCGTCACTGATGCCCAACCATTCGAAAGTTCCCGGGGTCCGGGGGAAGAGGCTGGGGACTTCCGCCAACTGTCTCAAGAACTTTTTGTGGGTGAGGAGGACGATGACGATGAGACACAGTTGTCTTGCAGTGAGGTAGTAGTAAGGGCAGTAAGTCCGAGGGAGCAGCCCACAGAGGATTCGGAGGAAGAGCAGCAGGACGATGAGGTGACTGACCCCACCTGGTGTGCAACGCCTACACAGGACAGGTCTTCAGAGGGGGAGGCACGGGCAGCAGCAGGGCAGGTTGCAAGAGGCAGTGCGGTGGCCAGGGGTAGAGGCAGGGCCAGACCGAATAATCCACCAACTGTTTCCCAAAGCGCCCCCTCGCGCCATGCCACCCTGCAGAGGCCGAGGTGCTCTAAGGTCTGGCAGTTTTTCACAGAGACGCCTGACGACCGACGAACAGTGGTGTGCAACCTTTGTCGCGCAAAGCTCGGCCGGGGAGCCAACACCAACAGCCTCACCACCACCAGCATGCGCAGACATATGATGGCCAAGCACCCCACAAGGTGGGACGAAGGCCGTTCACCGCCTCCGGTTTGCACCCCTGCCTCTCCCCCTGTGCCCCAACCTGCCACTGAGATCCAACCCCCCTCTGAGGACACGGGCACTACCGCCTCATGGCCTGCACCCACACCCTCACCTCCGCTGTCCTCGGCCCCATCCACCAGTGTAGTTCAGCGCACCGTCCAGCCGTCGCTTGCGCAACTGTTGGAGCGCAAGCGCAAGTACGCCGCCACGCACCCGCACGCTCAAACGTTAACCGTCCGCATAGCAAAATTCATCAGCCTTGAGATGCTGCCGTATAGGGTTGTGGAAACGGAGTCCTTCAAAAGTATCATGGAGGCGGCGGCCCCGCGCTACTCAGTTCCCAGTCGCCACTACTTTTCCCGATGTGCCGTCCCAGCCCTGCACGACCACGTCTCCCGCAACATTGTACGCGCCCTCACCAATGCGGTTAGTGGCAAGGTCCACTTAACTACGGACACGTGGACAAGCACAGGCGGGCAGGGCCACTACATCTCCTTGACGGCACATTGGGTGAATTTAGTGGAGGCTGGGACAGAGTCAGAGCCTGGGACCGCTCACGTCCTACCCACCCCCAGAATTGCGGGCCACAGCTCGGTGGTGGTATCTGCGGAGGTGTATGCTACCTCCACTAAAGCACCCTCCTCCTCCTCCTCCTCCTCCGCAACCTCTGTCTCGCAATCAAGATGTGTTAGCAGCAGCATGTCGCCAGCAGTGGGTGTCGCGCGGTGTGGCAGCACAGTGGTGGGCAAGCGTCAGCAGGCCGTGCTGAAACTACTCAGCTTAGGAGATAAGAGGCACACGGCCCACGAACTGCTGCAGGGTCTGACACAGCAGACCGACCACTGGCTTGCGCCGCTGAGCCTCCAACCGGGCATGGTCGTGTGTGACAACGGCCGTAACCTGGTGGCGGCTCTGCAGCTCGGCAGCCTCACGCACGTGCCATGCCTGGCCCACGTCTTTAATTTGGTGGTTCAGCGCTTTCTGAAAAGCTACCCACGCTTGTCAGACCTGCTCGGAAAGGTGCGCCGGCTCTGCGCACATTTCCGCAAGTCCCACACGGACGCTGCCACCCTGCGCACCCTGCAACATCGCTTTAAGCTGCCAGTGCACCGACTGCTGTGCGACGTGCCCACACGGTGGAACTCTACGCTCCACATGTTGGCCAGGCTCTATGAACAGCGTAGAGCTATAGTCGAATACCAACTCCAACATGGGCAGCGCAGTGGGAGTCAGCCTCCTCAATTCTTTTCAGAAGAGTGGGCCTGGTTGGCAGACATCTGCCAGGTCCTTGGTAATTTTGAGGAGTCTACCCAGGTGGTGAGCGGCGATGCTGCAATCATTAGCGTCACCATTCCTCTGCTATGCATCTTGAGAAATTCCCTGCAAAGCATAAAGGCAGCTGCTTTGCGCTCGGAAACGGGGGCGGGGGAAGACAGTATGTCGCTGGATAGTCAGAGCACCCTCATGTCTATATCTCAGCGCGCTTTGGAGGAGGGGGAGGAGCATGAGGAGAAGGGGGAGAAGGGGGAAGAGACAGCTTGGCCCACTGCTGAGGGTACCTATGCTGCTTGCCTGTCATCCTTTCAGCGTGTATGGCCTGAGGAGGAGGAGGAGGAGGAAGAGGAGGATCCTGAAAGTGATCTTCCTAGTAAGGACAGCCATGTCTTGCTTACAGGTACCCTGGCACACATGGCTGACTTCATGTTAGGATGCCTTTCTCGTGACCCTCGCGTTAGATGCATTCTGGCCACTACGGATTACTGGGTGTACACACTGCTCGACCCACGGTATAAGGAGAACCTTTCCACTCTCATACCTGAAGAGGAAAGGGGTTCGAGACTGATGCTATACCACAGGATCCTGGTGGACAAACTTAAAGGGGTTGTCCCGCGGCGAAACGTTTTTTGTTTTTTTTCAATAGCCCCCCCGTTCGGCGCGAGACAAACCCGATGCAGGCATAAAAAAAACAAACCGTCCAGTACTTACCCGAATCCCCGCGCTCCGGCGACTTCTGACTTACCTTGTGAAGATGGCCGCCGGGATCTTCACCCTCGGTGGACCGCAGGTCTTCTGTGCGGTCCATTGCCGATTCCAGCCTCCTGATTGGCTGGAATCGGCACACGTGACGGGGCGGAGCTACGAGGAGCCGCTCTCCGGCACGAGCGGCCCCATTCAGAAGGGAGAAGACCGGACTGCGCAAGCGCGTCTAATCGGGCGATTAGACGCTGAAGATTAGACGGCACCATGGAGACGGGGACGCTAGCAACGGAACAGGTAAGTGAATAACTTCTGTATGGCTCATAATTAATGCACAATGTACATTACAAAGTGCATTAATATGGCCATACAGAAGTGTATACCCCCACTTTGTTTCGCGGGACAACCCCTTTAAAATTCCCATCCGACAGCGCTAGTGGCAGAAGGTGCAGTTCCGAGGGCCAGGTAGCAGGGGAGGCGCGGAGATCAGGCAGCATGTACAGCGCAGGCAGGGGAACACTCTTCAAGGCCTTTGCCAGCTTTATGGCTCCCCAGCAAGACTGTCTCTTACCTCCCCAGACCAGGCTGAGTCGGAGGGAGCACTGTAAGAAGATGGTGAGGGAGTACACAGCCAATCGTACCACCGTCCTCCGTGACGCCTCTGCTCCGTACAACTATTGGGTGTCAAAGCTGGACACGTGGCCCGAACTCGCGCTGTATGCCCTGGAGGTGTTGGCGTGCCCTGCGGCTAGCGTCTTGTCAGAGAGGGTGTTTAGTGCAGCGGGGGAATCATCACGGACAAGCGTACCCGCCTGTCAACTGACAGCGCTGACAGGCTTACACTCATAAAGATGAACAAAGCCTTGATTTCTCCAGACTTCTCTTCTCCACCAGCGGACAGCAGCGGTACCTAAACAATTTGTAGGCTGCACCCGCGGATGGAAGCATCGTTCTCTATCACCATAAAAAACGGGGACCTTTTAGCTTCATCAATCTGTGTATTATATTCATCCTCCTCCTCCTGCTCCTCCTCCTGAAACCTCACGTAATCACGCCGAACAGGCAATTTTTCTTAGGCCCGCAAGGCTCAGTCATATGACTTTAGTAAACAATGTTTATACGTTTCAATTCTCATTAAAGCGTTGAAACTTGCACCTGAACCAATTTTTATTTTAACTGGGCTGCCTCCAGGCCTAGTTACAAATTAAGCCACATTAACCAAAGCGATTAATGGGTTTCACCTGCCCTCTTGGTTGGGCATGGGCAATTTTTTTGAGGTACATTAGTACTGTTGGTATACCAATTTGTCTGGGCCCTCGCCTACAGTGTAATCCTAGTAATTTTTATGGGCTTCGCCTGCACTCATGTTATCTCCCTAAACTGCTGCAACGGGAATGTTACTGTGGCCTGTCTTGACAGCTACTACTACTGAAATGGAACTAATACTGTGCTCCCCCTATACTGCTGCTTTGGAATTGTTACTGGGGCCTGTCTTAACTGCTACTATTACTGAAATGGGCGGTTGGGTAGCATGTTACCCAGGAGAAGTGGCAGCGGAGTGTCATTTTGGTGCTCGCTCATCTCTATTTAAAATGTTTGTTTTATCACTGTAAATAAAGTTTGAAGTGGCTGCCACTAGGGCGTTCCCATCCAGACCCTTTGCAATCCACTGTTTGTTGCTAGGTATTGACTTTCTTTAGTAACTGGGGGGTATAGGATGTGGGATAGGGGCTATGGCTCAATTAGCAAGGAGAGCATAAAAGGTGGAAAGTGGGTTAGGTTATTCAGTCAAGTCTAGGCCTGGAGAGAGTCTAGTCTAGAGGAGCCTGAAATAGAGACTGGGGAGAAATAGGAGACTATTTTAACTAACAGAGTCAGTGCGGTGGGTAGCTGGAACATCTAAGAGTGAGTACCAAGGCACGTTATGCTGGAAAGTTGGCAGAGGAGAGAGAGAGATAGAGGCAGAGAAGAGAAACAGAGGAGCAAAGGTGGGAAGAGCAAGTCAGTAATTTATCTGCAAAGTATTAGTCAAAGGCAAGGATGAAAGCGGTAAGCGTTTTACTGCAATGTGTTGCCACAGCACAGGAAATGTTTCAATGCAATGTCTACTAATGTAATTTCAAGCCATCAACTACCTCCAGTCAATGTGATTCAACAGTGACTGCAAGTGTATGTAAATTGTGTTTCCGCTGCAAGTTCCACAGTGCCCTTTCTCCCTGCAATAAAGCATTAAAAAGCATCTAAAGTCTGCTTCCTAGAGTGCTTCCCACCATTCACAAAATCTGCACTCAGGTACCACATGACACTGCAGGAGTGCGAGGACTACTACCCCCATTCTTGTTCGGTTCTCCATTTATTTAAATATATATATATATATATATATATATATATATAAAAATTTTAAATCCGGAATAGGTCCCTACTAGAGATGAGCGAACGTATTCGTCCGAGCTTGATATTCGTGCGAATATTAGGGTGTTCGGGATGTTCGTTATTCGTAACGAACACCATGCGGTATTCGGGTTACTTTCACTTCCTTCCCTGAGACTTTAGCGCGCTTTTCTGGCCAATTGAAAGACAGGGAAGGCATTACAACTTCCCCCTGTGACGTTCAAGCCCTATACCACCCCCCTGCAGTGAGTGGCTGGGGAGATCAGATGTCACCCGAATATAAAAGTCGGCCCCTCCCGCGGCTCGCCTCAGATGCCTTGTGAGTTAGATGAGGGATAGTGCTGCTGGTACCGGAGCTGCTGTAGGGAGAGAAATAGCAGTTAGTGTAGGCTTCAAGAACCCCAAAGGTCCTTATTAGGGCCAGTAATACCTGTGTGTTGGCTGCTGTTAGCAGTGACTTTTTTTTTTTTCCTCAAAATCGCCTCTGCAGAGCGTTGCACCCGGCATTAGGGACAGAAGTGTTGGATAGGCAGGGAGAGTGTTAGGAGTGAGTGTAGCCTTCAAGAACCTCAACGGTCCTTTCTAGGGCCATATTTAACCGTGTGCAGTACTGTCCAGGCTGCTGTTAGCAGTGCTGCATTTTTTTTTCTTTCTCAAAATCGCCTCTGCAGAGCATTGCACCCTCCATTGATACTACAGGGAAAGAATTGTGTAGGCAGGGCCACAACACAGTTATTATTCATTGAATATACGCAGTGGGTCCTTTTGGTGTAAAAAAAGGGAAAAGAAATCTATTTGTCCTGCCTCTGTCCGTCCTAAGGGCTGTGGACACGTGTGAGCTGCGTGTACAACGTTAAATAAAAACAGACGCACCCAGCTACGGTTTACTGCTGGCTTCGCCATTTGCTTTCCTTAATTGGGAAAAAAATACCTGCTCTGCCAGAGTTAATAACTCTGCTACCCTCAAATTCTGTGACACATTAGCAGGGCCACAGCACAGTTATAAAACTTCTCATGTTCATTGAATATACGCAGTGGGTCCTTTTGGTGTAAAAAAAGGGAAAAGAAATCTATTTGTCCTGCCTCTGTCCGTCCTAAGGGCTGTGGACACGTGTGAGCTGCGTGTACAACGTTAAAAAATCAGACGCACCCAGCTACGGTTTACTGCTGGCTTCGCCATTTGCTTTCCTTAATTGGGAAAAAAATACCTGCTCTGCCAGAGTTAATAACTCTGCTACCCTCAAGTTCTGTGACACATTAGCAGGGCCACAGCACAGTTATAAAACTTCTCATGTTCATTGAATATACGCAGTGGGTCCTTTTGGTGTAAAAAAAGGGAAAAGAAATCTATTTGTCCTGCCTCTGTCCGTCCTAAGGGCTGTGGACACGTGTGAGCTGCGTGTACAACGTTAAAAAATCAGACGCACCCAGCTACGGTTTACTGCTGGCTTCGCCATTTGCTTTCCTTAATTGGGAAAAAAATACCTGCTCTGCTAGAGTTAATAACTCTGCTACCCTCAAGTTCTGTGACACATTAGCAGGGCCACAGCACAGTTATTAAACTTAGATTATTCATTCACTAGAGGCAGTGGGGCGTTTCGTTTTCAAAAAAGGGAAAAAATTATATTTGGCCTGCAGTCTTGCGCCAATTTATTAGCTGCCTGTGAAATCAAATCACTGGTAATACAGCATGCTGAGGGGTAGGGGTAGGCCTAGAGGACGTGGACACGGCCGAGGACGCGGAGGGCCAAGTCAGGGTGTGGGCACAGGCCGAACTCCTGTTCTAGGTGTATCGCAGCCGTCTGCTGCACGATTAGTAGACAGGCACGTTTCTGGCATCCCGACAGTCATCGCACAATTCATGGGTCCACGCGGGAGACGGTTATTAGAAAATGAGCAGTGTGAGCAGGTCCTGTCGTGGATGGCAGAAAGTGCTTCGAACAACCTATCGTCCAGCCACAGTTCTGCGCCGTCCACTGCTGCAAATCCGAATTCTCTGTCTGCTGCTCCTCCTTCCTCCCAGCCTCCTCACTCCACTACAATGACACATGCTCAGGAGCGGGAACACTCCCAGGAACTGTTCTCGGGCCCCTGCTCAGATTGGGCAGCAGTGGTTCCTCTCCCACCAGAGGAGTTTATCGTCACTGATGCCCAACCATTCGAAAGTTCCCGGGGTCCGGGGGAAGAGGCTGGGGACTTCCGCCAACTGTCTCAAGAACTTTTTGTGGGTGAGGAGGACGATGACGATGAGACACAGTTGTCTTGCAGTGAGGTAGTAGTAAGGGCAGTAAGTCCGAGGGAGCAGCCCACAGAGGATTCGGAGGAAGAGCAGCAGGACGATGAGGTGACTGACCCCACCTGGTGTGCAACGCCTACACAGGACAGGTCTTCAGAGGGGGAGGCACGGGCAGCAGCAGGGCAGGTTGCAAGAGGCAGTGCGGTGGCCAGGGGTAGAGGCAGGGCCAGACCGAATAATCCACCAACTGTTTCCCAAAGCGCCCCCTCGCGCCATGCCACCCTGCAGAGGCCGAGGTGCTCTAAGGTCTGGCAGTTTTTCACAGAGACGCCTGACGACCGACGAACAGTGGTGTGCAACCTTTGTCGCGCAAAGCTCGGCCGGGGAGCCAACACCAACAGCCTCACCACCACCAGCATGCGCAGACATATGATGGCCAAGCACCCCACAAGGTGGGACGAAGGCCGTTCACCGCCTCCGGTTTGCACCCCTGCCTCTCCCCCTGTGCCCCAACCTGCCACTGAGATCCAACCCCCCTCTGAGGACACGGGCACTACCGCCTCATGGCCTGCACCCACACCCTCACCTCCGCTGTCCTCGGCCCCATCCACCAGTGTAGTTCAGCGCACCGTCCAGCCGTCGCTTGCGCAACTGTTGGAGCGCAAGCGCAAGTACGCCGCCACGCACCCGCACGCTCAAACGTTAACCGTCCGCATAGCAAAATTCATCAGCCTTGAGATGCTGCCGTATAGGGTTGTGGAAACGGAGTCCTTCAAAAGTATCATGGAGGCGGCGGCCCCGCGCTACTCAGTTCCCAGTCGCCACTACTTTTCCCGATGTGCCGTCCCAGCCCTGCACGACCACGTCTCCCGCAACATTGTACGCGCCCTCACCAATGCGGTTAGTGGCAAGGTCCACTTAACTACGGACACGTGGACAAGCACAGGCGGGCAGGGCCACTACATCTCCTTGACGGCACATTGGGTGAATTTAGTGGAGGCTGGGACAGAGTCAGAGCCTGGGACCGCTCACGTCCTACCCACCCCCAGAATTGCGGGCCACAGCTCGGTGGTGGTATCTGCGGAGGTGTATGCTACCTCCACTAAAGCACCCTCCTCCTCCTCCTCCTCCTCCGCAACCTCTGTCTCGCAATCAAGATGTGTTAGCAGCAGCATGTCGCCAGCAGTGGGTGTCGCGCGGTGTGGCAGCACAGTGGTGGGCAAGCGTCAGCAGGCCGTGCTGAAACTACTCAGCTTAGGAGATAAGAGGCACACGGCCCACGAACTGCTGCAGGGTCTGACACAGCAGACCGACCACTGGCTTGCGCCGCTGAGCCTCCAACCGGGCATGGTCGTGTGTGACAACGGGCGTAACCTGGTGGCGGCTCTGCAGCTCGGCAGCCTCACGCACGTGCCATGCCTGGCCCACGTCTTTAATTTGGTGGTTCAGCGCTTTCTGAAAAGCTACCCACGCTTGTCAGACCTGCTCGGAAAGGTGCGCCGGCTCTGCGCACATTTCCGCAAGTCCCACACGGACGCTGCCACCCTGCGCACCCTGCAACATCGCTTTAAGCTGCCAGTGCACCGACTGCTGTGCGACGTGCCCACACGGTGGAACTCTACGCTCCACATGTTGGCCAGGCTCTATGAACAGCGTAGAGCTATAGTCGAATACCAACTCCAACATGGGCAGCGCAGTGGGAGTCAGCCTCCTCAATTCTTTTCAGAAGAGTGGGCCTGGTTGGCAGACATCTGCCAGGTCCTTGGTAATTTTGAGGAGTCTACCCAGGTGGTGAGCGGCGATGCTGCAATCATTAGCGTCACCATTCCTCTGCTATGCATCTTGAGAAATTCCCTGCAAAGCATAAAGGCAGCTGCTTTGCGCTCGGAAACGGGGGCGGGGGAAGACAGTATGCCGCTGGATAGTCAGGGCACCCTCCTGTCTATTTCTCTGCGCGTACAGGAGGAGGAGGAGGAGCATGAGGAGGATGAGGAGGAGGGGGAAGAGACAGCTTGGCCCGCTGCTGACGGTACACCGGCTGATTGCCTGTCATCCTTTCAGCGTGTATGGCCTGAGGAGGAGGAGGAGGAGGATCCTGCAAGTGATCTTCCTAGTGAAGACAGCCATGTGTTGCGTACAGGTACCCTGGCACACATGGCTGACTTCATGTTAGGATGCCTTTCTCGTGACCCTCGCGTTGCACGCATTCTGGCCACAACAGATTACTGGGTGTACACACTGCTCGACCCACGGTATAAGGAGAACCTGCCCACTCTCATTCCCGAAGAGGAAAGGGGTTCGAGAGTGTTGCTATACCACAGGACCCTTGCGGACAGGCTGATGGTAAAATTCCCAGCCGACAGCGCTAGTGGCAGAAGGCGCAGTACCGAGGGCCAGGTAGCAGGGGAGGTGCGGAGATCGAGCAGCATGTACAGCCCAGACAGTGCAACAGTCTTTAAGGGCCTGGCCAGCTTTATGGCTCCCCACCAAGACTGTGTCACCGCTCCCCAGTCAAGTCTGAGTCGGCGGGAGCACTGTAAAAGGATGGTGAGGGAGTACGTAGCCGATCGCACGACCGTCCTCCGTGACGCCTCTGCCACCTACAACTACTGGGTGTCGAAGCTGGACACGTGGCCTGAACTAGCGCTGTATGCCCTGGAGGTGCTTGCTTGTCCTGCGGCTAGCATCTTGTCGGAGAGGATGTTTAGTGCGGCTGGGGGAATCATCACAGATAAGCGTACCCGCTTGTCAACCGACAGTGCCGACAGGCTAACACTCATCAAGATGAACAAAGCCTGGATTTCCCCAGACTTCTCTTCTCCACCAGCGGACAGCAAGGATACGTAAGCAATACGTAGGCTGCACCCGCGGATGGAAGCTACGTTCTCTCTCACCATCCAAAACGGGAACATTTCTGCTTCATCAATCTGTGTCTAATATTCTTCCTCCTCCTCCTGAAACCTCACGTAATCACGCTGAACGGGCAATTTTTCTTAGGGCCACAAGGCTCACTCAAATAATTTTTCTGAACAATTTTTAAAAGTTTCAATGCGCTTAAAAGCGTTGGAACTTTAACTTGAACCAATTTTTCGTTAAACTGGGCTGCCTCCAGGCCTAGTTACCACTTAAGCCACATTAACCAAAGCGATTAATGGGTTTCACCTGCCCTCTTGGCTGGCCATGGCCAATTTTTTGGATGTACATTAGTACTGTTGATACAGCAATTTTTGTGGGCCCTCGCCTACAGTGTAATCAAATGAATTTTTAGCCCACCTGCATTACAGCTGACGTTACATCCGCTGTGTTGGGCAATGCAATGGGATATTTTTGTGTATCGCCGGTGGGTTCCAGGGAGCCACCCATGCTGTAGGTGCACACGGAGTGTAACCTACATGTGTCCACTTGTAAAGAACCCCAGTCTGACTGGGGCATGCAGTGTGGGCCGAAGCCCACCTGCATTAAGCACGACATTACTACCTCAGCTGTGTTGGGCAATGCAATGGGATATTTTTATGTACCGCCGGTGGCTTCCTGGTACCCACCCATGCTGTGGGTCCACAGAGAATTATAAATGCATCTGAAAGCACATCTAAAGAACCCCAGTCAGACTGGGGCATGCAGTGTGGGCCGAAGCCCACCTGCATTAAGCACGACATTACTACCTCAGCTGTGTTGGGCAATGCAATGGGATATTTTTATGTACCGCCGGTGGCTTCCTGGCACCCACCCATGCTGTGGGTCCACAGGGAGTTGTAAATGCATCTGTTTCCACTTGTAAAGAACCCCAGTCTGACTGGGGCATGCAGTGTGGGCCGAAGCCCACCTGCATTAAGCACGACATTACTACCTCAGCTGTGTTGGGCAATGCAATGGGATATTTTTATGTACCGCCGGTGGGTTCCAGGGAGCCACCCATGCTGTCGGTCCACAGGGACTTCACAATAGGGGGTTGTACCTGCCTGTGTCTATGAATTAAAAAGCCCGGTCTGACTGGGGCATGCAGACACCTTGACAGAATGAATAGTGTGTGGCACATAGGTTCCCCATTGCTATGCCCACTTGTGCAGCTCCTGATGGCGGTGGCACAGGATTATATTTCTCATTGCTTCTGTACAGCATTGTGGGATATCGCCCCGCCCCTTTTAAAGAGGGTCGCTGCCTAGCCGTGCCAACCCTGTGCAGTGTGTGCCTGCGGTTCCTCCTCATGGCAGACGCACTTATAAATAGACATGAGTGTGGCGTGGCATGAGGGCAGCTGAAGGCTGCGCAGGGACACTTTGGTGTGTGCTGTGGACACTGGGTTGTGTGTGGGGGGGGGGGGGGGGTTGAGCAGCATGTAACCCAGGAGAAGTGGCAGCGGAGTGTCATGCAGGCAGTGATTGTGCTTTGTTGGAGGTAGTGTGGTGCTTAGCTAAGGTATGCATTGCTAATGAGGGCTTTTCAGAAGTAAAAATTGTTGGGAGGGGGTGGGCCCACTCTTGCCAGTATTGTGGCTTAATAGTGGGACCTGTGAACTTGAGATGCAGCCCAACATGTAGCCCCTCGCCTGCCCTATCCGTTGCTGTGTCGTTCCCATCACTTTCTTGAATTGCCCAGATTTTCACACATGAAAACCTTAGCGAGCATCGGCGAAATACAAAAATGCTCAGGTCGCCCATTGACTTCAATGGGGTTCGTTATTCGAAACGAACCCTCGAACATCGCGGGAAGTTCG
Source organism: Eleutherodactylus coqui (assembly GCF_035609145.1). Lineage (NCBI taxonomy): Eukaryota > Metazoa > Chordata > Amphibia > Anura > Eleutherodactylidae > Eleutherodactylus > Eleutherodactylus coqui. Next base: position 42,489,820 of record NC_089843.1, on the reverse strand, counting down.
TTTCGAATAACGAACACCCGAGCATTTTGGTGTTCGCTCATCTTTAGTCCCTACCCATATACGAACTGGCATCATGATGACTAACATCTTCCCCTATCTGACTCCACGGGTAGCAGGTCATAACAACTGCTATATCATTTATTTTTAGCATTCTATTTTAGTTGTTTTTTTACCACTTTGCATGTGGCCTACCTGAACAGAACAATTGACAACCATCTTATTCCGCAGTGCTTTAACCTTGCCGTTGGTCTACACTTGGGCTGGCTCACTGCAGATTCATATACTGTCCCAATGCTGATTGGACCAGAGACAGCAGAATGAAGTATGGGCAGTGAGGGAAAGGTAGTACAGGATGGTGAACTATTACTGAGGCTTGCTACGTGCCTCCTGTCTGATAGTGGATTGCAAACAGCATGGCAACTAAAAAATGGAGAAGACCACCTGAAAATCAGAACTTAAAATCATGAAACAGGGTTCAAACATAATCAGATAAGATGGCAATGAGAACATAGTGTATTTTAGAATATGTTGAAAAGTCAGGTACACTTTAACACAGCAAAAGCCAAAAAGTAATTGAAAGCACAGAAAGTTAAATAAATGCATTTAGTCAATTTAAACTTTGTTAGATCTGTAAGTTTTCATCAAGGCAAATGTTCATAGTTTATGTATTTATGTTAATTAATTAGTATATTACATAATATATGTTTTATTAACAAAAATAATGTTCCAGTAAAGTTAATACCTTTTTAATGTTAAAGGGGTTCTGACATGAAGAAAAAAAAATTGTACTCACCTTGCCTGGCCTGGCCCGATCGCCAGGCATGTCCCCTCCAGCCGGCATCATCTTCTGTGCCTTTAAAGCAGAGCAGGAGCGGTCAAAAAGACCGCTTCCTGGCTCTGCTCCGTCCGTCAGGCACTTCCGAGGTCAACGGACGGACCGCTCACAGCAAGCACGTCACAAGCAGTGCTTGCTGTGGGCGGCCCGTCCGTCCGGCTGAACTCCAGAGTGCTGCGCATGCGCAGTGGAGACGCAGCCCGTCCTGACTCCTGTCAGAGGGCACCTCTCTACTGCGCATGCGCGCGATCCCGGAGCGGCGCGGCTGCTGGAGGAAGAAGACTGCCTGCCGGGAGCTGACCCCCCGATGTCAACAACAACAGAAGACAAGGTAAGTGTTATATTTTTATGCTTTAGCAGCCATTAAACCCTGGGTTCCCTGGGTCCATTAGGCACACCAGGGGACAATGGCTGCTAAAGCATAAAAAAATTATTCATGTCAGAACCCCTTTAATATTAATACACTGGGTCCGGAAAGTCTTCAGACCCTTTCACATTTTAACATTTTGGTATGTTATGGCCTTGTACAAATTAAAAAAAACAAAATATCAAGTTTTTCCCCATCATTTTGCACTTAATACCCCAAAATGATAAAGTTCAAACGTGATGTTAGAAATGTTTGCAAAATTTTTGAAGGTGAAAAACTAACATTTTGAGTTTGACTTAAAGGGGTTGTCCCGCGATAGCAAGTGGGGTTATACACTCCTGTATGGCCATATTAATGCACTTTGTAATGTACATCGTGCATTAATTATGAGCCATACAGAAGTTATTCACTTACCTGTTCCATTGCTAGCGTCCCCGTCACCATGGTGCCGTCTAATTTTAGCGTCTAATCGCCCGATTAGACGCGCTTGCGCAGTCCGGTCTTCTCCCTGGTGAATGAGGCCGCTTGTGCCGGAGAGCTGGTCCTCGTAGCTCCGCCCTGTCACGTGTGCCGATTCCAGCCAATCAGGAGGCTGGAATTGGCAATGGACCGCACAGAGCCCACGGTGCACCATGGGAGAAGACCCGCGGTGCATCGTGGGTGAAGATCCCGGCGGCCATCTTGGTAAGGTAAGTAAGAAGTCGCCGCAGCGCGGGGATTCGGGTAAGTACTAAACCTTTTTTTTTTAACCCATCCCTTGGGTTTGTCTCGTGCCGAACGGGGGGCCTATTGAATAAAAAAAAAAAACGTTTCGGCGCGGGACAACCCCTTTAAGTATTCCCACCTCAGTAAGCTCAGTACTTCGTTGAAGCACATTTAGCAATGATCACAGCCTTCAGTCTTCTTGGGTATGATCCTATAAGGTTTTCATGTTGTGCCATAAAATATAGTGTCACCTCTTTTACAAATGTCCTTCATTCCTGATTACTAAGTTTGGTGGTTCAGCCAGCGCTAGGAAGAGTTCTAGGTGTTCGAAACATCTTCCATTTCAAGAACTATTGAGGCTACTGTACCAATGGAAAGTTTCAGCGCAGCTGAATTTTTTGTAGCCTTTGCCAGAGCTGTGTCTCCACACAATCCTGTTTGGAGATCTACAGTCAATTCTTTACTCCTCATGGCTTGGTTTTGATCTGATATGCATTGTGAGCTGTGAGAACCTTATATACACAGGGGTGTGTCTTTTAAAATGATATCCAATCGACTGAATTTACATCAAGTAGACTGTAATCAAGGTGCAGAAATATCTCAAAGATAATTAAGAGAAACGCAAGGCCCAGAGCTAAATTTAAAGTGCAATGCTAAAGGATCTGAATACTTATGTTAATGCAAAAAAACTTTTCAAAAACTTCTAACATTTTTTTTACTTTGTGATTATGAGGTATTGTGTGCAGAATGCCACAAATAGGATAGATAGATAGATAGATAGATAGATAGATAGATAGATAGATAGATAGATAGATAGATAGATGAGAAGTAAGGAAAGTACACTGGTATATATTGCTCAGTCAGAATCTCTTTGTAACCTGCTAAACGTACAGTCATTAACTTCTAAAGAGCTTCAAAAGAACATTAAATTCTTATTGAATTAACTTAATTGGCTTGAACCAAATGTCTTTAAATGTCAAACTGGCAAGGGCAGGCCCTATTTATATCCTGATATTTCTCATGACTGCTTTAGATGTGAATGTCTGTATTTTTTCTACAGAAAGTATGTTTATTCTACTCTAAATTAAACTGTTTAATTGGCAAGAGCTTCATAGTTTCATCTACAGACACCAGCCATCCAGACACTCAGGTTCTTTTACATTACTAACGCTATAAACGGGACGCCCATAGATGTCATTATATTTTTTTTAAGTTTATGACCAGTAAGAAAAATCTATAAGGATTGTTGTATCTGGAGTAGCAGAATAGTTATGATATAGCTTAATATAGCAATAACTATAACCCACTGAATTATTTATGACATGACCTCTAATGGGTACGTTTTAGTCTGTCCAGGTTCCAGGCATAAATAATGGATCACATGGACATTTTTAATTTTTTTTTCTGTGTTGCATGAGCAAAGCCAACAGGGGACAATGGGACGTATTCGTTATTTTTTATATACCAAAATTATGGAATATACAAATTGCAAATTTGCTGCTGGTGCCGAAATTGCAACTTTTTTGGAGCTTTATGCATAGTCCCACCACTTAAAAAAAAAAGTGGACTGGGCGTAACCTTAGGATTCATGGCTGTGTGTGCATGGTCTGTCAGATTTACTATAATTTATGATAGAAATTGGAAAGCATCCAATCTCATTAGGGCCAATGGAGTCACTAAGTATAACATATGTAAATAAATGCTACTTTTGATTCTTGCTCAAGTGTCCTGTTACTTTTGGTAGGATGGTTTATTTGTTACACTTATGTGTCCAAAGTTTACTTAGACCGATATATGGAACATTGGTCTAAGCAGATCTGCCCTTTTGTGTTTCCCTAATGTAAATATTTTAGCATTAACAGTTTTTATGAAACATAATTTCATTTATAGCTAGCTTCTTTCTCATTCATAAGACACTTGGTCTTCCTGAACTAAAGGGTATGTTTTTAGCTGATTTAAATCTTTGTTAATGATGACAAATCCATGTTAACCCTTTGCAATCCAATTTTGGATTCAGGGTTTCCTAGGGGGGGTTCTCTTTCTGCTATTATATAATGGCGTCATCTGCTGGCTAGAGCCAATACTGCGGTATGTGATATACTGGAGAGGCCCCCCGACAACAGAGCGGCTAGTAATCTACAGTAAGAATACCCTGCTAGACGTCTTCCAAAATCGGAGCTGTACAGCCTTCGATCAGAATGTCTTTAGACGTCAGACAGTGGATTGGAAAGGGTTAAAATTAGAGATGAGCGAACGTACTCGTCCGAGCTTGATATTCGTGCGAATATTAGGGTGTTCGGGATGCTCGTTACTCTTAACGAGCACCACGCGGTGTTCCGGTTACTTTCAGTTTCCTCTCTGAGACGTTAGCGCGCTTTTCTGGCCAATTGAAAGACAGGGAAGGCATTACAACTTCCCCCTGTGACGTTCAAGCCCTATACCACCCCCCTGCTGTGAGTGGCTGGGGAGATCAGATGTCACCCGAGTATAAAAGTCGGCCCCTCCCGCGGCTCGCCTCAGATGCCTTGTGAGTTAGCTGAGGGAAAGTGCTGCTGCTGGTGCTGCTGTAGGGAGAGTGTTAGGAGTGAGTGTAGGCTTCAAGAACCCCAACGGTCCTTCTCAGGGCCACATCTATCCGTGTGCAGTACTGTGGAGGGTGCTGTTAGCAGTGTTGCACAAATTTATTTTTTTTCAAAATCGGCAGTCTGCAGAGCATTGCGCCTTGCAGTAATACTACAGGGACAGAAGTGGTGCTTAGGTAGGGAGAGTGTTAGGAGTGAGTGTAGGCTTCAAGAACCCCAACGGTCCTTCTTAGGGCCACATCTATCCGTGTGCAGTACTGTGCAGGCTGCTGTTAGCAGTGTTGCATATTTTTTTCTTTTCAAAATCGGCTGTCTGCAGAGCATTGCGCCTTGCAGTAATACTACAGGGAGAGAATTGTGTAGGCAGGGCCAGAAGACATATTATTGATTGAATATAGTCAGTGGGCGCTCCGTTTCCAGAAAAGGGAAAAATTGTATTTGTCCTGCAGTCTTGCGCCAATTTATTTCCTGCCTGGGAAAAGTGACCGCTGTGCTGCACTTCATATAACTGCATTTCTGTGCGACACATATCTTATCTGATTGAATATAGTCAGTGGGCCCTCCGTTTCCCAAAAAGGGAAACATACTATTTGTCCTGCAGGCTTGCGCCAATTTATTTCCTGCCTGTGAAAAGTCTCCGCTGTGCTGCACTTCATATAACTGCATTTCTGTGCAACACATATCTTATCTGATTGAATATAGTCAGTGGGCCCTCCGTTTCCCAAAAAGGGAAACATTCTATTTGTCCTGCAGGCTTGCGCCAATTTATTTCCTGCCTGTGAAAAGTCTCCGCTGTGCTGCACTTCATATAACTGCATTTCTGTGCAACACATATCTTATCTGATTGAATATAGACAGTGGGCCCTCCGTTTTCCAAAAAGGGAAACATTCTATTTGTCCTGCAGGCTTGCGCCAATTTATTTGCTGCCTGTGAAAAGTAACCGCTCTGCTGCACTTCATATAACTGCATTTCTGTGCAACACATATCTTATCTGATTGAATATAGTCAGTGGGCCCTCCGTTTCCCAAAAAGGGAAACATTCTATTTGTCCTGCAGGCTTGCGCCAATTTATTTGCTGCCTGTGAAAAGTCTCCGCTCTGCTGCACTTCATATAACTGCATTTCTGTGCAACACATATCTTATCTTATTGAATATAGTCAGTCTGCCCTCCGTTTCCCAAAAAGGGAAACATTCTATTTGTCCTGCAGGCTTGCGCCAATTTATTTCCTGCCTGGGAAATCACTGGTAATACAGCATGCTGAGGGGTAGGGGTAAGCCTAGAGGACGTGGACGTGGACGTGGCCGAGGACGCGTAGACCCAAGTGAGGGTGTGGGCACAGGGCGAGCTCCTGATCAAGGTGTATCGCAGCCAACTGCTGCGCGATTAGGAGAGAGGCACGTTTCTGGCGTCCCCACATTCATCGCCCAATTAATGGGTCCGCGCGGGAGACCTTTATTAGAAAATGAGCAGTGTGAGCAGGTCCTGTCGTGGATGGCAGAAAGTGCTTCGAGCAAGCTATCATCCACCCACAGTTCTGCGCCGTCCAGTGCTGCAAATCCAAATCCTCTGGCTGCTACTCCTCCTTCCTCCCAGCCTCCTCACTCCACTACAATGACACATGCTCAGGAGCGGGCAGATTCCCAGGAACTGTTCTCGGGCCCCTGCTCAGATTGGGCAGCAGTGGTTCCTCTCCCACCAGAGGAGTTTATCGTCACTGATGCCCAACCATTGGAAAGTTCCCGGGGTCCGGGGGATGAGGCTGGGGACTTCTGGCAACTGTCTCAAGACCTTTCAGTGGGTGAGGAGGACGATGACGTTGAGACACAGTTGTCTTGCAGTGAGGTAGTAGTAAGGGCAGTAAGTCCGAGGGAGGAGCGCACAGAGGATTCGGAGGAAGAGCAGCAGGACGATGAGGTGACTGACCCCACCTGGTGTGCAACGCCTACACAGGACAGGTCTTCAGAGGGGGTGGCACGGGCAGCAGCAGGGCAGGTTGCAAGAGGCAGTGCGGTGTCCAGGGGTAGAGGCAGGGCCAGACCAAATAATCCACCAACTGTTTCCCAAAGCACACCCTCGCGCCATGCCACCCTGCAGAGGCCGAGGTGCTCTAAGGTCTGGCAGTTTTTCACAGAGACGCCTGACGACCGACGAACAGTGGTGTGCAACCTTTGTCGCGCCAAGATCAGCCGGGGAGCCACCACCAACAGCCTCACCACCACCAGCATGCGCAGACATATGATGGCCAAGCACCCCACAAGGTGGGACGAAGGCCGTTCACTGCCTCCGGTTTGCACCGCTGCCTCTCCCCCTGTGCCCCAACCTGCCACTGAGATCCAACCCCGCTCTGAGGACGCAGGCACTACCGTCTCCTGGCCTGCACCCACACCCTCACCTCCGCTGTCCTCGGCCCCATTCACCAATGTCTCGCACCGCACCGTCCAGCCGTCGCTAGCGCAAGTGTTTGAGCGCAAGCGCAAGTACGCCGCCACGCACCCGCACGCTCAAGCGTTAACCGTCCACATAGCCAAATTTATCAGCCTTGAGATGCTGCCGTATAGGGTTGTGGAAACGGAGCCCTTCAAAAGTATGATGGCGGCGGCGGCCCCGCGCTACTCAGTTCCCAGTCACCACTACTTTTCCCGATGTGCCGTCCCAGCCCTGCACGACCACGTCTCCCGCAACATTGTACGCGCCCTCACCAACGCGGTTACTACCAAGGTCCACTTAATAACGGACACGTGGACAAGCACAGGCGGCCAGGGCCACTACATCTCCCTGACGGCACATTGGGTGAATTTAGTGGAGGCTGGGACAGAGTCAGAGCCTGGGACCGCTCACGTCCTACCCACCCCCAGAATTGCGGGCCCCAGCTCGGTGCTGGTATCTGCGGCGGTGTATGCTTCCTCCACTAAAGCACCCTCCTCCTCCTCCGCAACCTCTGTCTCGCAATCAAGATGTGTCAGCAGCACGTCGCCAGCAGTCGGTGTCGCGCGGCGTGGCAGCACAGCGGTGGGCATGTGTCAGCAGGTCGTGCTGAAACTACTCAGCTTAGGAGATAAGAGGCACACGGCCCACGAACTGCTGCAGGGTCTGACAGAGCAGACCGACCGCTGGCTTGCGCCGCTGAGCCTCCAACCAGGCATGATCGTGTGTGACAATGGCCGTAACCTGGTGGCGGCTCTGCAGCTCGGCAGCCTCACGCACGTGCCATGCCTGGCCCACGTCTTTAATTTGGTGGTTCAGCGCTTTCTGAAAAGCTACCCACACTTGTCAGACCTGCTCGTAAAGGTGCGCCGGCTCTGCGCACATTTCCGCAAGTCCCACACGGACGCTGCCACCCTGCGGACACTGCAACATTGGTTTAATCTGCCAGTGCACCGACTGCTGTGCGACGTGCCCACACGGTGGAACTCTACGCTCCACATGTTGGCCAGGCTCTATGAGCAGCGTAGAGCTATAGTGGAATACCAACTCCAACATGGGCGGCGCAGTGGGAGTCAGCCTCCTCAATTCTTTTCAGAAGAGTGGGCCTGGTTGGCAGACATCTGCCAGGTCCTTCGAAACTTTGAGCAGTCTACCCAGGTGGTGAGCGGCGATGCTGCAATCATTAGCGTCACCATTCCTCTGCTATGCATCTTGAGACGTTCCCTGCAAACCATAAAGGCAGCCGCTTTGCGCTCGGAAACAGAGCCGGGAGAAGACAGTATGTCGCTGGATAGTCAGAGCACCCTCCTGTCTAAATCTCAGCGCGTTCAGGAGGAGGAGGAGGAGCATGAGGAGGATGAGGAGGAGGGGGAAGAGACAGCTTGGCCCACTGCTGACGGTACCCATGCTGCTTGCCTGTCATCATTTCAGCGTGTATGGCCTGAGGAGGAGGAGGAGGAGGATCCTGAAAGTGATCTTCCTAGTGTGGACAGCCATATGTTGCGTACAGGTACCCTGGCACACATGGCTGACTTCATGTTAGGATGCCTTTCTCGTGACCCTCGCGTTACACGCATTCTGGCCACTACGGATTACTGGGTGTACACACTGCTCGACCCACGCTATAAGGAGAACCTTCTCATTCCCGAAGAGGAAAGGGGTTTGAGAGTGTTGCTATACCACAGGACCCTGGCGGACAAGCTGATGGTAAAATTCCCATCCGACATCGCTAGTGGCAGAAGGCGCAGTTCCGAGGGCCAGGTAGCAGGGGAGGTGCGGAGATCGAGCAGCATGTATAGCCCAGGCAGTGCAACAGTCTTTAAGGGCCTGGACAGCTTTATGGCTCCCCAGCAAGACTGTGTCACTGCTCCCCAGTCAAGGCTGAGTCGGCGGGAGCACTGTAAAAGGATGGTGAGGGAGTATGTAGCCGATCGTACGACCGTCCTCCGTGACGCCTCTGCCACCTACAACTACTGGGTGTCGAAGCTGGACACGTGGCCTGAACTCGCACTGTATGCCCTGGAGGTGCTTGCTTGTCCTGCGGCTAGCGTCTTGTCAGAGAGGGTGTTTAGTGCGGCTGGGGGAATCATCACAGATAAGCGTACCCGCCTGTCAACCGACAGTGCCGACAGGCTTACACTCATCAAGATGAACAAAGCCTGGATTTCCCCAGACTTCTCTTCTCCACCAGCGGACAGCAGCGATACCTAAGCAATACGTAGGCTGCACCCGCGGATGGAAGCATCGTTCTCTCTCACCATCCAAAACGGGGACATTTCTGCTTCATCAATCTGTGTATAATATTCCTCCTCCTCCTCCTGCTTCTCCTCCTGAAACCTCACGTAATCACGCTGAACGGGCAATTTTTCTTAGGGCCACAAGGCTCACTCATATAATTTTTCTAAAAATGTTTTATACGTTTCAATGCTCTTAAAAGCGTTGGAACTTTAACTTGAAACAATTTTTCGTTAAACTGGGCTGCCTCCAGGCCTAGTTACCACTTAAGCCAGATTAACCAAAGCGATTAATGGGTTTCACCTGCCATCTTGGTTGGGCATGGCCAATTTTTACTGAGGTACATTAGTACTGTTGGTACACCAATTTTTTTGGGCCCTCACCTACAGTGTAATCATAGCAATTTCTATGTTCTTCGCCTGCACTCATGGTACAGAAAGGTGTGTGGGGTTGGCCTACACTTTAGCTACATAAATGTAACTTGGGCCTTGGCTATACTGCAGCTACTGAAATGGAACTAAGACTGCGCTCCCACTATACTGCTGCTTCGGAATTGTTCCTGGGGCCTGTGTAGGCTGCTACTATTACTTAAATGGAACTTAGACTATGCTCCTCCTATACTGCTGCTTCGGAATTGTTACTGGGGCCTGTCTTGAGTGCTACTATTACTGAAATGGAACTAATACTGTGCTCCCCCTATAATGCTGCTAGTGATATGTTAGTGGGGCCTGTCCTAATGCTACGGCTAAAATGTTACGAATTATGGGCTCTGCCTATACCGCTGCTAATGGTATGTCTCTGGGGTGTGGAAACAGAGGCTTCACAAAGACATGATGGCGGCGAGGCCATTTCCCACCAACGCGGTTACTGTTAAGGTGCATATAACCACGGACACGTGGAGAGGACATGTAGTGCCTCAAAAACATCCCCCTCCTCCTCCAACAATGAAAACATTCTTGGCAAATGCCTTTGCATTGGTTCGTCTGGTGGCAGTCCAAGAATTTCACCTTTACCGACACAACAAGAGAGCCCCCCCACCATCCCCCCCGCCACGGCCCACTTAATCCTGGCCACATTCCGAAAACCAACAAAATAAAACCGCGCTACTAGGTCCGCAGTCACCACCACATTACCACCAACGCGGTTACTGTTAAGGTGCATATAACCACGGACACGTGGAGAGGACACATAGTGCCTCAAAAACATCCCCCGCCACGGCCAACTTAATCCTGGCCACATTCCGAAAACCAACAAAATAAAACCGCGCTACTAGGTCCGCAGTCACCACCACATTACCACCAACGCGGTTACTGTTAAGGTGCATATAACCACGGACACGTGTAGAGGACACGTAGTGCCTCAAAAACATCCCCCGCCACAGCCAACTTAATCCTGGCCACATTCCGAAAACCAACAAAATACAACCGCGCTACTAGGTCCGCAGTCACCACCACATTACCACCAACGCGGTTACTGTTAAGGTACATATTACCAGTCTGACTGGGGCATGCAGACACCTTGACAGAATGAATAGTGTGTGGCACATAGGTTCCCCATTGCTATGCCCACGTGTGCAGCTCCTAATGGCGGTGGCACAGGATTATATTTCTCATTGCTTCTGTACAGCATTGTGGGCTATCGCCCCACCACTATTAAAGAGGGTCGCTGCCTAGCCGTGCCAAGCCTCTGCAGTGTGTGCCTGCAGTTCCTCGTCATGGCAGACGCACTTATAAATAGACATGAGGGTGGTGTGGCATGAGGGCAGCTGAAGGCTGCGCAGGGACAGTTTGGTGTGCGCTGTGGACACTGCGTCGTGCAGGGGGGAGGGGGGTTGGGCAGCATGTAACACAGGAGAAGTGGCAGCAGAGTGTCATGCAGGCAGTGATTGTGCTTTGTTGTAGGTAGTGTGGTGCTTAGCTAAGGTATGCCATGCTAATGAGGGCTTTTCAGAAGTAAAAGTTGTTGGGAGGGGGGGGTATTGTGGCTTGCCGGTATTGTGGCTTAATAGTGGGACCTGTGAACTTGAGATGCAGCCCAACATGTAGCCCCTCGCCTGCCCTATCCGTGAAATACAAAAATGCTCGGGTCGCCCATTGACTTCAATGGGGTTCGTTACTCGAAACGAACCACCGAGCATTGCGAAAATTTCGTCCCGAATAACGAGCACCCAAGCATTTTGGTGCTCGCTCATCTCTAGTTAAAATATAATGTAATTGGGAGAACTTTGGTTGGTGGATTATGAATCAATTAATCCTTTTTCTTGAAGTTTAAATTAGCCTGCTTTTATTGTTTACCTCTTAAGTCTTCTGTTTCTACTTCACCATCCACTGTGATTTTTTTTTCTTAGTCCCTAACTTTTTCTTTTTTTTTCTCTCTTTTGTTCCTTACATTTCTATTTTTCCTCTTTCAGCATTCTCGATTTTTTACTTATTTGTGTCTATTGCTCAGATAGAACTCCCTGTGGGCTCTAGGCTTAGTTTTATGGTACCAGATAGCTTTATCTGCCTCTGCTTACTGTTGTAAGAAATCTTTAAACTTCGAACGTAAAATGTATCTAAGATAACAAAAAAACAATCAAAGATGTCATCGATGTTTTCCTAAAAACTGTTGTTTGGCTGCATGGGAGGGAAGCAAGCATATCTTACCCCCTAACCAAATCAGCAAGAAAATAATTACAGTAGTCAAGGCCATTTGAATATATCTTGTTTTTTTAATGATTACCAGTTCATGGTAATAATTGTAATATTAGATTTGATTAGGTAAAGGTAAAGTCCCCTGGTGCAAGCACCGAGTCGTGACCGACTCCTAGGGTGATGTCACATTGTGATGTTTTCTTGGCAGACTGTTTTTCCAGGGTGGTTTGCCATTGCCTTCCCCAGTCATCTTTACCCCCCCCCCCCCCAGCATGCTCGGTACTCATTTTACCGACCTTGGAAGGATGGAATGCGAAGTCAGCCTTGAGACAGCTACCTAAACCAGGCAGGCATTGAATCCACAACCTTCAGGTCGTGAGTTAGAGTTTAGGATTGGATTCTGCTGCCATAACACTCTGCGCCACACAAGGCTATAATCTTGATTAATCACCCTTAATACACATATTTAAAGAGGCTTTTTTCCATTTTTTCATCTGATGATCTATCCTCAGGTCAGTCCTCTTATCATAAGTTGATGGACTGGTGTCTCCCACTTGGTTTCCTTGTCAATCAGTTTATTGTTTGGCTTGCTATCTGGTATAATGGGCCAGATGTTATCAGCAGACAAGGGAATATGTGAGTGCAATGGCTTCACTCTCATTGAAATCAATGCTGCTATTCCACTTCCTGCTCCTGTTACTGACAACCTATCCTGGGCAGGAAGTGGAATATTAGCTGGGCTTGATGTCAATGGGAGTAAAACCACCATTCCCACTTCCTCCACTGATCACGACATCCAACCCACTCAACTGTATACTGGGCCGGACAATTAGCTGATGGACAGGAAAACCAAGCGGCAAACCCCCATTCATCAATTACTGATCACCTATCCACAGGATAGGTCATCAGTTGAAAAAAGGGCAGAAGACCCATTTCACTGTAAACAGAATAAAGTCTTCATGCAAGAGCATGCATCAAGTTGACCATAAGTTTTTCTGCCAATCGCTGAAGTCTAGAACTGGTGGCAGCTTATCACACCTAAGAACAAAAGGATTAGGTATGTTGCAATTCAACAGCCCACAATTCTCTCCCCCAACATGTGCTGTCAGGGAAAAGTTGGGACCACTGTATCCACATTAGGTAGTCTGGTCAGTCCTGCTGAAATTTGCGGGTTAGTCTTATATTAATATGCCCCTTCAGTCGTGGTACAAGATTTTGTCCCAGGATCAGAGGGAGGTTTATTTGACTTAGTGCCCTCCTTTATTCTCATACAGCTGCCAATCTCCCAGTTTCTGAAATCCTGTTCCAGTGATCAAAGATGGGTATGCCTTTTCTAAAATTACCCTATGCACACTGAACACTAGTGGAGTACTAGCAATCTAAGCCACTACATGCTGTTCTGATTGACCAGTGCTGCTCACATGGCTAATCAGAAAGCAACATGTACTAGCAGGTTACTGATTACAGGGTGAACTGATTAGTACTAGGAGTGCTACAGCCATCTTGGAACAGTGTCAGGGCCGGATTATCAGTGGAACACTTGGAGCACTGGCTCCAGGCCCTACAATATCTGTTATTCGGAGGACCTATGACTACCTGTTCTTTGGCAGGCTGAAAAAAGTCCCTGTAGTGGCCCAGAGTTAACGGATGCCCCTTCATATTGTTTTATGTCTGTCTTGTGTCACTGTATTGTAAGTGTCTTGTCTGTGGTATGCATTTGGTTTGTTTGTATTGCATGGCTGCAGAACTGCAAGGGTTAATATCTGGTATGTGGTGTCCTGTCTGAAAAATGTAACGTTTTGTGCATCATGTGACTGTTTTATATATGTGTTTGCAAGAATGCAATGTAAGTCAGTCTAGGAGTGAGGTCTGACAGTGAGTGAGCTGCACAGACACTACAGAGATCAGTCTATGTGAGGATAGAATAGAGGCAGCTGAGTGACCCCCTTATGCTTGGCCTGGGCCTATTCTACCCAGGTGATTTCAGTGCTACCACTGACCGCTGAGAGGGAGACAAGTCACTTCGTAGCGAGAAGAGGACAACAAGAGTGAGTGTTGACCAGTAGAGAGAGAGAGAGTTGCCAGGAGCGGGATCACACAGATAACGTGGGTTGTGGATTATCCGAATATCCCGAGAATCCTCCCTGTTGAACCACTCTAACCTTGTTGTACCTAAATTTGAGTTAGGAAAGTTACAGTAAACAGACAAAACCGACCATTTCCGGTTCTTGTTCCGAAAGTTTCCCTATGTGTGGACTACTTTATTTCACCTGGAAGATCTGCCACAGGAGATGGAATGGTGGTGTCATGAGTGCCAACTGAACTTAAGGTTATCTCCGTTACAACTCCTGTGCTCTTAACCTAGCGGTGACTTGGACATGTCCCAAGCTGCCCCCCAGGGGAGGAGATGGTAGAGCCTCATGACATGGCCTTCCTCTACCCTACTATCTTCTTGGCTGTGGGCCAACTCTTTGGATGGTGCATTCCAACACTGGTTCTCACCAGTTCACCAGTAATGTGCGGAGGCCACTGAGTGGCATTATTACTGTGAGGGCATCATTAATGGGCACTATTACAGTGATACTATAAGGAAATGGCTTATTATAAAAGGGGTGTGCTCTAAAATCTCTGCCAATATTTTTGCACTGGCTTCTTTTGACAAAAAAATACCAGATATGGCAAGATTAGCCTGAAAAAAAAAGCTGCAAAAAGAGTCTATTTTGGAGCATAGTTTAAAATAGGTTGAACTTTCAAATACATAAAAGCGTTGTCGTGCATGGTGGGGCATCATAATTGAACTGCTCTGTAAAGTAGGTAGCCTTAGTATGGCCCTGAGCACTGGAGTGAGGCCTTGGGAAGTGGTGGATCAGCAGCTGTATGAAACTAAAGAAGGGCACTATGTAATATAACCCTTCTCACCAAGTGACAAAAGTTTGTTCCTGGACCAAAGTTTGACAGTAATCTAATGTGTACCTTAATGTGTTCCATAGATATGGTATCAGCATAAGATATTCCAGGCTTTCAAGTAGGTCTGTGTTATAATACTAGCTTTCTCGTACAACCACATGTTGAAGAGCCTAATAATACTTTACATTAGGACATGACAAAACGGACTATCCTGATTATCATACCCATATGTTGAGAGAGTTTATGTGTCTGATTATAATACCTTCTGGTTGATCCCCTCGGAGCGGAGCGGATGTTGATTTGACAAATGAAATGATAATAAAATGAATATTTTGATTGATAACAATACCTCTGTTGCTGAATCCTACATTCTCATGGACTCTCCAGTAGGAATTTAATTACCAGGATGATTAGATAAAGTATTTAAATGGGAGGTGAATGGTTCTAATGAAGATCTGTCTATTATGCGAATGACAGATGGCCTCACTGACAATTCATTTTCCCTGTAGTTAAATAATGAAACGGTTATTTAGGTAATATAAAGAAGTTTAACACGCGCTTTGTCACATCTTTCAAGATCTTTGCTTTGGTCCCCAAGGATTAATCTGAATCTGGCAATCCCAATGTAAGCCAAAAATAAAAAGTAAGCCAAAAAGAAAAAAAGTTTTCCTTGGAATAGAAAGCGTTAAATGATAAATAGAGATGAGCGAGCACCAAAATGCTCGGGTGCTCGTTACTCGGGACGAAATTATCGCGATGCTCGAGGGTTCGTTTCGAGTAATGAACCCCATTGAAGTCAATGGGCGACCCGAGCATTTTTGTATTTCGCCGATGCTCGCTAAGGTTTCCATTTGTGAAAATCGGTGCAATTCAAGAAAGTGATAGGAACGACACAGCAACGGATAGGGCAGGCGAGGGGCTACATGTTGGGCTGCATCTCAAGTTCCCAGGTCCCACTATTAAGCCACAATAGCGGCAAGAGTGGGCCCCCCCCCCCCTCCCAACAACTTTTACTTCTGAAAAGCCCTCATTAGCAATGCATACCTTAGCTAAGCACCACACTACCTCCAACAAAGCACAATCACTGCCTGCATGACACTCCGCTGCCACTTCTCCTGGGTTACATGCTGCCCAACCCCCCCGCATGACCCAGTGTCCACAGCGCACACCAAACTGTCCCTGCGCAGCCTTCAGCTGCCCTCATGCCACGCCACACTCATGTCTATTTATAAGTGCGTCTGCCATGAGGAGGAACCACAGGCACACACTGCAGAGGGTTGGCACGGCTAGGCAGCGACCCTCTTTAAAAGGGGCGGGGCGATAGCCCACAATGCTGTACAGAAGCAATGAGAAATATAATCCTGTGCCACCGCCATCAGGAGCTACACACGTGGGCCATGTGTCTCTTATCTCCTAAGCTGAGTAGTTTCAACACGGCCTGCTGACGCTTGCCCACCGCTGTGCTGCCGTGCCGCGCGACACCGACTGCTGGCGACGTGCTGCTGCTGACACATCTTGATTGCAAGACAGAGGTTGCGTAGGAGGAGGAGGAGGAGGAGGAGGGTGGTTTAGTGGAGGAAGCATACACCGCCGCAGATACCACCACTGAGCTGGGGCCCGCAATTCTGGGGGTGGGTAGGACGTGAGCGGTCCCAGGCTCTGACTCTGTCCCAGCCTCCACTAAATTCACCCAATGTGCCATCAGGGAGATATAGTGGGCCTGCCCGCCTGTGCTTGTCAACGTGTCTGTTGTTAAGTGGACCTTGGCAGTAACCGCGTTGGTGAGGGCGCGTACAATGTTGCGGGAGACGTGGTCGGCACATCGGGAAAGTAGTGGCAACTGGGAACCGAGTAGCGCGGGGCCGCCGCTGCCATCATGCTTTTGAAAGCCTCCTTTTCCACAAGCCTATACGGCAGCATCTCCAGGCTGATCAATTTGGCAATGTGCACGTTTAACGCTTGAGCGTGCGGGTGCGTGGCGGCATACTTGCGCTTGCGCTCAAACAGTCGCGCTAGCGACGTCTGGATGCTGCGCTGAGAGACATTGCTGGATGGGGCCGAGGACAGCGGAGGTGAGGGTGTGGGTGCAGGCCAGGAGACGGTAGTGCCTGTGTCCTCAGAGGGGGGTTGGATCTCAGTGGCAGGTTGGGGCACAGGGGGAGAGGCAGTGGTGCAAACCGGAGGGGGTGAACGGCCTTCGTCCCACCTTGTGGGGTGCTTGGCCATCATATGCCTGCGCATGCTGGTGGTGGTGGCTCCCCAGCTGATCTTGGCGCAAAAAAGGTTGCACACCACTGTTCGTCGGTCGTCAGGCGTCTCTGTGAAAAACGGCCACACCGTAGAGCACCTTGACCTCTGCAGGGTGGCATGGCGCAAGGCGGCGCTTTGGGAAACAGTTGGTGGATTATTCGTTCTGGCCCTGCCTCTAACCCTGGCCACCGCACTGGCTCGGCCTGTGCCCACACCCTGACTTTGGCCCCCGCGTCCACGTACTCTAGGCCTACCCCTACCCCTCAGCACGGTGTATTACCAGTAGTGCAGAAACAGAACGCTGTAATTAAATGTGCCGCGTATTGGCCTGTGGTTGGAGGCTGACTTCGCTTACGGAACGCCAGGAAATAATTTTGCGCAAGCCTGCTGTAACACTTAGCTGGCTGCGTATGAATTAGGAGGACAACTACACCCAGCAGAGACCCAGTACACTGAGGACAGTCACAGGCAGCCCAAATAGATTTTTTTCCCTAAATGTTTTTGGAAAGGCCCACTGCCTATATTCAATAAATATATGTCTTCTGTCCCTGCCTCAAAATATATGTCTTCTGTCCCTGCCTCACAATATATGTCTTCTGTCCCTGCCTCACCACCACTACTGGCCCTGGAGTATGTATAATTACTGCAGGGCGCAATGCTCTGCACAACCGATATACAAAAAAAAAAAAGTGCAACACTGCAAAAAGCAGCCTCCACACTACTGCACACGGTTAGATGTGGCCCTAAGAAGGACCGTTGGGGTTCTTGAAGCAAAAAATACTCCTAACACTCTCCCTATAGCAGCTCCGGCACCAACAGCACTTTCCCTCCTCTATGTCAGAACAAATCTGTGGCGAGCCGTGGGAGGGGCCGATTTTTATACTCGGGTGACACCTGATCTCGCCAGCCACTCACTGCAGGGGGGTGGTATAGGGCTTGAACGTCGCAGGGGGAAGTTGTAATGCCTTCCCTGTCTTTCTATTGGCCAGAAAAGCGCGCTAACGTCTCAGAGATGAAAGTGAAAGTAACCCGAACATCGTGTGGTACTCCTCACGAGTAACGAGCATCTCGAACACGCTAATACTCGAACGAGTATCAAGCTCGGACGAGTACGTTCGCTCATCTCTAATGATAAAACTTCACAGAACAGTCACCATAAAATTGCTACGCGTTTCAGCGCACAGGCACCTTTTTCAAGCATAATAAAATAGTAGACAGAACCTGTTCTTATAGAGATTCAACCTACACCTAAGCGGTAGGTAAGTTTAATCTCTATAAGAATAAGTTCTGTCTACTATTCTATTATGCTTGTAAAAGGCACCTGGATGCTGTAGGCCCCCAATTTAATTTATTCATTTAATGTCAGTCTTTGAATCGCTGAAGCTCTGATATGTTCATCTTGGGCACCAGTGCCCCAAACTGTACACAATATTCTATGTGTGGTCTGACCAGTAATTTGTTAAGCGGAAGAACAATGTTCTCATTATTTGCCCCTATACCTCTTTTGATGCACCACATGACCCTATTTGCTTTGACAGCAGCTGCCTGACATTGGTCATGTTTAGAGTTCCCTAAAATCCCCAAGTTCTTCTCATTGTTACACTGTGTTTTACCAATTAGTGTGTAATGGTGACATGTATTTCCTCTGCCCATGTGCAGAACCTAACATTTATCAGTGTTATACCCCCATTTGTTACTTTTTTCCCCCAAGCCTCCAGCTTATCCAGATACATTTGAAATCATATTCCATGCTTTCTTGTGTTAATTACTTTGCATAGTTTTGTATTATCCACAAATATTGATATTTCACTGCATAATCCTTCCACAAGGTCATTAAGAAATATACTAAAAAGAATAGGGCACAGTACTGCCCCATGTGGTGCCCCACTAGTAACCTTGACCCAATCAGAGTTTGTACCATTAATAACCACCCTCTGCTTTCTATCACTGACCAGTTACTTACCCACTTACACACATTCTCACCCAGACCAAGCATTCTCATTTTAAATACCAACCTTTTATGCAGCACAGTACCAAAAACTCTTCTAAAAAATCAAAATATACAACATCCAATGACTCTCCCTCGGTCAGTCTGAGACTTACCCCCTCATAGAAGCTAATTAGATAGTTTTGATATGCAGTTATACAGCAATTTTCCTTGAGGTCCTCCAGGATAGCATCTCTTAGAAACCCTTCAAACATGTTACCCACAATAGAAGTGACACATATTAGCCAATAGATTCCAGGTTCACGTTTCGAGCCCTTTTTGAATATTGGCACCCCATTTGCTCTGCACCAATCCAGTGGAACAGATCCCATCACTATATAATCCTTAAAGGGGTTGTCTCGCGAAAGCAAGTGGGGTTATGCACTTCTGTATGGCCATATTAATGCACTTTGTAATATACATCGTGCATTAAATATGAGCCATACAGAAGTTATTCACTTATCTGCTCCGTTGCTGGCGTCCCCGTCGCCATGGTGCCGTCTAACTTCAGCGTCTAATCGCCCGATTAGACGCGCTTGTGCAGATGGGTCTTTTCCCTTCGGCTCGGTCCGGCAGCAGCGGTGTTCTGGCTCCGCCCCCTTGTACGCGTCATCACGTAGCTCCACCCCGTCACGTGTGCCGATTCCAGCCAATCAGGAGGCGGAGCTACGCGATGACGCGTACAAGGGGGCGAAGCCAGAATGCTGCTGCTGCCGGACCGAGCCGAAGGGAAAAGACCCATCTGCGCAAGCGCGTCTAATCGGGCGATTAGAGGCTGAAGTTAGACGGCACCATGGCGACGGGGACGCTAGCAACGGAGCAGGTAAGTGAATAACTTCTGTATGGCTCATATTTATTGCACGATGTATATTACAAAGTGCATTAATATGGCCATACAGAAGTGCATAACCCCACTTGCTATCGCGAGACAACCCCTTTAAATATTAGAAAAAATGGTCTATCGCATTATTTAATTCCCTTAACCCCTTAAGGACATGGTCTATTTTTGGGCATAAGGACGCAATGATTTTTAGGGGATTTTCATCTCCACTTTTGAAAAGCCATAACCTTTTTATTTTCCATCGACACGGCCGTATGAGACTTGTTTCTGCGTGGCGAACTCTACTTTTTATTGGTGCCATTTTGGGGTACATAGAATATACTATAAAACTGTTATCAATTTTTTTTATGATTGCAACAATATTAAAATTATTTTTTTTTTTTTTAGGTTTTTCCACTTTTCTGCAATAGAAACCCTTTTTTTGGAAATTATATTTTTTTCTAAATTGATGAATTCAAAGTTCTATAACTTTTTTATTTTTCCATTGACGGAGCTCTGTGAGGGCTTGTTTATTTGTGTGGCAAGATGTAGTATTAATAGGTACTATTTTGGGGTACATGTGGCTTTTTTGATTACTCCTATTGCGTTTTTTGGGAGGTAAAATGAAAATAATCCGCATTTTGCCTCAGTTTTCTAGGGTTTTTTTTACGCTTTTTGCCATGCAGGATAAAGAGTGTGTTCAATTTGTTGTTCAAGTCGTTACAGATTCGTCGATACTAAATATGAGGATTTTTTTTTTTTTTTAACATTATTTTTATTCTAATAGGGGTAAGCACAAAAAAGTTGTTTTTTTTACATTTTTTTCTTACATTTTTCTTTTTTTACACTATTTTTATCTTTTTATTACATTTTTTTATGTCCTTGTAGGGAACTTGTACTATAAAACCTATAATTGTTATGATAAGGCATTGCAGGACTTCAGCCCCGCAATGCCTTATCGCTAGTAATAGCGATCATAGGCAATGGCAAAGCAGGACGCCTTTAGCTGGTGTCCTGTTGCCATGGCAATTACATTGTGGGGGTCTGATTACATCACAGAGGGAGCGCCCTCCCTTCTCGAGCCCTTTACATGCCGCAATCTTCATAGCTTGTGGCGTGTAAGGGGTTAACAGTGGGGATCACTGTAACAGCTGGCTCCTGCTGCCGAATAGCATGGGATCTCTTTTGATCTCACACTATCCACAGAGTGTGAGTGTATGTCCTGTTGAATTAAGTATGCCTCTGTCAGAACGTACACTTACATCCTGTGGCATTAAGGAGTTAATAGCTGGGGAATATGCCATCAGTACCTGGTGATTTTTCTATTTTAATCTTTTTAAGGCAGCTCTGCACTTCCTCCTGGGTTATTAAATGGAGAGTTTACTTTATCATTCTGCATTTCACTTGATATTTAATCTTTATCTGTGTGTACAGTGGAGAGAAAACTATTTAATAGATTTGCTTTCTCCTCATCGAACTATACAATTCAAACCTGAAAACGAGCCGTTGCTCTGGCTCTGCAGACTAGAGTGTGATTTTGCATAGAGTGCCAAGAGGAAAGTATACATGTCTCCACTCTTAAAGGAGTTTTAACAAGTTAAAATCATATCCATGCTACAGTATTCCATACAGAGATATTCAGTAAAAAAAAAAAAACATGGTCCGCTCAGCATATATATCTGTACAATCAGACTCTATGAGCAACATATACCACTATTCATGTTCTTCTGCTATACATAGAGGCATATGTTGTACCATTCCATTGGAAGTATATAATTAGAAACACTACTAACATGTACATTTAATAGAAGACTATGGCATAATGAGAACAAAACATAATCAATGCCAAAGGTGTTATCCAGGTGTTATCCAGGAATTCAATAAAATGACCATGGTCTGTGTAGCCTTTGAGAAACCCATCTTAGGATGGGTTGAATGCATCTCTAAACTGGAGAGCAAAGGGGCTGCACCACAGGAGGAGCCTAATTCCACACAGTTAGCTCCTGTTAGGCTGAATGCTAAAGCTGATAGTGTTACAGCATGGCAGATGGAGGGTTGCAGGTGCTGGGCAGTGGGAACATTGGCCCCAGCCCACATGATGTGTGATGTCATGTTCTTTCAGCACTGGTCAGAAAGATATTAACTTCTCCTTACTGTTAAGTCATTGATTGGTTGGCTGAGGTCAGTCAGCAAACGTTTGGTTATTGAAACCAGTCCTTCTGAACATTACGTGCTGGTCATATTCTCTGTCAAAAGGTGTTTCTGGTCTTCTCGGTGGCTCCTGGGTTTTACCTACATCTCAGTTAAGATAATTCTGTTGTTAATCTACTTATGTATCTGGGATGTTTGTACAGCTTTTTGCCTGTACTATAGAGTTTTAATAATCATTGGGTGTCATCCAACCATTTCCACTGTTCCCTGTAACCGCCTAGGGAAAGTCAGGATTGCATCAAGTTCCTGACGTGGGGTTGCCCTCATTTGGGTAAGGGCCCTGCTAATAGGTAGAGTTTTCTTATATTACATAGTTTAGGGTTGCATTCCTCTTTTACATTTTTGTGTTTTCTGCATTTATACTAGAGTGTATCTATTCATCCTTTTAGGGTGCAACACATACCCTTTCTCTTCATCCCCACCTTTTCTCAACCTTTGAACTTGATTGACATACAGTATGCTTTTCTTCAGCCATACTATATATTTTTTAGGGGGTGCTATACTTTTTACAAGGTACTCAATGTCTTCTAAACAAATATGGCATTTTTACATTTGCGATTGTTGTAATCATTTCTCCAGCACAAACTAAAGTCATATTTATTCAAAATCACACTGTCACCAGAAACATATTAAACCAGTAAAATGCAATTAACTAATATATATCAACAAATGTAACCAGAAAATAAATAGATTTGTTGCATTTTATTAAGAAAAGTTGAAATAGAAACAAAAAAAATCATTTTTCTATTTATATTATTTGATTTTCTTCATTTTTTTATTGGGCTGCTCTTTCCTGAGCAATATTGCAGGTGGTTAGGCTGAAATGATACGATTACCAAAGTAATTCTTCCAACAGTCACATAAACAGCCAGGAGGCGAGCAATGTTTTAATCGTATGTCAAGCATTAGGCAACTAATAACTCCAGGTCAGTATTTTCCACTGTTTAATGAATATATCAAGTCATTTTTGGAAGAAAACCCTTAATAACACTCTTTTGGGCTGAATACGTGAGAAGCTTCTGGGTGCTGCAGAGTATCCTTATAATGGTCTCCATTTTCCATTAGTTTTGAAATTTTAATTACAGTGTAGGACAGAAGAAGAATAATAGGAGGCTGTGGATGAGGCTCTTCTCTCCTTTCAAAGGCTTACTTTACCAAACCCTACATTGAATTGCACTTATAAATCACTAAAACCTCTTATGCTTCTGTTATCCATTAATGTGCTTTTGTCTCCTGGCAGCTCTCAATTAAGATATTCATGACTCTTTACAAAATTTTTTTTTGCTCATATCCAAAAAATGAAAACCTTTAATGTCATTCTAAATAGCCAGTATAGTTGTGCTAAAAGTTTTTTGGGGGGACGAAAATATTATGACGTATCCTCAGGAGACCTCTGCCAATCAGCTAATTGAAGAGACAGGGGCACTTGGGTGAGCCCTGTGACATCTTCAGTAGCCAGTGATGTCATGTTTATTCATCACTTGGGTTGGGTGCAGCTCAGTCCCACTTATTCTGAATAGGCATTATAGTTGTATTAAGGAGATTCTTAGCATAGGCCATATATGTGTGACAACTTCCCTCCCCCTAGGACCCATGCATAGAAAAAGCAAGCAATGGTCATAGCACTCCTATGTATTATGTCATGTCTTGTATGATAGTTTGCACAACTGGAGGTGACAAGTTGTGAAATAACAGACAGGATCCTACCAGAAGTCAAGAATACAGATCAATGCAAACTGATTTAAAATACTAGCATACGACTAGATATGGAGCACTTTATGAGTCTGTTTGCCAAAACTGCTCAAACCTAAAGGGTTTCTCAAGCAGACCACCCACCCCAAAAAAGGCAACCCCACTACAGGAGAAAAAAACAGAATCAGTCTGAAACTAACTAGAAGAATAAAAAAATGTAACACCCTAACTGAACAACTAGTACTAAACTAAAGAATACCCTGTAATTGAATCGTTAGAATGACAGAGAACTAAAGTAAACTATGGCACAATGTAGCCAGTACACTAACAGTATAAATGGCACTCTTAGGGGCCAGTTTAATTACACTGAAAAAACAATTTATAGGGTGATTGGATTAATAGAAAACCCAGCCAGCCTATCAATGCTGGCACTAGATGAAGATTTTACTCCCTCAGTATCCAGCGCTAAATGACAGAACACATGCACCACGTGTCACATGATCCAGGGTGACATGCTGATGTCACCTTGGCCCTTTTGTGAACCCAGAAGTCATGGCACTATTGACGTCTTAAGCGATAAATAACATTTTTCCAAGCAAAGTGCTGCTTCTAAATATGTCTGTTGTGACTGGTACCACAGCTCAGCCCCATCTGTTGAAGATATATATACAATGGATCAGACAGCGCCAACGGATACTAAACCGACTCCAAACGTGCTTTATCTCCTATCCCCCGTAAAGGAGGAGAGCTGCAAAGACAATAAGGGGGGACTCTCACCAAGAGAGTGAACCCCCAATAAAAACAGACAGCAGGGTTTCAGTAAAAAAGCTATGCGCTCGCGAAGATAGCAACAAGTCAAGCGGAGTTTAAACAATCTCCGTCCTGTGAGGGACGGAAAAAGAAAATGAAATAGAATAGAAAGGCACTTACTCAAAAGGAGGGGGGTGTATAAAACAAGAAGCCCCCTCCTCTAAGTGCTGACTCCTCTGGGTCCTCTTAGTCGCCGATGGAATTGGCAGGAAGCAAGTTGGTTTCTTCGGTTTTATTTGTCTAAAAGCAAATTTACAAGGAGGCGGTTTTATTGTTTCCACTGGGACAACTTTCAGTCCTGTGGGGTCCATATTGTGTATTAGTTTGAAATGACGGGAAACACTGTGTTTTTCAAAGCCTTTAAGAATGTTATTTCTGTGTCTATTTATGCGTATTTGGAGGGCATTAATCGTGCGACCGATGTATTTAAGGCCGCATGGGCATTCAAGAAGGTAAATGACATAGTTTGTGCTACAGGTCATCAGGGATTTCAGTGTATGTTCTTTTCCAGATTGAGGTAGTGGGATTTCTTTTTTACCATTAATGATAGATGTGCAACATTTGCATCTTGTCAGTCCGCATTTGTATGCACCCTTAATGGGCTTCATGATGATATTCCTCGTGGATATTTCCTTGTTAATTCCTCCTTGTTTTGGTCGGGATGGGGCTATTAAGTCCTTTATTGTTTTATTCTTGCGAAAAATTATTAGTGGTCTATCCGTGATTGTTTTCTTGAGAAATGGATCTTCTTGTAAGATATTCCAGTTTTTTAGAAGTATTTTGCGTATATTCGTATGTTGTGTGTTATATTTCGTTATGAAGCCAGATTTGAACGAATCTGGGTTCTTTTTGGATCCTTATTTTCCTTTTTCCTTTTCCTTGTTTGTTGTTTTATTAGTTTGTTCTGTCATTGGTTCTGAAATGAGGGCTTTCTTGTAAGCTGTATCAATGAGGGGGGTTGGGTAGTTCTTCTCCTTGAAACGTTTTTTTAAAATTGCTGATTGGTCCTTGAAGTCTTCTATTTTCGTGCAATTTCTCCGGAGTCTAATAAATTGCCCGTAAGGGATGTTGTTTTTCCAACTCTTCGCGTGACAACTATTGTATTTGAGATAACTGTTAGTATCTGTGGGTTTAAAGAAGGTTCTTGTATGTATTTTTTCATCTTCTATATAGACTTCAATGTCCAAAAAAAATGCCTTGTCCTTACTAATCGTACTTGTGAACTTCAACCCCCATTCGTTATGGTTCAATTCTTGTATAAATTTGTTTAGGTCTTCCTCTTCCCCGCCCCATATCAAAAAGATGTCATCGATAAAGCGTCGATAGAATAGGATCTCAGATTCATGAATTTTCTCTTCAAAGGCTCCCATAAATAAATTTGCGTAAGCTGGCGCAAATTTCGTCCCCATCGCGGTTCCCTTTTTTTTTTGTAGATTTTATTATTGTGTGTGAAGTAATTGTTATTTAAGATGAATTTGATCGCACGGAGAATAAAATCTTTTTGATTTTCTGGCATCAGAGAATCTTTTGTTAAAAAGTGGTTCACAGCTGCAATGCCTTTGTCATGCGGAATGTTTGAATATAGTGCTGTTACATCCAGTGTGCATAAGATGTAATTGGATTGCCAGTCAACTTTTTTTAGGTTGAATAAAAAATCTTTAGTGTCCTTTAGATAAGCAGGTAGTTTGATTACTAACCGCTGTAGTTGATGGTCTATATATTCAGAGAGTGCACTTGTTGCGGAGTTCATGCCAGCAATGATGGGTCGTCCGGGGGGGTTTTGTCGATTCTTATGTATTTTTGGTAAGAAATAGAAATAAGGTGTTTCTGGTTCTTTCACACAGATGTAGTTCTTTTCTTCTTTTGTTATACATTTTCTTGTTAGAGCGTCTTCCATTAGGTCATGGAGTTCCGTTAGGATTTTCATTAAGGGGTTCTCTTTGAGTTCTTTATAGTATTCGACGTCACTAAGGATTCTTTTTGCTTCGGATTCATAGTATTCCTTGTTCATGATAACAATGGCTCCCCCTTTGTCTGCTTTCTTTATAACTATTTGTTGATTTCTTGCCAGATCTGATAATATAGTTTTCTGTTTTCTATTTTTTATGAAGTTTGATGTTGGAATTCCTTTGTCACACATAGAGGTGAGGTCTTTTTGCGTCTTCTGATAGAATGTTTCTATAAAGCAACCTTTGCTTTCCAGGGGGTAAAAAAGGCTTTTGGGTTTTAAGTCGGTTTTTATTATATCCGGGATGGGATCAATAGGCTCATTCGTACCCATATGGGTGTCTTCTCTTGAGTATTTTTTTATTTCGAAATGACGTGTTAGAGTTAATTTTCGGGTGAAAGTATTCAAATCTATAAACAGATCAAACATGTTTGCGTGCATTGGTGGGCTGAATGATAGGCCGTCGGCCAGAACTTCTAGTTCCTTTCTTTTTAGGATATAGTCCGAGATATTGAAAATGCCTCTGGAGATTTCTTCTCCTTGATGTACTATTTGGTCGTCAGGTTGTTTCTTTGTTGTTGCATTTTTCTTATGTTGCTTCTTCCCGCCTCTTCTCCCACTTCTCCTCTTGAAAGTCTTCTTTGCTGGTTCGGGGGGATTTTTGTTGGATTGTAGAATTGAGTTATTTTTGTTCTTGGGACCGGGATGGGATGTTGTTTCGTGGTCTGGCTCCGTGTCGTTCTTGGACTCATCAGGTTGGGTGCATCTAGGTGTGTTCTTGTCTGTGACGTTAAAGTTCTCTTCTGTCGGTTTTCTGTTACTTCTTTTTGTACCGCCCCTAGGTTTTGGGGTGATTCTAGAGTTTTTTCTATCATTTGTTGGTTTAGAGTTATCCTTGGTTCTGGCTCTTGTATTGTTCTGATGTTGTAAATTTTTTCGTTTGTTTGTTCTTTTGTTTTTAGGCTCTCCTTCATTCGATCTAGATCTTTTAGGATCTCTATTGATGTAGTGATCGTACCCCTCGGTGGTGGTGTATGTCCTCGTCCTAAAAAAGAGGGTGGGGTTGATCCTGTAGCGCCGCCCAGTAGTGTTTCTTCTAGTAATTGTGGTGAAATGTAATTGGGGTCTGGTGTTTTCGGAGGTTGGGGACTCTGGATGGTGTTGTTGGTTTGATTGTCCCTTGTTCCTTCGGTGGGGATAGCTCTCCTCTGATTTGTATTGTCAGAGTAAAAATGGGTCGTAGGTATTCTTATCCTTGGTACCCTAATGTCGTTAAGGGTATTCTCTTTTCCCCTGATAGTGGTATTAATATTCTGGTTCCCATTCAAGCGGTTGGGAATAAATGTTGAGCTCCTTGGATAGATCCTCTTTTTAAAATGAGGATACTGTGTATAATTATATGTGGGGGATGGAGCAAATCCCTCCTGGTTATTTCTATAGTCGTATCTATAGGTCTCATTATACTGTGGTCTATACAGGGGTCTATCATTTCTGTCATTATTATATCCATTTCTGAAGTTTCTATTGGTGTAGACCCTGTTGGTCCAGGGTCTATACTGAGGGTTTGGTTGTCTGTTGCCTTGTATGTTGTGTCGGTTTGACCTATTGTTCTGTGGGTATGTATTATATCTACGGTGTGGATTATTGTTAGGAATATTCTGTGTGGGAATTATTGTGGGTTGAAGACTTTCTGTGTCAATCGTTGTTTGTGTTGTTAGTGGTTCAGATGGTACTGTGTTCCCTTCCCCTGTTTCTTTGTCACTGTCATTCTCCGTAGTGCTTATTTTGTATTCCCAAGTATAGATTTTCTTAGAAGCTAGGTCAGCTAGATCTCTCTTAAGTTTCACTATCTTACGCGATAGGATTTTGTATTCCATATGGTTTGTGTAGTTCAAGGCAAAAGCAAAGTCATCATCGTTACAGTGTGTAGCAAGACAGTATAAATCTTTAAGGGTTATCAAGCCGAGATCTACACGTTTGGCAATAATTTTGTCAAGCATTAAATCCGAAAATGTGTTAAGCATTAGTTTCCATTCGCCAGCGAAGGTACTGTCATTCAAAAAAGCTGGTGGAATACCTACTCTTAGGCCCCTGGGGGCCACCTTATTTTCTTTATACAGACATAAAAAAAACCAATCTAGTACATGTCTCCATAACGTTTCAATACAGCTTTTAAGTTTATATTTTAAAAGTTTCTTATCGGGTGGGTTCTCCATTTGTCCGGAGCCCCAAACCCATTCATTAATGAATTCCTGTGGGATGGAATTCATACTGAAAGAGGAATTATCCACGAAACCGCGACGTAGAGAGCCGGCCACTCTCATAGGAAGCGATTCCCATTCTCTCATCAAAATGTCCATTATCCTGTCGCTTTGTCTGAAGAAAAGGGGGCAACCGGTCTCCCTCTGGATCCGTGAGGAGTATATATATACAATGGATCAGACAGCGCCAACGGATACTAAACCGACTCCAAACGTGCTTTATCTCCTATCCCCCGTAAAGGAGGAGAGCTGCAAAGACAATAAGGGGGGACTCTCACAAAAGAGAGTGAACCCCCAATAAAAACAGACAGCAGGGTTTCAGTAAAAAAGCTATGCGCTCGCGAAGATAGCAACAAGTCAAGCGGAGTTTAAACAATCTCCGTCCTGTGAGGGACGGAAAAAGAAAATGAAATAGAATAGAAAGGCACTTACTCAAAAGGAGGGGGGTGTATAAAACAAGAAGCCCCCTCCTCTAAGTGCTGACTCCTCTGGGTCCTCTTAGTCGCCGATGGAATTGGCAGGAAGCAAGTTGGTTTCTTCGGTTTTATTTGTCTAAAAGCAAATTTACAAGGAGGCAACGCGTTTCGGTGCAGCATGCACCTTTCTCAAGCCTATGTATACAATAAAACCGCCTCCTTGTAAATTTGCTTTTAGACAAATAAAGCCGAAGAAACCAACTTGCTTCCTGCCAATTCCATCGGCGACTAAGAGGACCCAGAGGAGTCAGCACTTAGAGGAGGGGGCTTCTTGTTTTATACACCCCCCTCCTTTTGAGTAAGTGCGTTTCTATTCTATTTCATTTTCTTTTTCCGTCCCTCACAGGACGGAGATTGTTTAAACTCCGCTTGACTTGTTGCTATCTTCGCGAGCGCATAGCTTTTTTACTGAAACCCTGCTGTCCATCTGTTGAAGAGGCCATCAATGAGTATTCCCACAAAACCTCTTAAAACAATTTTATTGATGACCTGTCTGAACAGGTTGTATTGCTTGGTTGAGTGCCACAACCTCCTTTATGGCCAGTGACATCATGCTCATTTGTTACGTGGCTTATGTACAGCTCAGTTCCACTCAAGTGAATGACACTGAGCTGCTATACTAGACCACACTTCTATGAATTGAGCAGTGCTATGCCACATATGCAAAAAAGAGGCTGCAGTGTTCCCATCCTCTTCAAACAGCTGATCAGAAGGATACATGGACCCTCACCACTCTGATAATGATGATCCATTATAAGGATAGGACATTGATATCTAAGTCCTAGAAAAACCCTCTAAAGGAATTGTTCAGTAATAGTTAGAAATAATCTATATTTTTTCCAGAAATAGAGACCTCTATTGTACATAGACAGATAGATATGTTGCTGTTTCTTCGAATAGCAGACCCTTTTGTCTAATGCTAGACAATCCCCCAAAATGTGTTCTTCACCATTTGCTGCTCAATGCCTCCAAAAACTATCTTCCAGTATGTAGAGCAAGAATTACCAGTCATGTTTCTTCTTGCTCAGTAGTGATGAGCGAACTTTTAAAAAGTTGCATTCAGTCTGAATTAGTTCAATCCGAACTTGAAATTTAGCAAAGCCCCTAAAACTAGTGTACAACAGTTTAAGAGCTATGAAAGTATTACACTCTCTGCATTATACTGGGCTGTTATGAGTCTTAGACAGCGTTATATACTAATGATCAAGACTAGTATTGAGTAAACTGAACCAGTGGAACCCTGTTTTGGGTAGAATCACTTTAGGTTTGGGACGAACTGAACTTTTCGCAAAGTTCTACCTGAAACAAGGTTCTACTGGTTCGGTTTGCTCAACACTATTGCTCATTTTTATCTGGTCTTTAATGCTTTCTCTATTAAAGAGATTATAAACAGGTGTATTTAGGAGAGAGGAAATCTTTCATACAGCACAATTAAACCTCAACTTCATACTGTAGAATAGCATGTTTCTTTGTGTCCCGAAGTGATCATATTAGATACCAACTAAGTGGTTGCCATTTTGAAAAGTTTAGTGAGAAGCCTTTAAAACAGCAAAACATTGCACATTTTGAGCAACATCCCATTTGCACAAACATATGCGACTTTTTGATGACAGAGAACTATGGCACATCCCTTGATAAATTATTTTCAAAGTGTACACCTGCAAGGGCCCCCAGCAAGCAGGTGAGATCTGTAAGAATACCTGGCAATAAGTGTTCAATTTCCCTACACTGCTACCACAGGAGAAATCTGGTATTACATAGTGTCCATTCAAATTAATAGGTTGCCTGCGTAATGGAGGGTAGACTAGTCCTACAAATGCGTAACTGTAAAGTTGATATAAGTGATTACAATATCAGAGCAAAAGGCTAATTTCCTGTGGAAAACTAAACACTTGAATGGAAGCTTTAGCACCTCGTTGGGCTGCCTCTGGCTTGGAAGCAGGATGTGATACGGGAGAACATGGATGCATACCAGTTCCATATGGTAACCTGCAGCATATTGATTTGCTGTAACTGAGCCTCAAAATCATGCAAACTCACAGGCTGTCGAAGTTAGCATCCCAGATGGTCACATACATGCTCTATTGGTGATAGATCTGGCAACCGGGCAGCCATGGAAGTGCAGCAATGTTGTTAAGGCATTCCTGTGACATCCTTGTGTGTGCGGCCGAGCATTATCCTGCTGGATAATGCCTTTTGGAAACCGCCATGAGAGGAACACATGTGGCTGCAGGATGTCCTGGACACATCAATGAGCTGTCATTGTCCCTCCTACCACTACTAGGGGTGACTGACTGTCATATGCGATGGCCTCCCCAGACCATCACACCAGCAAGGAGGGCAGTGTGCCGCTCCATAGCAAAGAGAAAACATGGTCAGTGGCAAGGCTGTTCATCTAATAATGTCAGAATTCTAATAATTTACATATGTGTCATATGAGACATAACTGCATTCCAAGTTTTGCAGCAACATGACAACTCTTTCTAGTTGCTTGAGGTTTTTTGACAAAAAGTGTATGAATACCAAGTAGTTTAGTTGTCTTCAACCCTTAACAACTAAAAGGCACCTATTTTTACAGCATATGTGTTTTTCTCTTTCTGAAATGTCACATACCCAAGCTATTTTCTGGTAACTGAATTGACATCAAAGCTTCAAAAAGTAATTGGTGCTTTATCAGGAGAATAGAAAATGATGAGAGGATGAAAGGACGAATGGTGCCTGGCAGATAAGGTAAAAGCAAGCTTTACAATGCGACTCAAAGAATAAACCATGCCAGCACTTTTTCATATGTTAAAGTATTTGCTCTTGTAGAGATGTGCCGCAGGGCGCACTGCTAAACACGATATTCATATTCTAAACATCATCATATGTCTTACTGTATTTGTAGAAATGTATACTACCAAGCTGGGACCTCCATTGGAAATAACGCAAACCACAACAGCAGAGATGTCAACCTGGGTGAGCCCTTTTACAGAGTCATACTTGAGCAACAGGTTTTGGCAGAATAGGAGGGGTCTTTCCAAGGAGCATGGCATTATATATAAAAGGATGGGACTAGAGATGAGCGAGCATACTCGCTAAGGGCAATTACTCGAGCGAGCATTGCCCTTAGCGAGTACCTGCCCGCTCGGAAGAAAAGATTCGGCTGTCGGCGGCGGGTGGGAAGCGGCTGGGGAGAGCGGGGAGGAACGGAGGGGAGATCTCTCTCTTCCTTTCTCCCCCTCGCTCCCCTCTGCTCACTGCCGCAACTCACCTGTCACCCGCGCCGGCACCTGAACCTTTTCTTCCGAGCGGGAAGATATTCGCTAAGGACAATGCTCAATCGAGTAATTGTCCTTAGCGAGTATGCTCGCTCATCTCTAGATGGGACAAAATGTATTCAGACCCCCTATACAAGGGTCGTACCAGAAGTTCTTAGCTTGCCTATGTTGTAATTGATTTACACTCAAGAAATTTTTTGCAAATTTTTTTAACTCTTTGAGGAAGAATTTTAGAGTAGCTTTCTAAAAGTTGATCTTTTTCTTATTTTCACAGATAATAAAAGATTGTCTGATACATTTCTGATACACTTGAAAAATTCAAGCACCAAGCTGTAATTGAGTACCTGCATAAGAAAGGTTTAGCACTGAAGGACATCCATACTGACGTGGTGGCAACACTTGATGACCATGCCTCTTCAAATGTGACAGTGAAAAACTGGGTGGAAGAATTGAAGAGGGGGCAAGCCAGCATTGGGGATGACCCTCACCTTGGATGACCTGTTGATGCTGCTACTAGAGAAAATGTGAAATAAAATCCACAAAATTGTCATGAACAATTTAAGGTTTACTGTTAGGGCTTTCACCCACTAGCATTTTTTTTTTAACGCTGCAATATCGCAGTTTTTTTTATTTCAATTGGACTTTCTAATGTTAAAATCGCATCACACAAAAATCACAAAAGCACAAAGTTGTAGTGCAAAAGCACTACATCATAATGTTGGATGAAGTCAAGAGCCAGTCCAGTGGTGCCTAGAGCTGAATAGGAGCCAAGAGCGAAAAGGGTAGGAATGCAGGACACTATTTATTGGATTAATCAATAGATCATGGCTGATTCTATTTCTCTTTGCAGAACCAGTGACATATTTGTAGCCCCCTTCTAAACAACAGGGTGAGAACTATATATTGCATGATGACTGGGTGAGGGGGAGGGGGAGCAAAAATAAGGTAATTTCCTATAAAAGCAGGGGAGTTAACCTGTTTCTAACAGAAGAGCTGGCATGCGTATTTCCCATTTCCATATCAGCTGTTATAGACTTGTTCCTACTGTAAAAGTGAGGTTCACAAATACCAGAAGTGTAGTTTTATAAGGTGTTGTGTTTGCTGATGAGTCTAATTGGGAGGTACCTGAGAGGCCTCAATAAAAGAGAAGGTGTGCCTCTTAGAAAGCCCTTGACTGAGCTCCTCCGTCACTAGTCGCAGTCTAAACTTAACAGGCCACGTAAGGCAGGAGAAGAAACATTTTGTGTGCTGAGAGACAATTGATGTTAAAAGGACCAATATTATATGATATATTTGATGCTGAAGTGAACTTTGAGGTGCTAAGCCTGTTAGAGAGGACTTTGGAAAATGTTAAGTTAGAGGCCAGATGGCCAGATGTTATTTTTCTGTGCACTTGAGCAAGTGTTGCACATGGCTGTATACTATGGGACATTTGCATTAAGGCCAAAAATAAATCCAAGCTGAAGTACTCTGGGACCGAATCAACAATTTTGTCCTTGCTGAACTGTTACCTCTGAAGTGCAGATGGTGATACTACTCAGTATAGGAGAGCTTACTTCTCATTTTCTGTTATTTAAAAGGTAGCAATGAGTAATCATGGGGTGTCTCATCAAAATTTGAAATGAGATAGCACTCTACCTTGACCTCCTTTAACCTCTTTTATCAGCAAGTGACTTAAGGACTTGAAAGACTTTAACCCTTTCTAATCCACTGTCTGACCTCTGAAGACATTATGATTTAAGGCTATACAGCTCTAATGTTGGAAGACATCCGCCGGGGTTCTCTTACTGTATATTGCCAACCTCTCTGCTGTCGCAACCCATCTGACGTGTCACCTCATGCAGTACTGGCTTTAGCCAGCATAGAGCGCCGTTGTATAACGGCAAAAAAAGAGTAAGCCCCCTAGGAAAATTAGGATACAAATTGGATTGGAAAGGGTTAATAACCATTTGATGCAAATTGCCATACATTTATGATGTTGACAATAAGTTAACTTAACATTACAGTCCATAAATGTACATCATGAGTAGACAATGAAAAGCTCAGCAAAATATATGGCATAAGATGGTGCCTTCACCAGAGATTACTCTGCCCCCTTGGCCATGCAGTCCCTTAGATATACAGTAATAGCAACTGCAGCATCTAAGTGGTTGGACAGAAAGAATAGGCTTCCTCTGTGACCCAGTTGTAACTCCTGCAGGAACATGATGATTGTGGTTGCCATACTAAATTAACACTGCCTGGTCAGCCATGTGTGTGAGGTGAAGACAACTCATTTGATTTTAGTGTATTATGTAAGTGATCAATGACTATGTGGAGAAGTCCCATAATGGAACTGTAATAAATTGTAAACAAAGGTAAGTATGGTGTACAAAAATATCTAAAAGAACAAAATTAGCCTACAAAATATTTTACTATGAATATAATGCAATTGTTATCCCCGAAATTGTAATGGTACATACAATATTAACAGATTGTTTAATCTGCATGATGAAAACGATCGCAAAAAATTTAAAAAATGGTAGAACTGTGCCCTCCAAAAACAAAATAAAAAACAATTTTAGGTACTGTACTCATTAAGTCATGGGTAGTCAAAACTGCTGCCAATGAAAAAACCCATGCAGCAAAAAATAAGTCCTTATGAAGCTGCATCATTGGGTTGAATTTGGCGACAAAAAGAAATGATTCAAAAAAAGTGCAAATGTAGTAAAATGTAAATAAAACCTATGTAAATTGGGTATTGCTTTAAATGTAAGGAAACCCAGAATAAAGTTAACAAGCAAAACCAGAGGTCAGCTCCCCACCTCCAAGGATCCAGAATACAGCTAACATGTTGTCTATACCACATGGTAAACATTGCTAAATTTAAAAAAAATCATTCCCCTCCAAAAAACCCTTTACAATATATGTAACCCAAATTGGTTCCATTAAAAAACACAACTCATCCTACAAAAAGAAGCCCTCAAATTGGATGCATCTACAGAAAAATAATAAGTTATGGCTCTGCAGTGATGAAAAATATCACTGCGTTCTCAAAAGCAATGTACCTCCTTTCTTAACAAAATAAAACCAGATAGTGAAACATTTTACATTTTCTAATAGTTTTTTTTTCTGATTATGTTTTTTTTTAAATTCTATTTTCCACACATGACCATGGGGCAGCCATTTGCATGAGCTGCAGTTAGTAGCATTTAGAGATATATTTACAGAAGCTTCATGGACCCTAGTAGACACAATGGACAGGAGTTGACCCATTGACCTCTATGGGAGAATGTTATGGGCATGCTTTCTGACCCATGCCTAGGTCATTGTACCACTGGGTCAGAGAGCATTCACATAACAGAAATGCAAGTGTGAGACTATTATAGGGCATTCCTGTTAGTGTGGAACTGCATGATTTTAGGATTTTCTTAAACTGTAGATTGTGATATTAAAATAAAAATCGCCAAAAATTTGTGGAAAAAATTTTTTAAGGTAAAATTTCATTAATACAACAGGTCATTTCCTGGTAGCACAGACCCCAAATATTTGTCTCCTCAAGGAGTTAAAGGGGGTTTCCAGTCAGCAGCCTCCAGAATACACTAGAATCGGGGCAAAAGCGTGTAATTACAGGCTGGGGTCCCATTGATTTCAATAAGAGCTTCACCTGTAATTACGAGCGCCGGCCACTGCACAGGGGTTAGAGAAAACCCCTTTAACCCCTTGAGTGGCAGGTTTCCTACCACCCTGTCGTGCCCACCAGGGCAGGTTTTTTAAAATGGTCTAATCATTGAATTTCAACTAGTTTTGCAGTTGCGTCTCAAGAGCCATCATTTTATCATTTTTCCATTGACATGGCCATATAAGGGCTTGTTTTTTGCGGGACAAGTTGTGATTTTTTAAACAGGGGGGAGGAAAAAAAGAATGGGGAAAAAAGAAAAAAAGGGGCCATGTCATTAAGGGGTTAAATAATGTATTAACTTCCTTCTCTGAGTCATTACGACGCACACGGATACCACATGTGTGATTGTATTTTTGATTTTTTTACAAAGTAAAGGGAAACAAGTGTTTTTTTTATTTTTTTAAATAATTTTTTTACTTTTTTTTTTTTTAATTTTTTTATTTTTTGTCCCTTTAGGGGACTTCTACAGGGACCCATCAGGACCCCTGATCACATTCCGGGGGTCCGATGGTGACAGCCCTTTACATGCTGCAGTGACAACCCTTTACATGCTGCAGTCACATAGACTGCAGCATGTAAAGGGTTAACACAGCAGAGATCGGAGGTTTTCTCTGATCTCTGCTGTAAGAGCAGGTACCTAGCTGTCCTCTGACAGCTAACAACCAGCTCTCCCTGCCACAGAGACCATCGGCTTGCTCCTGACAAGCCGATGGTCTCTATGGCAACCTGTAAACAAAGCAGGACATTGCCGACATGTCGGCAATATCTTCTGCTGGTTTTTCAAAGCCCTTGCTTTGTTCTCTGTGGGTCTGTGCAGGCAGAGCACACTGTCACAGCTTGTGGCACTGTGCTCTGCAGCTCCCATAGTGATACATAGCCCGGAAATCTTCCGGGCTATGTTGCTATGAGCAGTGGAGCTCGTCCCCGGAAATTTTCCGGGCGTGCCACTCAAGGGGTTAAAGGGTTTAAATCTCTTCATAACAACCCCTTAACATCCATATGAACATCAAATAGAAGAATCCTCCATTTGGGTCATTCAAGCAGAGCAAATAGCTGACCTTAAAGAGTGGCTTTCCCTTTGGCAGAATCAGTCCAACCATATATACCCATATATCAAATGAATGGCTGGCAGATGCAATAACGTGCAATAACCTGGCTAGCTCCAGCTTCTCTTGGCAATAACAGCTGATAGTCTGGGGGTTTTAAAACTGGATCTGCAATGATCAACTCATTGTTAGGTTAGCCTCTAATAAAAAAAGATCATCTATTCTGCATGAGTTTGGGAAAAAAAGAAGCGAGAAGCTAGTTCCTGCCCTATCTTTCTCACACTTAGCTTTTCTATGTGCAAGAAAGATAGGGCAGGACCTAGCTTCCAGCTTTTTGTTTTTCAAACTCACATGAAATAGCGCAGAGTTTGCATAGTCAGAAAAAAAGATTTACCTGTCTCATGCGCTAGTACGCTTGTAGCAGCAAGCCTATAAGTACATGCACCCATCTGTTTAAGCCCTCAATCTGCTGATGCAGACTTCTGCTCTATAGCCCACATGTATACCTGCAGATTTTGGTGGAGAATCTTCTACATTTTAGCTGTGCCTTGCAGAAATATTCTGCATGTGTGAAAAGATCCTTAGGATTACCGATCAATGTGAGAGCAAACAACCACAGTGACAAGTGCAATAATCCTACATCTGAGATGTTAGCTGTGGGGACATGTGCCCTAAGTGCAGGGCGTTAAGGAGGGGGCATCAACAAGCCACTTTACGTAGCCAGAGTATTAAAAAAATGGGCTTGGGATTTTAATAATGTGATTTTACCACTCAATGCATTTATCAGAACCCACATGATAAATGCTTGATAGCTGGGGTGTTAATGCTGGAACCTCAACAATCACAAGAGAGCATATCCCTATTGCCCCATGAGAATAGAGGAACAGAGTTCTTGCATGATCACGGTCCTTTATGGAACGGAGGAAGATGGCTGAGTACATCGATTTTCCTCTGTCCCATAGAAGTAAATGGAGCAGTAGTCATATAGCAGGAGTACCACTGCTCTGGTCACATGAGGCAGTTGGGGTGCACTGGGAATCCCAGTGGTCAGACCACAAGCGATCAGATATTTAGCATCCTCCAGCAGATAAGGGATACATGTCTGATCACTGGGGGTCTGACTGTTAGGACCTCAACCGATCCCAAGAGAGTGCATTTTAAATGCCCCATGCGAAGCGTTTGGCAGTACACATATGTGCCCACAGCTCCATTCACTTCTATGGGGATGGAGGAAGATAGGTAAGTGGATCAATCTCTCTCCGTTCTACAGAAATGAATAACACAGCATGAGTACCGCTGCTCCCTTTACCTCCCAGCGGTCAGACTCTCAGCAATCAAACATTTATCACCCATCCTTTAGACAGGGAGTAAATAGCTTTAGTGGGAAAACCCTTTAAGCCCTTAACGACCAGCCCATAGTGTTTTTACATCCTCCCGAAGTGGGCTTTATTCTCTGAGGACGTAAAAACATGTGTCCTGCAGAGAATAAAGCCCCTCCGGCTGTGGACGTGACAGCTCCATGCTGTCGGTGTCCTCAGATAGCCGACAGCATGGAGCTGTCATCGCGGGCTGTTCGGACCCCCCCCCCTGGCATTGCAATCGGCGCTATCCAATGGATAGCTCCGATCGAAAAAAAAGTAAATAAAACTGCAAAAAAAGTTACATATTCAGCTGCCCTGATGGATCGGATCCATCGGAGCAGCTAAAATTACTCACCGAGGTCCGCCGCACGACTCCCCGCTGTCCCGATGCTCCGGCCGCCGCAGCCTTCCTTCTGCGCATGCGCGCCAGGCGGCATTACGTCAGCCACATGCGCAGAAGGCCCGGCGGCGTGGGAGACTTAAAATCTCCTGGCTCCCGGCTCCTGTAGGTAGCCGGGAGGCAGGAGATGTCAGCGGGGACCGCGATCGGCGTTATCCAATGGATAACGACGATCGAGGAAAAGTGAAAAAAAGTGTAAAAAAAGAAAAGTTTCACCTCCCCTCATGGATCGGATCCATGAGGGGAGGTGAAAATACTCACCTCAGGTCCGCCGATGTCCTCCGGCCGGTGTCGGGACCCCTGCTGGCTTCTGCGCATGCGCCGATGTGGCGCGCATGCGCAGAAGGCCGGCGAGCCCGGCAAATTCAAAATCTCCCTGCACCCGGCTGTCACAGATAGCTGAGTGCAGGGATATATGACTGGGGACCGCTGTATGCGGTTTCCAGTCATATGATCACCGTTATCCATCGGATAACGGTGATCATATAAAGTTAAAAAGTAAAAAAAAAAAAAAAAAAGTTAAAAGTTAAAAAAAAGTTTAAAAAGTTAAAGTTTCATCTCCCCTTATGGATCGTATCCGTAAGGGGGGATGAAATTACGTACCCAAGGTACCGAATTTGTTCCCTGATGGGATGTTGATCCGCGGACCTTACCTCAGCTTCGGCGCATGCGCCCGTCAGCATGATGGCGGACGCATGCGCAAAAGTGAAAGCTTGCCCAAGAAATTTAAAATCTCCCTGCTCCTGGCTACCAAAGGTAGCCAAGAGCCTGGAGATGTCACGGGGAGCTGCGGTATGCGGTTACTGGTCACGTGATCACCGTTATCTAATGCATAATGGCGATCACGTAAAAGTTCTTTAAAAAGTGGCAGTTTCATCTCCCCTCACCGATGCGATCGGTGAAAGGAGAGGAAACATCTTCTCGGAGGCTTTCGCATTTGAATCCAGATGCGATTATCCTCCATGGACCCTTCCGGCTGCTGCGCATGCGCCCGCCGGCAAAATGCCGGACACATTCGCAGGAGACGGGGAGCCCAGGAAGTTTTAAATCTCCTTGCTCCCAGCGACCAACGGTCGCTGAGTGCTTGGTGCAGTGACTGGAGACCTCGCTGAGCGGTCCCCGGTCAAGTGATAAAGTAGCGATCTAACATTAGGCCGGTCACGCATGACCGGAGAGGAATTACAGGTTCTGCATGCGCTTGATCAGCGGTAATCCACGGATCAATCGCATGCATTGGATTACACAATTCCCCCCAATTAGCGGGTCGGAATTAGGTAATCCACTCGCAGAAACAGAACACAGCATGCTATATTTTACCGCGAATATCTGCGACCTAGAGCCCATTGTGCTCTATGACCGCGGATATACTCGCAGCCTATATGCAAATACATTGTGTACGGGCTGCGGGTACTCGGGTCATCTCTAAGCGAAATGCAAACAAAAAAAAAAGTACTGCGCATGACCGCCTGTGTCAGTAGGCTGTTATGCGCAGTACATTACGCGGCCGTATGCAGGGTCACAGCCGGGCTCACAGCTAGGATCCGCTGCGGGCCTCCGCAAGCGGATTCTGCATACGGCCGTGTGAGCCTGGCGTTATTCAGACTGCTACCTGTAATACGAAATTTACAAGAAGCCCCGGGAACGCTCTCCTTCATGCAGTTCCAGGAGCACCTTGTTGAGCGCCTTCTGTGTGAGACCGCCGCACTGCAGCAAGATTACAAAGGCTCACAGCGCCACTTTTTACACCCCATCCCCGCCGCTGAGGTCACGAAATACCCACCAAAATACATGAGAGGAGGGGGGATACCTGGTTTTCTTGCCCCATGTGCCCATCCCAAGCAGCCTCCGTAATTACCCCTGTCTTCGGACATAAAACGCAGTTTATATTATTACCTTTATAGAATATTTAGGGAATGCCAAAAAATAGGAATGGCGGGGGGGGGGGGGGGGATATTTTTAGGAAGTCAATTTTTTTTCTGTATAAGTGGGCAGTGGGGCCTGGAATTTATTCAGTTCTGCCCTGAAATCCAGTGGGCATTCCCTCCATTATGGGCCTAGCCATGTGTCCTGTAAGTAAATTAGGGCCACAATGGATATGTTTCTGAACACGGGACAAATGGGGGGATCCATTTTGGGGTGAATGTCTTCATTCCTATGTACACTGTACAAAAAAAACAGTTTTTAATTTGACAAAATTGCGAAAAAAATGAAAATCGTAATTTTTTCCTTTTGCTTTGCTTAGATTCATTCAAATATTGTGGGGTCAAAATACGCAGTACACCCCTAGATGAATTTGTTATGGGGTCTAGTTTTCAAAATGGGGTCATTTGTGGGGGGTTCTCTATCGTTTTGGCCGCTCAATGGCTCTACAAGTGGGCAATGGGGACTGGAATTTATTCCGTTGTACCCTGAAATCCAGCGGGCATTCCCTCCATTATGGGCCTAGCTATGTTTCCTTTAAGTAGATTAGGGCCACAATGGGTATGTTTCTGAACACGGGACAAACGGGGGTATCCATTTTGGGGTGAACATCTTGATTCCTATGTACACTGTACAAAAAAAAACTGTTTTTAAATTGACACATTTGCTAAAAAATGAAAATCATAATTTTTTCCTTCTGCTTGGCTTAGATTCATTCAAAAACTGTGAAGTCAAAAAAGTCATCGTACCCCTAGATAAATTCGATAATGGGTCTACTTTTCAAAATGGGGTCATTTGTGGGCATTCTCCATCGTTTTGGTCACTCAATGGCTCTACAAGTGTGCAATATGGCCTAAATCTCCTTCAAGCAAAATTTCTGTTCCGAAAGCCACCGGTTGCTCCTTTTATTTTGGGCCCCATTGTGCATCCAGACGTAAGATTAGGGCCACAATGGGTATGTTTCTGAGCACGAGACAAACAGGGGTATCCATTTTGGGGTGCAAGTCTTCATTCATATATGTGCGGTACAAAAGAAATTGCTTTTGAAATAACAAAATTACCCAAAAAATGAAAATCGTCATTTTTTTCCTTCGGCTTGGCTTAGATTCATTCAAAAACTGTGAAGTCAAAAAAGTCATCGTACCCCTCGATAAATTCGTTAAGGGGTCTACTTTTCAAAATGGGGTCACTTGTGTTCGTTCTCCATCGTTTTGGTCACTCAATGGCTCTACAAGTGTGCAATAGGGCCTAAATCTCCTTCAAGCAAAATTTCTGTTCCGAAAGCCACCGGTTGCTCCTTTCATTTTGGGCCCCATTGTGCATACAGACATAAGATTAGGGCCACAATGGGTATATTTCTGAGCACGGGACAAACAGAGGTATCCATTTTGGGGTGCAAATCCTAGTTTTCATGTGTACTATAGAAAAAAGTCCTGTCTTTAAAATGACATATTTGCAAAAATATGAAATTTTAGTTTTTCTCTTCTAAATTGTATTGACTCCTAAGAAAAAACTGTGGGGTTAAAATACTCATGACACCACTCAGTGAATACCATAAAGGGTGTAGTTTTTAAAATGGGGTCACTTCTGGGGGTATCTATCATTTTGACTCCTATGAGCCTTTCCAATCTTGGTTTGGTGTAGGAAAACAAAGTGTTCCTCAAAATGCTGAAAAGTAATGTTAAATTTGTACGTCTCCTAAATGGTTAAAAAAAACAGAAAGTTTTTCCAATGTGCACCAAAAATAAAGTAAACGGATGGAAATATATATCTTAGCAAAAATTTCTATATTATGTTTGCACATATTTGAGATATTGCAGTTGGAAATGTGAAAAAATGACGATTTTTTTCAAAATTTTCCCAATTTTGGCGCTTTTAATAAATAAACACAAATTCTATCGGTCTTTTTTTTCTGCCTACATGAAGTACAACATGTGGCGAAAAAACAATGTCAGAATCGCTTGGATATGCAAAAGCTTTCTGGTGTTTTTCCATGCTAAAGTGACACGTGTCAGATTTGCAAAATTTGGCCTGGTCATTAAGGCGCAAACAGGCTTGGTCACTAAGGGGTTAAGAAAAGCCAAGTTTTGGTCTCCATTCCTAATACAGGATGTGAATGAGCCTCCTATCTAAATGTCCTTGCATGGTGGATTGGCCAAGTGTTAGACATGCAAGCTCATATGACTTGTAAGTCTTTAGTTCTATCGTTGCCGGTTCCATTTTCTTCCATTTTTTTGTTTGTTTTCTATCATCACTTGCTTTGAAGGATAATTCTGCAGCCTGTACATTTCATTAACCATAAAATGATCCTGTCTTTCCTTCTTTCCAAAGGCTACATGTTTAATCTGCTGAAGGAGGACACTATCTGCTCATAAGCTGAACTAAAAGCAAGGATGAAGCAAAGCGACATGGCAGAGAAATAAAGTAATAACAGTTCTAATGCATCTAATTTGCTATTTCCATAAGTTAATGGTGCAGTCCATGTCCCTTGTGTCATCTCTACTTCACCAGCTTTAAATCACTCAAGCACAAGTATCTCTTACAATTAAATATGCCCAAAAACAGTAATTGTCTTGCAACATTGAAAGGACATATTAGCTAATGAAAGGCAACGGCTCAAGAAGAAAGAGATCAGGTTGATAATAGCGAGGTATAAATCACAACAGTAGGTGCCGTGGTCTCGCGGAATGGACTGCTAAGAATATTTCTTCATGTAATAAAAGTTGACTTAAGTTACTCGGATCTAATAAGAACGCATTGCAGGAAAGAAAACAGTATGGCACTAATGTTCTGGAAAGTGCATGGAGCCTTCACTGCATATACTTTCTGGAGACCTTATTTATACATATTCGAAGGCATAGAACTCATACGACTTGGATTATTACTAAAGTGCTAAGAGATGCTTTTAGGGATTTGCTTTTCTGCCTAACATAATGTTCAGATCCTAATGGCTCCTCTTTAAATTTGGAGACGTTCCAATGATAATTGTGAAGAGCTGCATCAAATCCCCAACCAGTAATGACATACGAAGGGGGGATTATGGGGTGAAAGGAATTTTCATTGCCTATGTCCACGGTGTTCATCAGCCTGTCTACTACCAGGTCTCTGAGACAAATGGTCACCTTATTTATTTGTATCAGCAACTTCAGGGTGCAGATTGGTGTAGGACACATATCAGACTCCCTCTCCCCAAGCCATGCATTATGATTAGAGATGAGCGAATGTACTCGGTTTGGGTGTTTTTGCACTCGAGCACCACTTTTTCCAAGTAACTGACTACTCGGACGAAAAGATTCAGGGGGCGCCGGGGGGCGAGCTCTCTCTCAACCCCCCCCCTGCACTCCCCCCCGCTCACCTCCGGCGCCCCCCCCCCCCCAATCTTTTTGTCCAAGTAGTCAGTTACTCGGAAAGAGCGGTGCTCGAGTGCAAAAACACCCGAAAAGAGTACGTTCGCTCATCTCTAATTATGATGATGCCATTGCAAATGAGAATATGGAACAATGCCTCTGCATCGCCAGCTGTTGGAAGGCCATATTCATGCAAGTCAATGTCTGATCTTTAAAAAATGACTGGGACTTTACCTCTCCCAACTCCTAACATTGACCTCTTACCCAGTCAGGCAGCATCTTACTGTACAGTGATGACGGGCTAAAACCCTCAAACAGACTGTCTGTGCATGGTTATCTTTTCCTTTTGCAGAAGACTCTGACTTTGGTTTACAATCCCAGTCATTGTTACAAGGCTTATTAAAAGGTTTGACATTGACTTGCAGGAATGCTACCTTCTAATAGATGGCGCTGTAGAGGTATTGTTCCATCTTCCGTGCATTTGCATAAATTTCCCAGAGGAGCATGG
This sequence comes from Eleutherodactylus coqui, assembly GCF_035609145.1. Lineage (NCBI taxonomy): Eukaryota > Metazoa > Chordata > Amphibia > Anura > Eleutherodactylidae > Eleutherodactylus > Eleutherodactylus coqui. The sequence continues at coordinate 42,445,172 of NC_089843.1, read as the reverse complement.
ATGGTCTTATAAAGTCTCCCCACAATTACAAGGGGCTCTCCTTAGGTCAATGTAACATGGGCACAAGTGCATTTACCCGCTTATTTGTGCCATGTATTTGCGTAATGGGCATTGCCTATTCGCGTGTGCATGTGTATGTTTTACTATACTTTTTGTGCAAATCGTGCACACTTGTGTGTACAGAAAAAACATGCAATCATGTCCTCATTCATTGAAATGGTCAATTAGTGTAATTAGTTCAAAATGTGCTCTTTCGCTCCGCGAATGCGCAGGAAAATAAAGCTTGCTGCACATTTTTTTGTGCAAACAAAATATGCTTCTTTGGCCGAGCCCATTGAAATTAATCCGCTCTATTAACTGCGTATTGCACGCAATAAGTTTTCATACATAATACGCTGCACAAATACGTCCATAAGGAGAACCTTTACCCCTCCCAACTGTGGATCTACAGCCCTGCAAGCCAATGTGAGAAAAGATGAGTGGGGAAAATGGCTATTTTTCTTGGGAAATCATTGTATGGCATTATATTTAGATTTATTATATGTGCCGTTATTTTTGGTGGCACATTTTGGTGGTATTTGTGAGGTTCCATATGTACGGCATTATTTTTGGAGTACTGTGTGTATGGTACTAATTTGAAGTAATTTATGTCTGACACTACTTTGGGGACGCCGTGTGTTTGGTACTTGTGGGGCATGATCTCTAGGTCACTGTGCCCTCTAAGTGGTGGGCTCTGGAAATAATAGAATTAAAAGATCCAAACTCCACAGACAGTCAGCAATGGACTCGTTAACCCTTATTAATAGATTGTTTGAGCTCTCCAGTTTCCTTTTAAGAACACAAGGTTTAAAGGGAACAGTGCACTGAATATAGTGGGATTATTTATCTATACTGTTTGGTTGTATTATTTATCTGCTCTATTATGAGGTCACTGACCAAATAGACAAGTACAGTGCATGCCTGAGAATCACCCCCGCAAAAAACACTGGCAAAATCTTGTCTAAGGCCCCCCTCAGATGGGCACTTTTTACAGCGATTAGCGCGGCGCTTCCAGCACAACATTCCCATTGTTTTCAATGGGACCCTCACAGACGCATTGAGATTGGCTTGATTTTCGAGCAGCGCATGTTCTATTTTTGGGAGTTTCAACGTTTCTAAATGCTGTACGTCGCCCATTGACATGAGTGTATAGAATTTTCAGTGCTGCTGAAAATGTGGCACAACTTGGTGCCGCATTTTTGACAGCACTAAACACCTTCCACTATGTGGGGAAAAAAAAGCAGTACTCGCTTAGCAGGCGCCGTCAGGGTCCGTCCCGCTGTTCATCGGTGTTCATGCAGGCTTCTGTGTAGATGTCAGCTTCCACCAAAGCATCTCTCGCAGAGATTGCTCTGATTGGTTCTCAAGCACAGGCTCAGCCAATGAAAGCCAGCCATCAATAAACCAATCACAGCCATTCAATGAAAATGCAGCCAAAATGTTGGCAAAATGCGTAACAATGCTGCGTTTTTTGCTAACGCCTGTGTGAGGGGGGCCTAAGGATAGGGCTACATGGAAACTTTGACTTTGACAAATGTCGCATGACCAATGATAACTGTGTAGCGCTACAATCTCCTAACAGGAGAGTCAAAATCAAGACCAGCTTGCCAAATTTCATTCCTTTTTTTCCACCTGTCCATGGTATGAGTGTTGTTCCTAGAGTTATGGACAGAGATTATTGCTATATTATAGAGCGTATAATATTACAATAATCTCTGCCCATAACTCAAGGAGCAGCAGTTGTGCCATGCACAGGCGGAAAAAAGGAATGATATCTGGGTTAGGTTAACACATTTTAAAAACCTGCAGATCCAAAATGTACTGGATTTTTTGTAATCTGTCGCCTTGTCTTGCATTGATATCTACAAGTTATTGGGAAATTATAGTACCAGTGTTTCTGGTGGTGCAATGCACCACACAGCTGTGCTATATGCACGTCACACACACACAGCTCTGCTACATATATTGTTCAGCTTATACGACATGGATCAGAAGCAGCACATCACTGGAGATTAAAGACCTGTGATGACGTCACCGTCATTCTCCACCCCTGATCACATGACAGTGATGCTCATCCCAAGAGAATGACTTACATGCTGTGCCCCTTATCACATGGTGGTGACATCATCAAACGTCCTGCATCCTTGTGCAGATTACGGGTAGACTACAAACCCCATGCGGCCTCAGTTGCTATGGTATATTATTAAACACTTAGCCGGATAGCAGCTGTGTGCGTACAGGACCTGTGCTAAAGTCACTGTCATGTGATCAGGGGCGGAGCATATAACTTCCTCACTGGGGATGAAGGACCTTTAATGACATCATCATCTTGTGATCAGGGGCGAAACTAGTAAGCCACTCGCAAACCCACTCACTCACGCATGGACAGACAGATCAGCATTAGTAGTTTGATAACACTAAAAGATCCGAGAGCTATATAGTGATCTTTTGACATGTAGCTATAGTCTAAAAAAATTGATTTGTACAACATGGAGGAAGAAAGGAGCAGTAATGATGGAACACTTTATATATGTTAAAAGAGAGAAGTGACAGGGAGACATGATGGAAACTTTTATATATGTTACAGGAGGAGAGAAGGGAGAGAGGAAGACATGATGGAAACCTTTATATATGTTACAGGAGGAGGGAAGGGAGAGGAGGACATGATGGAAACCTTTATATATGTAATATGAGGAGAGAAGGGAGAGGAGGACATGATGGAAACCTTTATATATGTTACAGGAGGAGAGAAGAGAGAGGAGGACATGATGGAAACCTTTATATATGTAATATGAGGAGAGAAGGGAGAGGAGGACATGATGGAAACCTTTATATATATTACAGGAGGAGAGAAGGGAGAGGAGGACATAATGGAAACATTTATATATGTTACAGGAGAATAGAAGGGAGAGGAGGACATGATGGAACATTTATGTATGTTACAGGAGGAGAGAAGGGAGAGGACGACATGATGGGAATCTTTATATGTTACAGGAGGAGAGAAGGGTGAGGGGGGCATGATAGAAGCCTTTATATATGTCACAGGAGGAGAGAAGGGAGACATGATGGAAACCTTTATATATGTTACAGGAGGAGAGAAGGGAGAGGGGGACATGATGGAAACCTTTATATATGTTACAGGAGGAGAGAAGGGAGAGGAGGACATGATGGAAACCTTTATATATGTTACAGGAGGAGAGAAGGGAGAGGGGGACATCATGGAAACCATTATATATGTTACAGGAGGAGAGAAGGGAGAGGAGGACATGATGGAAACCTTTATATATGTTACATAAGGAGAGAAGGGAGAGGGGGACATCATGGAAACCATTATATATGTTACAGGAGGAGAGAAGGGAGAGGGGGGCATGATGGAAACCTTTATATATGTTACAGGAGGAGAGAAGGGAGAGGGGGACATGATGGAAACCTTTATATATGTTACAGGAGCAGAGAAGGGAGAGGAGGACATGATAGAAACCTTTATATATGTTACAGGAGGAGAGAAGGGAGAGGAGGACATGATGGAAACCTTTATATATGTTACAGGAGGAGAGAAGGGAGAGGAGGATATCATGGAAACCTTTATATATGTTACAGGAGGAGAGAAGGGAGAGGAGGACATGATAGAAGCCTTAATATATGTCACAGGAGGAGAGAAGGGAGAGGGAGACATGATTGAAACCTTTATATATGTTACAGGAGGAGAGAAGGGAGAGGGGGACAAGATGGAAACCTTTATATATGTTGAAATGATGGTAAATTTTAACTTAAATTGTGGATATAGTCAAGTGGGTTTCATAACTGGACAGCTGATTTAGTGAATCCTGCATTGAGCAAGGGGTTGGAACCAATGACCCTGGAGGTCCCTTCAGACTCTATGATTCTGTGATTCCATGGTTAAAGTGGATCATTGCTACATTCACTGAGTTTCTAGCTTGGGAATATTTGGCATATATCCGTATGCCATTAATAAAATTCTACTAATTGGAATAACCCAATAGTTGTATGGTCAAATATCATTAACCCATAGATCACATTAATAATACAATATATCTGTTGCTCCTGAAGTAATTATGAGCAGGACTCTCATGTGTGTCTTTAGAGTTCAACTTCTTTAATTAAATGTTTAGCAGAGAAGCATTAAAATGAAATTAAGCATATTAGATATACATTAAGAGAGGGGAGAATGTAGTGCTAGACTTGGCTTCATAAACACGTTTGAGCAAGCAAAACCGGCCTACCAGCTGCACAAAATAAACTCATTATGAACTTGCAGGCAATAGTTATCATTTACGTGAATATATAATATTGCACAACAGTCACATGTACATATAGTGAATCAGATAAGTGGGATAGGAATGCGCCACAAGGTTTTTCAAAAAAACTCCACTCCACTGGGGTTCCATGAGTACCCAATCCACGTATTAACCGGAGAGCTGCAGGACATTAAAAAGGGTTCCCTGAACAAGGGTAACCCTCACAAAGAAATATATAATACAATATTGTTAGAAAAAATTTGTCACCACACTACAAGGTACTTTGTATTGTATATATGAAGAACACTTTGTCTTTAGCGGTAAGCGTAAAGGCAAGTGATAGTGTAGGAAAGACACTTACTGGGGAGGAGGGGGGTGTGTAGATACAGAAACCCCCTCCTTGAAGTGTAGCCTCCAATCACAGACGATGGTACACACCGGTGTACTGGATAAAATCCAAGGTTTTATTAAACAATCCACCAATTGTGGATAACGTATTAGATAGGCAACGCGTTTCGGTGTCCCGATGACACCTTTCTCAAGCCATATGATACATAAAAAGCATAAGACATGTACTCACATTTATAATGAAATCGAAAATGAAAATGCTCGTTGCATCCGTGGGTAGCGCCATTTTGTGGGCGGGGTTTGCTATGATAATGTATGACATGGTGATAGGGGGAAGGGCCAGCGTTAAAGTAACTGGAGGATGGAATAAAAGTTAAACTTGAGCAATCGTAAACAAATTTGTGTGGATAGGGGGCCCAGAGACAAATATCCCTGCGCTGAGCCAATCAGAGGCAGCACTTACTCACCCATTCATGAATTCATGAATGGGTGAGTGAGAGCTGCCTCTGATTGGTGAGGCTGTGACCAATCAGAGGCAGCTCATTCAGCAAGCGGGGATTTTAAATCCCCGGCTGCTGAATACTACTCACAGCAGTTCAGGAGAACTGCCGGCCGGCCGCGGCTGAACTCCGTCTGCCGGGACAAGGTGAGTAAATATTTTTTTTTTTACTTTTTACACATTTCTGGATGAATTTCAGGGAAGGGCTTATATTTTTAAGCCCTTCCCGAAAATTCATCCTGCACTCGCCGGCAGCCCATTGCTTTCAATGGAGCCGGCTGTATTGCCGGCTCCATTGAATTCAATGGTCAGTGCTTGTTTAATCGAGACGAGTACCGCGTGGTGCTCATCTCGAGTAATGAGCATCTCGAGCACCCTAATACTCGAACGAGCATCAAGCTCGGACGAGTATGCTCGCTCATCTCTAATAATGTGCTGTCAGCCAAGCGAATAATGATCTGTGAAATTATATTCTCCTGACTGGGGGCACAGTGATTCATGTCATTGCAACAGTGCATATCAGAAGCACCCTAGGCAAGCTTTTCTATCCCCTCTGGTAAAGACCAAAACTGAACATCTAAATAACACAGTATTTTAAAGTAGTATAGGCTTTAGGCTCTCAGATCCAATAATATTTTTATTCAATTTCCTTTTTTTAATTGACTTTAAAAACTTTGTATTTGAACTTATATAACTTTAAAAATATAGCTTTCATTATATTTTAGTGGTGCTTCAAAATGCCGAGAAGTTAGTTAGGGTAATTAAGTTAGATATAATTCCAATACTAATGTCGTGTCGCCACTAAGGGCTGTTGTGCCAGCCCAAAGCACTGTCATGACGCCACAAAGCGCTACGGTGAGTGCTAATTTTATTATTATTCTTTGCGTCTGGCAATTAATTGTGATTTGTTTTGTTCGGACGCCAGTGCCCTTGGGCACAATTTGTAGTTGTTAGTGGTGAGGTGTGGAATAATACACGGAGTCAGATATTTGGCTTAGGCTGGGTTCACACAGGGCAGATTTGCTGCTGTTTTGCCGCGGATTGCCGTTGCATATCTGCACTGCGGCAAAACCACTGCGTTTGCAGTGCAATGCAGCACAAATGAGATTTGCCAAAAAGCTGTTCTGACAGGTCAGATTTTTTCCGCACAGCCACAGTGCGGAAATGCAACTGCGTCGCGTATTTAAAAGATGCGGCATGTTCATTCTTTGGTCTTTTCCGCAGCGCTTTTTTGTCCATAGACCTCTATGGACGTAGCCAAAACCGCACCAAATACGACTAAATACGCGACAAATACGTGAGAAAAAGTAAAAAAGCGCTGCGGAAAAAAACGCGTGCGAAAATCCGCACGAAAATCCGCAAGCCCAAATTAACCTTTGAAGCGCTTTTGCCGCAGAAGCAGTTCTTCTGTGGCAAAACCGCAACGATAAAACCGCGGCAAATCTGCCCTGTGTGAACCCAGCCTTAATTTGTTGTAAAACGATATTATTAAATAAGGCAGTGAGATGAGGAAGTTTTCTGCATAACATTTAGTGCATAATTGATACACAAATTGCAACAGTGTAGACACCCGTGTGTAACTCATCCATATACTGGGAGCTTACTCTGGATTTATTTTCTCTATACTTCTTTGTCTTTATATCTCTTTATTTCTTTATCTCCTTCTCTTCATATTTACATCTCTTTTATTTTCCCTCTATTCACTGTCAAAGCCGTCACTCCTCCTAAGTTACTCATGGCTTCTCAGATTTCTCTCTAGTTTCTCTCTTTCTATGTCTGTCTCTTTTCACTTCTCTCTCCTGTCGGGCACTCCTTTTTCTGGCGCTCTCTCTCTCTGCCTGGCGCATCTCCCTCACTCCCTCACTGGCTCACTCAGGCTCACTCTGTAGCTCACTCTTGTCACCATTGTCCGGCTATTTATAATCTCTGTCACCTGACCAGTTTGTCTGCAGCCAATCACAGCCTATCTGGTTGCTTGGCTACCTGCCTCATCTGAGTCTTTATGCATATTTTCTAACTTGTCCAGCTGGCTAATAAACGTCCTAACTGGTTACTAGATTACCTGCATCCCTTGTGCAAAGTGACTCAGATTAAACCCTAGGGACGGTTATTATATTACTGGTCCCCATAACTAAACAGTGCTATGTAGAGCCTTTTTCCAGGCCACTGAACTAACAAGGTAGGAGAAATCTATTAAGCTACTTGCACCACATTTCTGGCATAGCAATTGCAAGTTTAGGTACATAGTTTTGGGCATTTGTACAAAAATTTATGAATTTTGGGGCTTTTGAAAAATTGGGCTGGGCTTAGTGGATGGAGCATGGGTTTCCATACCCTGAGAGATTTACTACTACTCTACTACTCCAAATACATTTCGCATATTTAAATCTGCATACTTTGAAATTACGATGAGTACATGTTTATTTATTACAGCTGTTTAGATGTAGTGTTAAGCAAACCAAAATAGTCAAACACTGTTTCGGGTTGAACTTTGTTAAAAGTTTGGTTCCGCACAAGCATGAACCTCAGGTAGTTTGTCTTGGTCAAACCCATAAATAATTCACGTTCCCTCTTCCTCCTCTTCCTGCTTTTGGTTTGTAGTAATTCGGGTTGAACAAAATTTTTGCCCAAATTCGGCAAACTGGCCATACCATACTTTTGAGAAGTTTGCTCATCACTATGCAGAAGCAATAACCTAAAGGATAATTAACCGTTAATATAATCTCATCTATGCATGGATGATTCTTTCCACTTCTATTAGATCCACACAGTACTAATAAAGTGCAATGGTTTCAGCCTGGTCACAGCCAAAATGTTGCATTCTATTTGTACCATGTGGATCTAATTAAAGTAGAATCTATAAATACTAACAACAACTTGTTTTTTTTATATGGGTCATGATGCTCAGGTGAACTGACTTGGCCAGTTGGACTTTTGCATAGTCTTTCATTCTTTTACAAAACACTATTGGTGCTATTCTCATTTTCAAGATATCTTACTTATTGCCCAGGTCTCAAATCGCCATGGCATTGTAACTTGTGGCACTAACGTGAATGGGACTGAAGAAACTGAGCTGCAGTACCAGACATAGTCACCCATTCGGTGGAAGCATTCTGCCTGTATAAAAAATGAACAAGAAGCAAAAGTCACTAGGGCTATGATTATCAAAGGCCATGGAATTCAAACTAAAGGACTCTATACACATTACTGTTTTGTCGTCCCAACCCGCCAAACTGTAGTGCACTCTTGGCATTTCTTACATAGGGCAGCCATCTGCTGTGATGAGAAGTGCCATTCTGCCTGTTCTCCCGCCTGTTATGTATGTTACCATATCCACTTGTTCCCCTTCAAGGCTGTTGAAAAGTGAGTGGATCTGATTGCGTGCTTACTGTCACAGGGAACTTTTATTTTTTGCAGCTCCTCCATAACCAGTGTGACCAGAATGCCTCATTCTCCTATCACAACCACAACTGGCAGTGGCTTCTAAAGTGACTGACCCCCCCCCCCCCCCCTCTCTCTTCTCTGCTCCTTTCTGTAGTGGCATATATAGTCGCTGTGTCTGCGGAGGGGCTTGTGCTGCTAAGATCTTCAGAGCACATGCACAATCAGAATGGAGCACAAAAGGATTGACTGTCAGACCAGATAGGTGGGACTTCTGGGAACCTAATGCTGTGATTCGCCAACCACTAGAGGCAAGCACTACATCATGACGTAGGCACAGGTGGTCAATTCCCAGGATAACGAATAACATTTTGACAGCTCTGTGACAGATGGCGCATCTAAGTGTGGGAGACATCAGTCTCATGTAAGTAAGGCAGACATTGCAATTTTTACCTGGAAAACCCCTTTAAATGGGTTTTTCAACCTCTTTAAGTATTGGTGGCAGTTAAGGGGGTGAGCCAAATGTGAAAAAAAAAAAAGCCTCCCTGCTGCCTAGCTGCTACCTTGCCACCACTCCTGATCTTCTGGTGCCTTGTTTTCTTGCTCTATAGCAGTCACATGGGTTGTTTACCCACATGACTACTACAGCTACTAGGAGGCCAGACAGAGACATCATCATAGCTTGAAAAAAGCCATGAATGGCCGAAACGTAGCTTCTTTTAACTAACATGGAGGAATAAAGCTTGTGTTATTAAAATTTCACCATTTATGCTGCCACTACTTTTAAATTTACTAGCGACATCATCAGGGACATCCCATAAACCTGCCTTGGGGCTTCAAAATTAGAAGTCCACGTGACAGGTTTATGAATGTCACCAAGTCTTCTTGCCTGGTGATGTCACGTGTCAAATGCTGTCACACCAGACCACCGAAGCAGCAGTTCGGCACCATGGTGAGTACATTGATTTTATATAGTTTTGGGCATGAAAGGTTCAAAACTACGTAAAAAACAACATGGAAACAGCTTTAAGGGTAGACTTTTAATGTTTAAGTCCTTAAGAACCTAGAGTATAATCCATTTAGTTTCTTTGTGTTCTAGTTCATCCTAATGGACAACCAGTAAACTTTAAAAGTAAACTTTAGTCTATGACTTAAAAACTTCTCAAGGTTGTAAAAAAAGTCTAATAACGAAGTCAAATATTCATCTCATTTACACGGAGAGCGAGTCAGGACACTGATAGCATGTACAATTTTTACTTCTACATAATAATTAAAAATTCAATTTATAATGATGATGATAAAATGCAAATATATTTTTACTTGCTGTTTATAGCCATAATGAGGAAAATTATTTATTCTAATGGCACCATGAATTAAAGATTTTATTTGTATGTGATAAATTCCAAATGAGTTGAGATGTTACACATCCAGACAACTGCAAAATGAAACAAATTTGCCTATTGCATTTGCATTAGCCAGGCTAAATCTGAATCAATAGCTTTGACACAAAAGCTCTTCACGGGACAGAGAGATCTGATCTAAATGAATGCGCCATCATGAAGGCACTCAATGAATGTGCTTCATTTTTAAATGCTTAATGACAAGTTAACAATAGTTGAAAAACATTTTGATTTGATGAAACAGAAAATCAAACCTATTTAGCATGCATTGAACCACTTCAGTAAACAAGGTATGATTTCCAACAATGAAGAAGGGATAATCATAAATCTGAGGGATTTAAACTGGACAGAGATTAATTAAAGAGAGTTAAAGCTCAAGGACATGTTTACGCAAATAACATTTGGAATTATAGACTGTAGCAACGTGCAATTTTATATTCATAATGTAAATTGATTTGTTCAACTGAAGATGGAAAGTAACAAAATCAGGACTGAAAGACACTAGATCATCTATATAGATTCACCCCAATGGCTGTTGACTGCAAGGACAAAGAAAGGATAGAGCTAATGGGGCATGTGCCCCGGGTGCTGGGTGTTTGATGGGGCACTAACATATCACTCTTCCTTCGCTAAGTTATTTAGATACTTGACCTTTTACATGGGCTGATTATCTGGCAAGAACGTCCGCCTTAACATTTGCTCGATTGCTGGGTCGTGTGGAAAAATGATTAGTAACACATTCTCATTCGTGGGCTAATCATATTTTTGGTGCAAGTATAAAAATGTTTTCTCTTCAGCTGCATATCTCCTGGTGTAAATAGGCAGATGTGCAACCAAACAATGATAGCTCTAAATGACAATATTAATGGTCATTTGTCCGTGTATCAGAGGAACAATAGAATAAAATATGTATACACATAGAGGAGCGTTAGAGTCTTCTCAGACTGCATGTACCAATGTCCCTCTGCAGAATGTGCCACCTCCCCCTCTATTCTCCTCACTTTTTACATTTAAAGGTAACACACTTTTTTATCCAAATTTAACCCCAGACTGGAGGTTGCAGCTTCTTCTTAGACTTATGGGTATGATTCAGCCCTGCAGTCCATGGCTGCTACCTTATATACTTTACAGCCTTTCAGTATATGCACACAGAGGTCAGTTAGATTCTCTTCAGTATATACACAAAAAGGTGAGGCAGGGGCGTAGCTAAAGGCTCATGGCTCCGGGTAAAAAAGTTTATCTTTGGACTCCCCAACTTCTCTTAACCCCTTAACACAGAGGCGTAAATTGAAGCTTCTGTGCCCCAATGCAAAACCTAAAACAGGGCCCCTAACTATAATGCTTTATTCATAGTACTGGGCTCCTTATATGGAGAAGAGAGGCCTTATGGGCCCCCTAAGGCTCCTGGACCCAGGTGCAACTGCATTCACTGCATCCTCTATAGTGACACCAATGAGGTTAGGTATTTCTATTTATGACTTAAGAATGGTTGTGCCAAATTTAAAGTTTGTACAACACCAGGAAGTTAGAGAATTAGATTAAGTACATTACATATTAAGGGGTTAAGAGAAGTTGGGGGCCCAAGATAAACTTTTTCACTTGGGCCCATGAGCCTTTAGCTACATCCCTGTATGGGGTCACTTACTTTTGCACTTAGAATTGAATAATCCAAGCCCTTTACTTTTCCTATTTACAACCTGAAAAATGGTCATGCAAAATTTCACGTTTGTGTGGTACAGATGTGTATTATTAGTTACATTACATATTACTTTTGCCCTTATTATTTAATAATCAAGTTGCAACCTTTTTACTTTTCCTATTTAGGACCTGAAGAATGGTCGTGCCAAATTTCATTACGACACAGGGAAGTTAGAGAATTATTCGTGAGTCAGTCAGTCCAGTGAGGGATTTTACACACACACACACACACACATATTTTATATATATATATAAATAAAATCCAAAATTCTTTAAAAGAATATTTAACATAAAAACTTGATTTAGACTACAGGTCATTTTCTGATGACACATTCCCTTTAAGTTTGTCAATGCAACAAAGTTGCAAAGTTGAGAAAGGCCTTTTGATGGACGGCACGTAGCTTGCCTTTTTAAAGAACATGGAGTAATAAAGGGTATTTTTTTGGACTTCTATTACCTATGCTGCCACTTTTTCATATTATTTTAGATCCTGAATCATGTCTGGTCAAAGAAAACTAAAACTACATGATGGCCATTCAAATAAATAGTTGACCTTGTAATGAGCCTTGTGTAGTGCAGAGTGTTAAGGCAGCAGAAATACAGTCCTAAGCTCTCACGCATGACCTGAAGGTTGCGACTTCAATCCCCACGTGGTTCAGGTAGCTGGCTTAAGGTTAACTCAGCCCTCCATCCTTCCGAGGTCGGTAAAATAAGTACCCAGCTTGGTGGGGGGTAATAAATAAATTACCTGAAAGAACAGAATAAGTATATGTCTGATTAAATAAACCTGAATGTCCCCAAATCATAACTTTATGAATATTTGTATGCTAAATTTTCTAAATTAAACCACCAATCGCAATGACAGCATGTCTAGGTATTTTACTGCTACAATTTTTTGTCCGTTGCTTTAAATTACCAATATACAGCACTTTGCAGAATGCCCGCTTTTTGGATTGCAACCAAGTAAATGTATTTAGCAGAACTGCTAGACGACAGCATGTATCTATCACATATCTACAACTGAAAGAAGTATATTAATGAAAGCAAAGAGCTATTAATCAGCATGAATGGGACGGCTGCTTATCTCCCGAGTAAGTAATCATTGAAAAGACATTTTTCAAACTAATTTTTCTCCTGGTACTTTATCAACAGACTTCAAGGTTTTCTGACACTTTCACTAGAACACTCAAGATTTCACGTATTTTAATCTCTGTCTCTTTAAGTTACTTTCCTAGATTTTAAGTTTTTCGCCTATTTTTAGGGATGATTAATTTACTAGGCACTTGAGAAATTCTTTACTGTTGACTAAGGACAGATAAAGTACACAAAACTGCTATCTGTTAAAGACTTGGACAAGGGCAATCAAATAATCATTGAAGATGTCCTGTGCCAAGAACTGAGAAGATGTAACCCATTCTAGTAATCAAAGATTACAATTCTAAGACAGGGAAGATAACAAAACTGCTGAGACACAAACCAGCCGGTTACTTTATTCCAAATTGGTGTTATCATCAAACTCTAAGAAAGAAAACTTTATGATTTCTGCTGTGAGCATTGTTGGAGACTTAAAATTAAAGGGGTTGTCTCATCTGGACCACCACTTTTCATATGTCCAATTAGTGCATGTGGATATCATAATAAGCGGTCCTGCTTATGTCGCGGGTCGTGATATCACAGCACAGATTCAGGATACGATACAGCAGAAGGAGCTCTAAAAACATTCAATGTTTCTTTAAGATCAAAAGTGATATAAGAGAATAATAGTGCAACAACAAGTAAACAATTTTAATTTTTATCATAAGCTGACATATAATTATGAATGCGCTGAGACAGGAGGGCATGTAGAAGCACCACATCCCTTAATACGCTGAACCCGAAATGCTGTTGCAAGGGGGAAGACAGTTTATCTGTGCTAAACTCCCTCCCCCTTTCTGCCCCCTCGCCGGCTTTCAGCAATGGGAGGACACGGAAAGGGACAGGAGCTAGTTTACTAAGGGGTGGGAGCTTAGCAACTAGCTCCTGCAATCTCCCATTGCAAACAGCCAGCAAGGGGTTAAAAGGAGGAGGGAAAGGGGTGGAAGTGAGAAGGTAGGGGCTCATAACAACTAAGAATCTGTCTCAAAATGGCCCCTCGATACAGAATGGACGCTAGATACAATAATTCTAAGTAGAAATAAGTTTAGAGCAGGAGGTACGGTGCAGTATTTCATGACATCTGTTTCTATTCTTCTGAGAAAACAAGTCTGGATGTCTAACGTGTAGCTGTTATCAGAAGAAGCTCTCCCACCCCTCAATTCGGAGATCTAGACAAAAGAACTGACTGTGCTAACAAGATACTACAGCCGTCTAGAATAACAAGGGAGAAGCCAGATAACGCCAAGAAAACAGATATTTTGAAGGATATTTCATATACTCTCACGCTATGTCGATTGCTGAACAAAGCATGACTCATAATTTCTGTCTAACCCAATGAGATTAACGCTGTGACTAATCAACCATTCCTTTCCTGTACAAAAAAACTCTACATATTAATAAACACTCAGTGTATGGCGCGCCTCCTTACAGAGAGAGTCACCTGTTACCTGCCGTGGCTAATCTCTGCGTATCTGAGGAAACTGATAACTGTCTCTGAGTTTAGTTCTTGGTTTCTAAGGTGTACCCAGGTACGGACTAATTTGGACCTCAAGATCTGAAAGGTTATGTGACCGTGCAGCGGTCCTTAACAGAAGTTTAGCATACACACAGCTAAACTCTCTCCCACCTTCCTTCTCCAGCAGCTACCATAGGCTACCTTAGAATTCTTCGGAAGCCACCACTATATTCCAGCCAGAAGATAGTTCCTGAATAGAGATGAGCGAACACCAAAATGTTCGGGTGTTCGTTATTCGGAACGAACTTCCCGCGATGTTCGAGGGTTCGTTTCGAACAACGAACCCCATTGAAGTCAATGGGCGACCAGAGCATTTTTGTATTTCGCCGATGCTCGCTAAGGTTTTCATGTGTGAAAATCTGGGCAATTCAAGAAAGTGATGGGAATGACACAGAAACGGATAGGGCAGGCGAGGGGCTACATGTTGGGCTGCATCTCAAGTTCACAGGTCCCACTATTAAGCCACAATACCGGCAAGAGTGGGCCCCCCCCCCCAACAACTTTTACTTCTGAAAAGCCCTCATTAGCATGGCATACCTTTGCTAAGCACCACACTAGCTACAACAAAGCACAATCACTGCCTGCATGACACTCCGCTGCCACTTCTCCTGGGTTACATGCTGACCAACCGCCCCCCCTCCCCCCCACAGCGCACACCAAAGTGTCCCTGCGCAGCCTTCAGCTGCCCTCATGCCACGCCACACTCATGTCTATTTAGAAGTGCGTCTGCCATGAGGAGGAACCGCAGGCACACACTGCAGAGGGTTGGCACGGCTAGGCAGCGACCCTCTTTAAAAGGGGCGGGGCGATAGCCCACAATGCTGTACAGAAGCAATGAGAAATAGAATCCTGTGCCACCGCCATCAGGAGCTGCACACGTAGGCATAGCAATGGGGAACCTATGTGCCACACACTATTCATTCTGTCAAGGTGTCTGCATGCCCCAGTCAGACCGCGTTTTTTAATTCATAGACACAGGCAGGTACAACTCCCTATTGTGAAGTCCCTGTGGACCGACAGCATGGGTGGCTCCCTGGAACCCACCGGCGGTACATAAAAATATCCCATTGCATTGCCCAACACAGCTGAGGTAGTAATGTCGTGCGTAATACAGGTGGGCTTCGGCCCACACTGCATGCCCCAGTCAGACTGGGGTTCTTTAGAAGTGTACAGATGTATTAAAAACTCCGTGTGCACCTACAGCATGGGTGGCTCCCTGGAACCCACCGGCGGTACATAGAAATATCCCATTGCATTGCCCAACACAGCTGAGGTAGTAATGTCGTGCGTAATAGAGGTGGGCTTCGGCCCACACTGCATGCCCCAGTCTGACTGGGGTTCTTTACAAGTGGACACATGTAGGTTACACTCCCTGTGGACCCACTGCCTGGGTGGGTGCCAGGAAGCCACCGGCGGTACAAAGAAATATCCCATTGCATTGCCCAACACAGCTGAGGTAGTAATGTCGTGCGTAATACAGGTGGGCTTCGGCCCACACTGCATGCCCCAGTCTGACTGGGGTTCTTTACAAGTGGACACATGTAGGTTACACTCCCTGTGGACCCACTGCCTGGGTGGGTGCCAGGAAGCCACCGGCGGTACAAAGAAATATCCCATTGCATTGCCCAACACAGCTGAGGTAGTAATGGCGTGCGTAATACAGGTGGGCTTCGGCCCACACTGCATGCCCCAGTCTGACTGGGGTTCTTTACAAGTGGACACATGTAGGTTACACTCCGTGTGCACCTACAGCATGGGTGGCTCCCTGGAACCCACCGGCGGTACATAGAAATATCCCATTGCATTGCCCAACACAGCTGAGGTAGTAATGTCGTGTGTAATACAGGTGGGCTTCGGCCCACACTGCATGCCCCAGTCAGACTGGGGTTCTTTACAAGTGGACAGATGTATTAAAAACTCCGTGTGCACCTACAGCATGGGTGGCTCCCTGGAACCCACCGGCGGTACATAGAAATATCCCATTGCATTGCTCAACACAGCTGAGGTAGTAATGTCGTGCGTAATAGAGGTGGGCTTCGGCCCACACTGCATGCCCCAGTCAGACTGGGGTTCTTTACAAGTGGACACATGTAGGTTACACTCCCTGTGGACCCACTGCCTGGGTGGGTGCCAGGAAGCCACCGGCGGTACATAGAAATATCCCATTGCATTGCCCAACACAGCTGAGGTAGTAATGTCGTGCGTAATACAGGTGGGCTTCGGCCCACACTGCATGCCCCAGTCTGACTGGGGTTCTTTACAAGTGGACACATGTAGGTTACACTCCGTGTGCACCTACAGCATGGGTGGCTCCCTGGAACCCACCGGCGGTACATAGAAATATCCCATTGCATTGCCCAACACAGCTGAGGTAGTAATGTCGTGCGTAATACAGGTGGGCTTCGGCCCACACTGCATGCCCCAGTCAGACTGGGGTTCTTTACAAGTGGACAGATGTATTAAAAACTCCGTGTGCACCTACAGCATGGGTGGCTCCCTGGAACCCACCGGCGGTACACAAAAATATCCCATTGCATTGCCCAACACAGCTGAGGTAACGTCAGCTGTAATGCAGGTGGGCTAAAAATTAATTTGATTACACCGTAGGCGAGGGCCCACAAAAATTGCTGTATCAACAGTACTAATGTACATCCCAAAAATTGGCCATGGCCAGCCAAGAGGGCAGGTGAAACCCATTAATCGCTTTGGTTAATGTGGCTTAAGTGGTAACTAACTAGGCCTGGAGGCAGCCCAGTGTAACGAAAAATTGGTTCAAGTTAAAGTTCCAACGCTTTTAAGCGCATTGAAACTTATAAAAATTGTTCAGAAAAATTATTTGAGTGAGCCTTGTGGCCCTAAGAAAAATTGCCCGTTCAGCGTGATTACGTGAGGTTTCAGGAGGAGGAGCAGGAGGAGGAGGAGGAATATTAGACACAGATTGATGAAGCAGAAATGTCCCCGTTTTGGATGGTGAGAGAGAACGTAGCTTCCATCCGCGGGTGCAGCCTACGTATTGCTTACGTATCGCTGCTGTCCGCTGGTGGAGAACAGAAGTCTGGGGAAATCCAGCCTTTGTTCATCTTGATGAGTGTTAGCCTGTCGGCACTGTCGGTTGACAAGCGGCTACGCTTATCTGTGATGATTCCCCCAGCCGCACTAAACACCCTTTCCGACAAGACGCTAGCCGCAGGACAAGCAAGCACCTCAAGGGCATACAGCGCTAGTTCAGGCCACCTGTCCAGCTTCGACACCCAGTAGTTGTAGGGGGCAGAGGCGTCACCAAGGATGGTCGTGCGATCCGCTACGTACTCCCTCACCATCCTTTTACAGTGCTCCCGCCGACTCAGCCGTGACTGGGGAGCGGTGACACAGTCTTGGTGGGGAGCCATAAAGCTGGCCAGGCCCTTAAAGACTGTTGCACTGCCTGGGATGTACATGCTGCTCGATCTACGCACATCCCCTGCTACCTTGCCCTCGGTACTGCGCCTTCTGCCACTAGCGCTGTCGGCTGGGAATTTTACCATCAGCTTGTCCGCAAGGGTCCTGTGGTATAGCAACACTCTCGAACCCCTTTCCTCTTCGGGAATCAGAGTGGGCAGGTTCTCCTTATACCGTGGATCGAGCAGTGTGTACACCCAGTAATCCGTCGTGGCCAGAATGCGTGCAACGCGAGGGTCACGAGAAAGGCATCCTAACATGAAGTCAGCCATGTGTGCCAGGGTACCAGTACGTAACACATGGCTGTCCTCACTAGGAAGATCACTTTCAGGATCCTCCTCCTCCTCCTCCTCCTCCTCCTCAGGCCATACACGCTGAAAGGATGACAGGCAATCAGCCGGTGTACCGTCAGCAGCGGCCCAAGCTGTCTCTTCTCCCACCTCCTCATCCTCCTCATGCTCCTCCTCCTCCTCCTGTACGCGCTGAGAAATAGACAGGAGGGTGCCCTGACTATCCAGCGGCATACTGTCTTCCCCCGCCCCCGTTTCCGAGCGCAAAGCAGCTGCCTTTATGGTTTGCAGGGAATTTCTCAAGATGCATAGCAGAGGAATGGTGACGCTAATGATTGTAGCATCGCCGCTCACCACCTGGGTAGACTCCTCAAAATTACCAAGGACATGGCAGATGTCTGCCAACCAGGCCCACTCTTCTGAAAGGAATTGAGGAGGCTGACTCCCACTGCGCCGCCCATGTTGGAGTTGGTATTCGACTATTGCTCTCCGTTGTTCATAGAGCCTGGCCAACATGTGGAGCGTAGAGTTCCACCGTGTGGGCACGTCGCACAGCAGTCGGTGCACTGGCAGCTTAAAGTGATGTTGCAGGGCGCGCAGGGTGGCAGCGTCCGTGTGGGACTTGCGGAAATGTGCGCAGAGCCGGCGCGCCTTTACGAGCAGGTCTGACAAGCGTGGGTAGCTTTTCAGAAAGCGCTGAACCACCAAATTAAAGACGTGGGCCAGGCATGGCACGTGCGTGAGGCTGCCGAGCTGCAGAGCCGCCACCAGGTTACGGCCGTTGTCACACACGACCATGCCCGGTTGGAGGCTCAGCGGCGCAAGCCAGCGGTCGGTCTGCTGTGTCAGACCCTGCAGCAGTTCGTGGGCCGTGTGCCTCTTATCGCCTAAGCTGAGTAGTTTCAGCACGGCCTGCTGACGCTTGCCCACCGCTGTGCTGCCACACCGCGCGACACCGACTGCTGGCGACATGCTGCTGCTAACACATCTTGATTGCGAGACAGAGGAGGAGGAGGAGGAGGAGGGTGCTTTTGTGGAGGAAGCATACACCTCCGCAGATACCAGCACCGAGCTGGGGCCCGCAATTCTGGGGGTGGGTAGGACGTGAGCGGTCCCAGGCTCTGACTCTGTCCCAGCCTCCACTAAATTCACCCAATGTGCCGTCAGGGAGATGTAGTGGCCCTGCCCGCCTGTGCTTGTCCACGTGTCCGTAGTTAAGTGGACCGTGGCAGTAACCGCGTTGGTGACTGCGCGTACAATGTTGCGGGAGACGTGGTCGTGCAGGGCTGGGACGGCACATCGGGAAAAGTAGTGGCGACTGGGAACTGAGTAGCGCGGGGCCGCCGCCTCCATGATACTTTTGAAGGACTCCGTTTCCACAACCCTATACGGCAGCATCTCAAGGCTGATGAATTTTGCGATGCGGACGGTTAACGTTTGAGCGTGCGGGTGCGTGGCGACGTACTTGCGCTTGCGCTCGAACACTTGCGCAAGCGACGGCTGGACGGTGCGCTGAACTACACTGCTGGATGGGGCCGAGGACAGCGGAGATGAGGGTGTGGGTGCAGGCCATGAGGCGGTAGTGCCTGTGTCCTGAGAGGGGGGTTGCATCTCAGTGGCAGGTTGGGGCACAGGGGGAGAGGCAGGGGTGCAAACCGGAGGCGCTGAACGGCCTTCGTCCCACCTTGTGGGGTGCTTGGCCATCATATGCCTGCGCATGGTGGTGGTGGTGAGGCTGTTGGTGTTGGCTCCCCGGCTGAGCTTTGCGCAACAAAGGTTGCACACCACTGTTCGTCGGTCGTCAGGCGTGTCTGTGAAAAACTGCCAGACCTTAGAGCACCTCGGCCTCTGCAGGGTGGCATGGCGCGAGGGGAAGCTTTGGGAAACACTTGGTGGATTATTCGGTCTGGCCCTGCCTCTACCCCTGGCCACCGCACTGCCTCTTGCAACCTGCCCTGCTGATGCCCTTGACTCCCCCTCTGAAGACCTGTCCTCCTGAGTAAGCGTTGCACACCAGGTGGGGTCAGTCACCTCATCGTCCTGCTGCTCTTCCTCCGAATCCTCTGTGCGCTGCTCCCTCGGACTTACTGCCCTTACTACTACCTCACTGCAAGACAACTGTGTCTGATCGTCATCGTCCTCCTCACCCACAGAAAGTTCTTGAGACAGTTGGCGGAAGTCCCCAGCCTCATTCCCCGGACCCCGGGAACTTTCGAATGGTTGGGCATCAGTGACTATAAACTCCTCTGGTGGGAGAGGAACCGCTGCTGCCCAATCTGAGCAGGGGCCCGAGAACAGTTCCTGGGAGTGTTCCCGCTCCTGAGCAGGTGTCATTGTAGTGGAGTGAGGAGGCTGGGAGGAAGGAGGAGCAGCAGACAGAGGATTCGGATTTGCAGCAGTGGACGGCGCAGAACTGCGTGTTGACGATAGGTTGCTCGAAGCACTTTCTGCCATCCAGGACAGGACCTGCTCACACTGCTCATTTTCTAATAACCGTCTCCCGCGTGGACCCATTAATTGGGCGATGAATGTGGGGACGCCAGAAACGTGCCTCTCTCCTAATCGCGCAGCAGTCGGCTGCGACACACCGGGATCAGGAGCTCGGCCTGTGCCCACACCCTGACTTGGCCCTCCGCGTCCTCGGCCGCGTCCACGTCCTCTAGGCCTACCCCTACCCCTCAGCATGCTGTATTACCAGTGATTTGATTTCACAGGCAGGAAATAAATTGGCGCAAGACTGCAGGCCAAATATAATTTTTTCCCTTTTTGGAAAACGAAAGGCCCCACTGCCTCTAGTGAATGAATAATCTAAGTTTAATAACTGTGCTGTGTCCCTGCTAATGTGTCACAGAACGTGAGGGTAGCAGAGTTATTATAACTCTGGCAGAGCAGGTATTTTTTTCCCAATTAAGGAAAGCAAATGGCGAAGCCAGCAGTAAAGCGTAGCTGGGTGCGTCTGATTTTTCAACGTTGTTCACGCAGCTCACACGTGTCCACAGCCCTTAGGACGGACAGAGGCTGGACAAATAGATTTGTTTTCAGTTTTTTTCCACCAAAAGGCAGCACTGCGTATATTCAATGAACATGAGAAGTTTAATAACTGTGCTGTGTCCCTGCTAATGTGTCACAGAACGTGAGGGTAGCAGAGTTATTATAACTCTGGCAGAGCAGGTATTTTTTTCCCAATTAAGGAAAGCAAATGGCGAAGCCAGCAGTAAAGCGTAGCTGGGTGCGTCTGATTTTTCAACGTTGTTCACGCAGCTCACACGTGTCCACAGCCCTTAGGACGGACAGAGGCTGGACAAATAGATTTTTTATTTCAGTTTTTTTCCACCAAAAGGCAGCACTGCGTATATTCAATGAACATGAGAAGTTTAATAACTGTGCTGTGTCCCTGCTAATGTGTCACAGAACGTGAGGGTAGCAGAGTTATTAACTGTGGCAGAGCAGGTATTTTTTTTCCCAATTAAGGAAAGCAAATGGCAAAGCCAGGAGTAAAACGTAGCTGGGTGCGTCTGATTTTTACAGGTTGCACACGCAGCCGACACGTGTCCAGCGGCGTTGGGACGGACAGAGGCAGGACAAATAGAATTATTTTCCGTTTTTTGGCACCAAAAGGCAGCACTGCGTATATTCTATGAACATGAGAAGTTTAATAACTGTGCTGTTTTCCTGCTAATGTGTCACAGAACGTGAGGGTAGCAGAGTTATTAACTGTGGCAGAGCAGGTATTTTTTTTCCCAATTAAGGAAAGCAAATGGCAAAGCCAGGAGTAAAACGTAGCTGGGTGCGTCTGATTTTTACAGGTTGCACACGCAGCCGACACGTGTCCAGCGGCGTTAGGACGGACAGAGGCAGGACAAATAGAATTATTTTCCGTTTTTTGGCACCAAAAGGCAGCACTGCGTATATTCAATGAATAATAACTTTGTTGTGGCCCTGCCTATACAATTCTTTCCCTGCAGTATCAATGGAGGGTGCAATGCTCTGCAGAGGCGATTTTGAGAAGCAAAAAAAAAATGCAGCACAGCTAACAGCAGCCTGGACAGTACTGCACACGGTTAAATATGGCCCTAGAAAGGACCGTTGAGGTTCTTGAAGGCTACACTCACTCCTAACACTCTCCCTGCCTATGCAGCACTTCTGTCCCTAATGCCGGGTGCAACGCTCTGCAGAGCCGATTTTGAGGAAAAAAAAATTTGCCACTGCTAACAGCAGCCAACACACAGCTATCAGTGGCCCTAATAAGGACCTTTGGGGGGTCTTGAAGCCTACACTAACTACCAATTCTCTCCCTACAGCAGCTCCGGTACAAACAGCACTGTCCCTCATCTAACTCACCAGGCATCTGAGGCGAGCCGCGGGAGGGGCCGACTTTTATATTAGGCGAACACCTGATCTCGCCAGCCACTCACAGCAGGGGGGTGGTATAGGGCTTAAACGACGCAGGGGGAAGTTGTAATGCCTTCCCTGTCTTTCAATTGGCCAGAAAAGCGCGCTAACGTCTCAGGGAAGGAAGTGAAAGTAACCAGAACACCGCATGGTGTTCGTTACGAATAACGAACATCCCGAACACCCTAATATTCGCACGAATATCAAGCTCGGAAGAACACGTTCGCTCATCTCTATTCCTGAACTATCTTTCCTGTCTGGTGTAAAAGCGCTCGTCCGAAATGTGCACCATAGGCGCTATCTTGACCGTCCAGAGGCTTTTACGCCGTTGGAATACGCCAATCTGAACTGATGCATTGTAAACCAATGCATCAGATGGGCAGCGTGTATCAGACTGCCGTGAAAGCGCGGCCGATATATGCTCGTTTGAATGAAGACTTATATTGAGGGGGTTGGCTGCTTAGCACTGTTCTTGCACAAAAAAGGCATATACAGAATATCAGACCACATGGTACATCAATTCTGCTATTTCAAATACAGAATTGACCTCAAAACTACACCCCGTGTTCGAAATAAAAACTTTAAAGGGTCTTAATTTGGGCCCAGAATTTTTAAAAATCTTTTTATTTGCTTTTGTAACTGCCGCTTGGCATTGAGTGCTGCTTACTATAAACCAATATAACAAAGTCTTTATTTTGCTCTGTTTTCCCTAAATACCAATAATGGAACCTTTTAGAGACTGAGTACCCAAACTGCAGCTCAAAACTCACTTATTTATTGCAAAGTGCCAACACATCAGGGGTGGGGCTTATCACAACATATGATTTTACCTCCGTCGTTATCAAAAGGATAGGGTTGTTTCAAAACAGTGGGTGCAGATTTTTACTGCTTTTTGGATGCGGAAATGCTGCAGATTTTGTAATGGAAATTTCTGCACACGTGTAAACATACACCAGACGTGGCAGCCCAGCCAGTATTCACTATCCTGGTGAGCAGCCGCCGGTGCGCATTCCAGGAGAGAGGTCTCTGCGTGCCAAAGGTTCGCCACCCCTGCTATATACAATAGTGTTAATTAAAATATTTGACTGTTGTACATAGAAAGAAGCCTGCACATTGTTCGATGCTTTGAAGAAACATAGTAATTGACAGTCTTAACCCCTTAACGACCAATGACGTACCTGGTACGTCATGGAGCGTCGGGGTATGTATGAAGAGAGGTTGCGATGCAACCTCTCTTCATACAGTGCGGGCATCAGCTGTTTATAACAGCTGACATCCGCGGGCAATAGCCGCGAGCGGCCGCGCGGCCGATCGCGGCTATTAACCATTTAAATGCCGCTGTCAATTCTGACAGCGGCATTTAAATCCCCCGAACATCGTTCGGGGGTCCCGCACGGCCCCCCCGCGGTGAGACCGGGAGAGCCGTGCATGTGTCATGGCAGCCGGGGGCCTAATGAAAGGCCCCAGGGCTGCCTTAGCAGACTGCCTATCAAGCCGTCCCCGTGGGGTGGCTTCATAGGCTGCCTGTCAAAAAGCAATATGACGTAATGCTATAGCATTACGTCATACTGCAGGAGCGATCAAAGCATCGCATCTTAAAGTCCCCCAGGGGGACTTCAAAGTAAAGTAAAAAAAAAATCAATAAAGTTTTTTTTTAATTGAAAAAAAAAAAAAAGTTGTAAAAGTTTAAATCACCCCCCTTTTGCCATATCTATTATTAAAAAATCTAAATAATAAATTAAAAATATGTATTTGGTATCACCGCGTCCGTAAAAGTCCGAACTATCAAAGTACCACATAATTTTTCCCGCACGGTGAACGTCGTCCGAAAAAAAAAATGAAGAACGCCAGAAATGCATTTTTTTAGTTACCCTGTCTCCCAGAAAAAACGCAATAAAAAGCGATCAAAAAGTCGTATGTATTCCAAAATGGTACTATCAGAAACTACAGGACATCCCGCAAAAAATGAAACCTTGCTCAACTACGTCGACGGAAAAATAAAAAAGTTATTGCGCGCACAAAATGACCGCAGAAAATAATTGAAAAAAATGTTATGTCTTTAAAAAAAAAAAAGAGGAGTATAGTAAAAAAAACCTATACAAGTTTGGCATCGTAGTAATTGTACCGACCCATAGAATAAAGTTATCATGTCGTTTTTGTTGCCAATTGTGCGCCGTAGAAGCAAACCGCACTAAAAGATGGCAAAATGTCGTTTTTTTTTTCATTTTACTCCACTTAGAATTTTTTAAAAGTTTTTCAGTACATTATATGGTACTTTAAATAGCACCATTGAAAAATACAACTCGTCCCGCAAAAAACAAGCCCTCATACAGCGACGTGGATGGATAAATAAAGGAGTTATGATTTTTTTAAAGGGGGGAGGAAAAAACGAAAATGGAAAAAGAAAAATGCCCGCGTCATTAAGGGGTTAATTATGATTATATAAGCCCATTATATCAATTTTTAGAATGTGATCAATTTTACTATGTTTAAGCAAATTAATAGATAATACAGAAATAAACTGCTTTCCCTGCAGCTGTGTTATTGATGGTGATTGCAGCCATTTGAATAAATGTTTTTGAGAAAGTGTGTTCAGAATATAGCAGCTGTTATGTGAATACTCTATGGGATCTGCATTGGATGTATTCAGTCAGGTGGTTTAAGTTGTTAAATGCAATACAAAAAGTATAAAAAAATTATGCAGGAGTTCATTTTTTTCAACAATGGACTCCATTGGAGCTTACAATTTACACTTTAGAATTTACCACTTTTTTAACTAATCTATTGTTATCTTCTATATATTATCTTCCGTATGCTTTCGGCTATTAAGCTGAGTCAATAAATAGCCGAAAAATTGTAATAATCTGAAGCATTGGATTCCAATATATCCATTCAGTTGGAGGATGTTTGGGTGCGTAAAAAAAATTGCGCCGGGACAAATAGCACATCAGCAACTGTTTTCAGTTACCGATTTCATACGCTGCGTCAAAAGATAGATCTTGGTTTATCTTTTGCTGAGATAAGCAGGAAGCTCCCATAGATATCTATGGAAGAGGGGAAAAGGGAGGAGGAGGGAATTACTTGGCGTAACATCTTGGAAAAGAAGATAGCTAATTAATGACTACTATTTAAGCATTAGTCATTCCGAGGATTTCTGCCGGTCGATGGATTTCCGCGCTGCTGCATAACTTTTTGCTAATATCCACCACCCACCCGTGTGAACAGCTGAAAATACGCAGCCAACGTTTGGGACTTGATAGCGGCAATTCTTCATTCATGCGATTTTACAGCACATACAGGCGAACGTAAAAATGCATACAGTCATGTGAAAGAGCCCTTAGGCATAGGGTAGTAATCAGAGACCAACAACATTGGTCTCCAATCATGTTATCCTATTAAATGATGTGGTCACAATGACCATATCATCTAAGTAATTTGATAGAGAGAAGGGGCTCCTTCCATCTATTTGCAAGGAGCCAAAGATTCACTATCTCTGCTGAGGGTATAATAGTCTGTTACAACAATCACTGATGATGCTTCCAGCCCCCTAAGGAGATTAAAAAGTAAAAAACACAGCTTGAAAATTTTTAATGCCGTTTTAACACCTTACCAAAAAAAAGGAAACAATTTTTTTATAACTTATTAAAATAGCCCATTCGTGACCACTAGTGGTACATTTACATTGCTGCTGCCTGGGCTTTGTGCAGCAGCAATGTAAATTTAGGTCAGGGACTCTGTTGGTGATTACATTTTCCCAGCAGGTAAACCACGCAAAACAGGCTGGGTTTGGGTGGCATCATTGGGACCTGATTGGTTCAGGTCATGATGATGTGATGAGAGATACAGCCAATCACAGTGCTGGGTGGGAAGGTTTGTTTTGTTGAATAACAAACTTTCTGGGCATTTCAGCATGGTTACAGCCTCTCTCTCTCCTTCTATTACAGTCACGTAACTATTTAGTTTGTATAGGTCATTGTATACTGCAATTTTCAATAATTTAACTAGAAAAGAAATCTTAGCTAATTAGGGTACATTCACATATAACAAATTTTGGTGCAGGTCTGTCTCAAAATTCACAGCATAGTTTAAGCTGTGGATTTTGGTGTGAATCCAAACCTAAATCCGTGTCAAATTCCATGTTGGACCATTTGTGCGGATTTTGATGCGTTTTTTGATGTGGATCTGCAGCTGATTTCACCCTTTTAATTAAAGGGGTGACATTTGTTACAAATCCACACCAATGGTGCAATTCAGAATTTAATGCAGATTCCCCTATATGTGAACATACCCTAACATTAATTTATTACTTCAGTTACTGTACTTTTTACCCCACTTAACCCTTTCCAATCCAATTTGTATCCTGGTTTTCCTAAGGGGCTTACTCTTTTTCTGCTGTTATACAATGGCGCTATATGCTGGCTAAAGCCAGTACTGCATGAGGTGACACGTTGGATAGGCTCCAACAACAGAGAGCCTGGCAATATACAGTAAGAGAACCTCCAACGGATGTCTACCAACATCGGAGCTGTACAGCCTTAAACCATAATGTCTTCACAGGTCAGACAGTGAATTGAAAAGGGTTAATTCAATTTAATCATCAATACTAGTTATATGAATTAAAAATTATAAATGAAATATAAATGAAGGTTTAAAACAATATTCTTCAAATTTTAAAAATGAATTTTAAATAACTCCAAATTGCTGAAAAAAGTGTGGAATTTTTCTAATGTGCTTCCAAAATAAAAATTGTATAATACATATTCACATATTTGACATACTGCAGTTGGAAATATGAAAAAAAGACAATTAAAAAAGTCCACAATTTTGGCATTTTTAATAAATACGTATCTGCAAATGGTATGTCTACTTTTTCCGCCTAAAAAAATTACCATATGTGACGAAAATCAATGTCAGGGTTATTTGGATGTGTAAAACCTTTACAAAGGTATTCTGTGTAAAAGATTTCCAAAATTTTGCCTGGTCATTAAGGTATTAACAAGCTTGGTCTTTAAGGGGATAGTTAACTTAAAAAACCAAACAAAGAAAGAAAAATAGAATGGTATAACCTCAGCTAATGCTGTGCTGATGTAACATGGGATTGATGTGAAACTAAGTAAAAAGTAAAATATGGTGCCTGATAAGAATTAGACAGGAGGCTGCACTGCAGGGAAATGGCTACAATACACAGAGGTCCAGAGTATCACAGGCAATCAGGTGAGACTGGAAGGGATGAAGAAATCTGTTTGTGTTGGAGTGGCCCTTTAAAGGGGTCTATCAGGCATTTACTAATGATGACCTATCCAATAATTGATCGACAGGGGTCTACTGCTCAGCATCATCGCTAAATAGCTGATCCTCCAACCCGCTGTCAGTTTAGCCAGGCTATATATTCATGTTGGTGGTCAGATAATGTTTTAACTTTTATTATCTTACTGAAATTATTATGCATTTGTTTCATTCTTTTCTAGAGATGAGCGAGCATACTCACTAAGGACAATTACTCGATCGAGCATTGTCCTTAGCGATTACCTGCTCGTTCGGAAGAAAAGGTTCGGCTGCTGGCGTGGGTAAGAGGTGAGTTGCAGCAGTGAGCAGGGGGGAGCGAGGGGGAGAAAGGGAGAGAGGGAGAGAGAGATCTCCCCTCCGTTCCTCCCCGCTCTCCCCCGCCGCTCCCCGCCATCAGCCGAACCTTTCCTTCCGAGCGGGTAGGTACTCGCTAAGGGCAATGCTCAATCGAGTAATTGCCCTTAGCGAGTATGCTCACTCATCTCTATTCTTTTCCCATATAGTATTCACAATTTCATTTTTTTTTATTTTCATGTAAAAATTTGTAATCTCATAAAGAAAACTTAAGAAGAAATTTTTAATTTTTTTCTGCCTTTCTTTTGAGTGGTCTAATTAGGGAAATTGATTATGATTACAGATACAGATACAGTTAGTGGTGAATTTGTTTTTATTGTTTGCTAGTCAAAAAAGATCTCTGGAGGCCATCAGTATTTTTTTTTACATTACATACATATCCTATAACTGGAGCTGCCTATCAACTGCCACAATAGACCCAGTCATGACTGCTAATTAGACCCACTAGCTCTGTGAAATGACAGCTGTCTCGCCAATCACATGATGAAAGGAAGTAATGGAACTTTTCACTTTAGTGCATGTTGAGTGCCCAGTATAGTGAGTTTTTACACCTTCTTCTGGGTATCGGAAAGCTGCACATTTGACCAGTGGCTATGGGGTTCTCCTTGTAGCTGCTATTCTAGACCTCTATGTTGTTATGTCAGGCTTAACACTCAAAAAAAGTTGATTTTTGTCAATTTTCTGTAATAAGATTCCTTCTTATCCTGAAAACCAGTGTTTATTTTAAGCATTTATGTAGAGCTTGTAGTAAAATATAATGACCAGATGTGTAATCCCGGTACTCGGTAGCCAGCTGTCTTTTACTTTGAGCCAAATTTGACAGTAATTACCAAACAGCTTGGATATGTTATTCCTCTTTATCCACCCAAAATAACCAGATTCAAGCTGAATAAAAATTAAAAAATGACATTTGACACAAAGCATCTGTTTTGATAAGAGCTTACAAGAAGTCTGATTGGATTTGTGTATAGTGGTTTCCTAAATTATTCACAAAACAAAACAATTGTACTTTTAGGCCTCACTTACATTATGTGTAGGTGTATGGCAGTTACAAAGGTGCACCATAATTCCATATTACGGATCAGTAGATATTCCATGTGCCATCATACCAGATGTTTATTTTGAAGCTTCTGGACATCAATAAAAAAAATACTGGTAAGATCCCTCACCTACCATGAACCATTTATAATACTTATGTCTTCTTTAGCTATGAGTGAGCTTTTGAAATGTTTGACTTGACCGGTTTGCCAAAATTTGGCAAAAGGTTCGGTTTATCTGAATTAGTTCAAACTGAATCAGAAGTTCACCAAAACCCCTAACACTGATGTATAACACTATCTGAGAGTGTTATACAGGGCTTTTGTGGCTCTTAGATAGTTTAATATACTAGTGTTCACCACTAGTATTGAGCGAACCAAACCAGTAGAATCCTGTTTCAGGTAGAATTTTGCTGAAAGCTTAGTTCAGATTTATGGCGAACCAATCTTTTAGCAAAGTCTAACCTGAAACAGGGCTCTATTAGTTTGGTTTGCTCAACACTACTCACTTACTATAAGCCATTTATAATTATGTGTTCTTGTGTATCAGAGTGGTCCCTACATGCCTTTAGGCATTAGGTCCTTAGTGTGACTCTTAATGCCCTAGACATTGGTCAGATGTCAGGTGCAGAAGCACCAGACAGCCATCCCAATGATATTCATTCCTATGCCTTACACAGGAGTGATCATCACTCAGTGAATCAAGGTGGAGTGGCCAGGAATTGTTTCTGCCCACCCACTTCCAATCACAGTAAACAGGTAGTTGTTATTAAATAAAGTATTTCCTGTTTACATAGGGTGATTCATCCTTGCCATCCATTGAGAATCTGAACAATAATTTTTCTGTGTAAAAGGGTCCTTGATGGTACCTCTGCACCCTTATGGGTATGCCTATCCATCATATGCTGTCTGTGAGAGATTGTCTAGTAAAATGCCAAGTACCATCCATGAGAAACGTGCCTTTATGTAAATGTGAAGGCAATTGGATGATCCATAGTGGGCTAGCATATGACCATTTATTTGAGTCTTAATTTAATCTCCTAACAGTGCAGCGCACCGGATAGGATGTGAATAGTGAGAGTGGTAGTTAGCTAAACTGGTGTCACAGTGGATTTCACCAGTGCTTCCCAAATAGCAGCGTCTGAAGTAGAGGAACCAGCTAAAGATGACTTGTGATGGTAATTGTCGTGACACCAGTGCTATTCAGCACAATAGTTAGTAGTGAAGGAATGAGACAGAAACTGAAAGGGGTAGTAAGGTAGCCAAGAAGTTGGTATATTGTGTCTGACATCCAGGCCTTTTTTCACTGACAGATCACTTAATGGTGAGAAGTACCTCCAGATGTCACTGGATTTGACATTCCCACCTGTGCTCAATGAGAACAGCATGTACCCATGTTACTTTCAACAGGATCCCTCAAGAAAGAAGTATAACAGTGGCACTCACAATTAAACCACACTCTGTGGGAGGTAAAAAAAAGTCACTACGCAAAGCTCAAAAATTGTACCTGACTCCTAGATCCAAAAAGATGCATTCCACAAAAAAACTGAAAATGAGCAGCACAGCCAAGTGTAAATATAAAGTAGCTGCATCCGCCTTGATGCTTCTTTATTCACTCCAGGAAGTGAATAAAGGAGCATCAAGGCGGATGCAGCTACTTTAAACTTTCAACAGGATGTTGCACCTCCTCACTTTGCTATTCCTGTACACAGACGTCTCGATGTGCAATTTCTTGGAAGTTGGATTGGGCATGGAGGTCTAACCAATGTGTATACTGGTGCTGATAGCAGGCGCCTGATCAGCTCATCAGCTGGGGTTCCAGCAACAGACCCAAGCCCAACAACTATTAATGACCTATTTCGAATATAGCAGAAAACATACGTGGCAGCATAGGTGGTGCGATAAAACAGCAAAATTCTTTTTTATTCCTCCATAATGCACTCAGTGCCATTTTGACCCTTGTGGGTCTTTCTCAATTCATTGGTTTGAGTAAGACCCACAAGGGTCAAAACGTTGCTGTGTGCATTATGGAGGAATGAAGAGGAATGTTGCTACTTTATCGCACCACCTATGCTGTCACATATGTTTTCTGTTAACCTGATTAGGAGCCTTGATTTGGGGTCCATGGTGGCTATGCATTGATATTGCCTTATCATATATGGATGGAGGAAATGCTGCTGACACATCTTCTTCTTTGACTTTCCCAAGGATAGGTCATCAATAGTACTTGTGCCTGGAAAACCATTTGAATACTTTCACACATTGGAAGTCAATTCTCTCTTTATTATACTAGTTAAATGGATGTGTCCAGTCTTTTACCTCGTGCTGTATATTAAATAACTGTTCCAAAATGCTACTATATAAAACTACAGTATATGTTGTTTATGACTTATATTCTAGCCGTGGAAAAGTGCAAAGGTTTGCAGAGCCAGGGAAAACCTAGATTTTATATTTTTCCTTCTTATTCAATGTATTGCACAGCAAGTCTGAATGTACCACAGGGTCTGGTGTAATTCCCCAAACAGTATGTGAAAACAGCATTAAGGTAGTGGAGATCATGTTAAATTTCCCATAATGAAGTCAGAATAAATACCCATATGGCCAGGGACCACCAGTGGGCTAATAACTCTCGGAAAGGAATTATTATAATTGCACTGGAGAGTATAATTTCCCTAACTGTAAAACTATGTATCCCAATTTGTAAAACCTACATAGACATTTACAGATCTATAGGGACAAGTGTGTGGAGCAGTGAAAACTGCTGGAAGGCATCTTTGCTGGTCTGCTTATTGCTGAAATGCTATGTGTGTTTTATGTATGCTGCTTATGTCCTATAATAAGTGAACCCGCACCAAACATACGACAAATAAAGTTATACCGGTTATCCATTGCTGCAAAGTAAATTACTTAATAAAGTTTGGGGAAGCGGAAATTTGATTGAAAACCAGCAAAATTCATAAAATACCATAGAAAGCGTGTCATCAATTCCCTCTCTTCACCCTTCACTGCTTTAATTAGCTTAAAGTACCAAGCTCCAGTGGATATAGAGCAAGAGACACGCCATGAAGTTCTCCGTTTGGCAAATTCCACTTCGAATCAGTTAGGAAAATATCAAACTTGTATAAACATGCAAGAGTAAAGTTCATCAGATAAAAAACAGAAGAGGCAAAGGCCATAATGAAGAATATACAATGAAACAAAGCAGATATTGAAACATTTATAATGATAAGTTCAAGGAAGGAGCACAAGCGAGGACAGGAGGGAGAAATGTTTTATTGTGGAGAGCATCATGAGGGAATCTTATAAGCCCGAGAAAAAGATATGCAAATGAGTGATGAAATAATTCCTCCACATTACCACCTATTGGACAATAGCTATTGATATAGCAAAGTTTGCTTTGACTCATAAGGCATTAAAATAACTCTCTGTGTCACAATTTATTTGCCCTTAACCCATTCCGATCCAATTTGTATCCTGGTTTTCCTAGGGGGCTTTCTCTTTTTGTGCTGTTACACAATGGCGCTATATGCTGGCTAAAGGCAGTACTATATGAGGTGGCACATTGGATAGGCTCCGACAGCAGAGAGGCTGGCAATATACAGTAAGAGATCCCCGACAGACGTTTTCCAACATCGGAGCTGTACAGCCTTAAATCGTAATGTCTTCAGACGTTAGACAGTGGATTGGAAAGGGTTAAATTGCTTTCAATGCTTTCGTTATGTTAAGAGAACAAAATCTTTTTAACAGCTTGAGATAACTTGTTGCTAAAAGTAATTACAGTCAAGTTAATTTTTGCTACATCTGTATCTCATGAGACAATCTCTGTATCCAACCTCTCACCCAGCCAACAAGAACCCTAGTAAGCTTCAGCCTTGAGCTATTGTCATGCCAATTACAAATTTCCCCTACTAACCAAAAGAGGGGTTTTTCATGTGATAGTGAAGTCAACTAGTTTTTTAACCCCTTAATGCCACAGGACATAAGTTTACATCATGGCAGCAGGGTACTTCCCGCAACTGAAGGTAAACGTATGGCCTGTTTGTTAATGTGTCGCCGCGGTGACAATCGCGGCAACAAGGGAGTGACATCTGCTAATTTAGTTAGCAGACAATCACTACATGCAGGTGGGGGACCAAT
Organism: Eleutherodactylus coqui; assembly: GCF_035609145.1. Lineage (NCBI taxonomy): Eukaryota > Metazoa > Chordata > Amphibia > Anura > Eleutherodactylidae > Eleutherodactylus > Eleutherodactylus coqui. The sequence goes on along the minus strand of NC_089843.1, from coordinate 42,411,964 downwards.
CACAATGGTCCCTCCTCAGCGATCACTGTGATTGGTCAGTGAAGCTCTCACTGACCAATTACAGCACGACAGACCAGATTGCACTGTTTACCTTGCAATCTATCTCTGCAAGCCCTGCAGTGTGCTTCCGGCAGTTACAGAGAGAGATCAATGTGAAATATAAGAGTATCAGTAGTGTAGTGTAGTGTGGTGGGGTGTGCTCTGTAGTATAGAATAGCTGTGATCTGCAGTGTGATCAGTACTGTAGTGAAGTGTGTGATCAGTACTGTAGTGAAGTGTGTGATCAGTAGTGTAGTGTGTGATCAGTAGTGTAGTGTGTGATCAGTAGTGTAGTGTGTGATCAGTAGTGTAGTGTGTGTTCAGTAGTGTAGTGTGTGATCAGTAATGTAGTGTGTGATCAGTAGTGTAGCTGTGATCTGTAGTGTGTTCAGTAGTGTAGTGTGTGATCAGTAATGTAGTGTGTGTTCAGTAGTGTAGTGTGTGATCAGTAATGTAGTGTGTGTTCAGTAGTGTAGTGTGTGATCAGTAATGTAGTGTGTGTTCAGTAGTGTAGTGTGTGATCAGTAATGTAGTGTGTGTTCAGTAGTGTAGTGTAGCTGTGATCTGTAGTGTGATCAGTAGTGTAGTGTGTGATCTGTAGTGTAGTGTAGCTGTGATCTGTAGTGTGATCAGTAGTGTAGTGTGTGTTCAGTAGTGTAGTGTAGCTGTGATCTGTAGTGTGATCAGTAGTGTAGTGTGTGATCTGTAGTGTAGTGTAGCTGTGATCTGTAGTGTGATCAGTAGTGTAGTGTGTGTTCAGTAGTGTAGTGTAGCTGTGATCTGTAGTGTGATCAGTAGTGTAGTGTGTGATCTGTAGTGTAGTGTAGCTGTGATCTGTAGTGTAGTGTGTGTTCAGTAGTGTAGTGTAGCTGTGATCTGTAGTGTGATCAGTAGTGTAGTGTGTGTTCAGTAGTGTAGTGTGTAATCAGTTTGATCAGTACTGTAGTGAAGTGTGTGATCAGTAATGTAGTGTGTGATCAGTAGTGTGATCAGTAGTGTAGTGTGTGATCTGTAGTGTAGTGTAGCTGTGATCTGTAGTGTAGTGTGTGTTCAGTAGTGTAGTGTAGCTGTGATCTGTAGTGTGATCAGTAGTGTAGTGTAGCTGTGATCTGTAGTGTGATCTGTAGTGTAGTGTGTGATCAGTAGTGTAGTGTAGCTGTGATCTGTAGTGTGATCAGTAGTGTAGTGTGTGATCTGTAGTGTAGTGTAGCTGTGATCTGTAGTGTAGTGTGTGTTCAGTAGTGTAGTGTGTAATCAGTGTGATCAGTACTGTAGTGAAGTGTGTGATCAGTATTGTAGTGTGTGATCAGTAGTGTAGTGTGTGATCTGTAGTGTAGTGTGTGATCTGTAGTGTAGTGTGTAATCAGTGTGATCAGTACTGTAGTGAAGTGTGTGATCAGTAGTGTAGTGTGTGTTCAGTAGTGTAGTGTGTAATCAGTGTGATCAGTACTGTAGTGAAGTGTGTGATTAGTAATGTAGTGTGTGATCAGTAGTGTAGTGTAGCTGTGATCTGTAGTGTGATCAGTAGTGTAGTGTGTGATCAGTAGTGTAGTGTGTGATCTGTAGTGTAGTGTGTGATCAGTAGTGAAGTGTGTGATCAGTAATGTAGTGTGTGATTAGTAGTGTAGTGTAGCTGTGATCTGTAGTGTGATCAGTAGTGTAGTGTGTGTTCAGTAGTGTAGTGTGTGATCAGTTTGATCAGCACTGTAGTGAAGTGTGTGATCAGTAGTGTAGTGTGTGTTCAGTAGTGTAGTGTGTAATCAGTGTGATCAGTACTGTAGTGAAGTGTGTGATCAGTAGTGTAGTGTGTGATCAGTAGTGTAGTGTAGCTGTGATCTGTAGTGTGATCAGTAGTGTAGTGTAGCTGTGATCTGTAGTGTGATCAGTAGTGTAGTGTAGCTGTGATCTGTAGTGTGATCAGTAGTGTAGTGTAGCTGTGATCTGTAGTGTGATCAGTAGTGTAGTGTGTGATCTGTAGTGTAGTGTAGCTGTGATCTGTAGTGTAGTGTGTGATCAGTAGTGTAGTGTAGCTGTGATCTGTAGTGTGATCAGTAGTGTAGTGTAGCTGTGATCTGTAGTGTAGTGTGTGATCAGTAGTGTAGTGTAGCTGTGATCTGTAGTGTGATCAGTAGTGTAGTGTAGCTGTGATCTGTAGTGTGATCAGTAGTGTAGTGTGTGATCTGTAGTGTAGTGTAGCTGTGATCAGTAGTGTAGTGTGTGTTCAGTAGTGTAGTGTGTGATCAGTAGTGTAGTGTAGCTGTGATCTGTAGTGTGATCAGTAGTGTAGTGTGTGATCTGTAGTGTAGTGTAGCTGTGATCTGTAGTGTGATCAGTAGTGTAGTGTGTGATCTGTAGTGTGATCAGTAGTGTAGTGTGTGATCAGTAGTGTGATCAGTATTGTAGTGTAGCTGTGATCTGTAGTGTGATCAGTAGTGTAGTGTGTGATCTGTAGTGTAGTGTGTGATCAGTAGTGTAGCTGTGATCTGTAGTGTGATCAGTAGTGTAGTGTGTGATCAGTAGTGTAGTGTGTGTTCAGTAGTGTAGTGTGTAATCAGTTTGATCAGTACTGTAGTGAAGTGTGTGATCAGTAATGTGGTGTGTGATCAGTAGTGTAGTGTGTAATCAGTTTGATCAGTACTGTAGTGAAGTGTGTGATCAGTAGTGTAGTGTAGCTGTGATCTGTAGTGTGATCAGTAGTGTAGTGTGTGATCTGTAGTGTAGTGTGTGATCAGTAGTGTAGCTGTGATCTGTAGTGTGATCAGTAGTGTAGTGTGTGATCAGTAGTGTAGTGTGTGTTCAGTAGTGTAGTGTGTAATCAGTTTGATCAGTACTGTAGTGAAGTGTGTGATCAGTAATGTGGTGTGTGATCAGTAGTGTAGTGTGTAATCAGTTTGATCAGTACTGTAGTGAAGTGTGTGATCAGTAGTGTAGTGTGTGATCTGTAGTGTAGTGTGTGATCAGTAGTGTAGCTGTGATCTGTAGTGTGATCAGTAATGTGGTGTGTGATCAGTAGTGTAGTGTGTAATCAGTGTGATCAGTACTGTAGTGAAGTGTGTGATCAGTAGTGTAGTGTGTGATCTGTAGTGTAGTGTGTGATCAGTAGTGTAGCTGTGATCTGTAGTGTGATCAGTAATGTGGTGTGTGATCAGTAGTGTAGTGTGTGTTCAGTAGTGTAGTGTGTAATCAGTTTGATCAGTACTGTAGTGAAGTGTGTGATCAGTAATGTGGTGTGTGATCAGTAGTGTAGCTATGATCTGTAGTGTGATCAGTAATGTAGTGTGTGATAAGTAGTGTAATCAGTAGTGTAGTGTAGCTGTGACCAGTATAGTAGTGTAGGTGTAGCGTGTGGTTACTCAGTGTAGAGTGTGGCTAGTCAGTGTAGTGTCAGTGTAAAAAAATCAAAAAAAGAAAAAACGTTCCTGTTGTATTCCTATTTCGTAGTTACTAGAGATGAGCGAACGTACTCGTCCGAGCTTGATACTCGTTCGAGTATTAGCGTGTTCGGGATGCTCATTACTCGTAACGAGTACTACGCGATGTTCGGGTTACTTTCACTTTCATCTCTGAGACGTTAGCGCGCTTTTCTGGCCAATTGAAAGACAGGGAAGGCATTACAACTTCCCCCTGCGACGTTCAAGCCCTATACCACCCCCTGCAGTGAGTGGCTGGTGAGATCAGGTGTCACCCGAGTATAAAAATCGGCCCCTCCCGCGGCTCGCCTCAGATGCATTGTGACATAGCTGAGGGACAGTGCTATCGTGTTGGAGCTGCTGTAGGGAGAGTGTTAGGAGTTAGTGTAGGCTTCAAGAACCCCAACGGTCCTTCTTAGGGCCACATCTAACCGTGTGCAGTACTGTGGAGGCTGCTTTTTGCAGTGTTGCACTTTTTTTGGGGGGGGGGGTATATTGGCCGTGCAGAGCATTGCGCCCTGCAGTAATACTCCAGGGACAGAAGTGTGGAGGCAGGGAGAGCGTTAGGAGTTATTGTAGGCTTCAAGAACCCCAACGGTCCTTCTTAGGGCCACATCTAACCGTGTGCAGTAGTGTGGAGGCTGCTTTTTGCAGTGCTGCACTTTTTTTTTTTTGGGTATATCGGCCGTGCAGAGCATTGCGCCCTGCAGTAAAACTCCAGGGACAGAAGTGTGGAGGCAGGGACAGAAGACATATATTATTGATTGAATATAGGCAGTGGCAGTGGGCCTTTTCTAAAAAATATTGGAAAAAAATTTATTTGGCCTGCCTGTCACTGTGCTCAGTGTTCTGGGTCTGTGTGTGCTGGGTGTAGTAGTTCTACAAAATCATACGCAGCCAGCTAAGTGTTACAGCAGGCTTGCGCCAAATTATTTCCTGGCTCTGAAATCACCGCTCTGTTGCAGTTAATAACAGTGCAACACTCTGCAGTTCTGTGACACACTCCAGGGACAGAAGACATATATTATTGATTGAATATACGCAGTGGGCCTTTTCTAAAAAATATTGGGCAAAAAATCTATTTGGCCTGCCTGTCACTGTGCTCAGTGTTCTGGGTCCGTGTGTGCTGGGTGTAGTAGTTCTACAAAATCATACGCAGCCAGCTAAGTGTTACAGCAGGCTTGCGCCAAATTATTTCCTGGCATTCCGTAAACGAAGTCAGCCTGCAACCACAGGCCAATAAGCGGCACATTTAATTACAGCGTTCTGTTTCTGCACTACTGGTAATACACCATGCTGAGGGGTAGGCCTATAGGACGTGGACGCCTGACGACTGACGAACAGTGGTGTGCAACCTTTGTCGCGCCAAGATCAGCTGGGGAGGCACCACCACCAGCATGCGCAGGCATATGATGGCCAAGCACCCCACAAGGTGGGACGATGCCCGTTCACCGCCTCCGGTTTGCACCACTGCCTCTCCCCCTGAGCCCCAACCTGCCACTGAGATCCAACCCCCCTCTGAGGACACAGGCAGTACCGTCTCCTGGCCTGCACCCACACCCTCACCTCCGCTGTCCTCGGCCCCATCCAGCAATGTCTCTCAGTGTAGCGTCCAGACGTTGCTAGCTCCACTGTTTGAGCGCAAGCGCAAGTACGACGCCACGCACCCGCACGCTCAAGCGTTAAACGTGCACATTGCAAAATTGATCAGCCTAGAGATGCTGCCGTATAGGCTTGTGGAAACGGAGGCTTTCAAAAGCATGATGGCGGCGGCGGCCCCGCGCTACTCGATTCCCAGTCGCCACTACTTTTCCCGATGTGCCGTCCCAGGCCTGCACGACCACGTCTCCCGCAACATTGTACGCGCCCTCACCAACGCGGTTACTGCCAAGGTCCACTTAACAACAGACACGTGGACAAGCACAGGCGGGCAGGGTCACTATATCTCCCTGACGGCACATTGGGTGAATTTAGTGGAGGCTGGGACAGAGTCAGAGCCTGGGACCGCTCACGTCCTACCCACCCCCCGAATTGCGTGCCCCAGCTCGGTGGTGGTATCTGCGGGGGTGTATGCTTCCTCCACTGAACCACCCTCCTACGCAACCTCTGTCTCGCAATCAAGATGTGTCAGCAGCAGCAGCACGTCGCCAGCAGTCGGTGTCACGCGGCTTGGCAGCACAGCGGTGGGCAAGCGTCAGCAGGCCGTGCTGAAACTACTCAGCTTAGGAGAGAAGAGGCACACGGCCCACGAACTGCTGCAGGGTCTGACAGAGCAGACCGACCGCTGGCTTGCGCCGCTGAGCCTCCAATCGGGCATGGTCGTGTGTGACAACGGCCGTAACCTGGTGGCGGCTCTGCAGCTCGGCAGCCTCACGCACGTGCCATGCCTGGCCCATGTCTTTAATTTGGTGGTTCAGCGCTTTCTGAAAAGCTACCCCCACTTGTCATACCTGCTCGGAAAGGTGCGCCAGCTCTGCGCACATTTCCGCAAATCCCACACGCACGCTGCCACCCTGCGGACACTGCAAGATCGGTTTAATCTGCCAGTGCACCGACGGCTGTGCGACGTGCCCACACAGTGGAACTCGACGCTCCACATGTTGGCCAGACTCTGTGAGCAGCGTAGAGCTATAGTGGAATACCAACTCCAACATGGGCGGCGTAGTGGGAGTCAGCCTCCTCAATTATTTACAGAAGAGTGGGCCTGGTTGGCAGCCATCTGCCAGGTCCTTGGAAACTTTGAGGAGTCTACCCAGATGGTGAGCGGAGATGCTGCAATCATTAGCGTCACCATTCCTCTGCTATGCCTCTTGAGAAGTTCCCTGCAAAGCATAAAGGCAGACTCTTTGGAATCAGAAACGGAGGCGGGGGAAGACAGTATGTCGCTGGATAGTCAGAGCAACCTCATGTCTATATCTCAGCGCGTTGAGGAGGAGGGGGAGGAGCATGAGGAGGAGGGGGAAAAGACAGCTTGGCCCACTGCTGAGGGGACACATGCTGCTTGCCTGTCATCCTTTCAGCGTGTATGGCCAGAGGAGGAGGAGGAGGAGGAGGGGGAGGAGCATGAGGAGGAGGGGGAAGAGACAGCTTGGCTCACTGCTGAGGGTACAGATGCAGCTTGCCTGTCATCCTTTCAGCGTGTATGGCCAGAGGAGGAGGAGGAGGAGGATCCTGAAAGTGATCTTCCTAGTGAGGACAGCCATGTGTTGCGTACAGGTACCCCGGCACACATGGCTGACTTCATGTTAGGATGCCTTTCTTGTGTCCCTCGTGTTACACGCATTCTGGCCACTACGGATTACTGGGTGTACACACTGCTCGACCCACGGTATAAGGAGAGCCTTTCCACTCTCATTCCCGAAGAGGAAAGGGGTTCGAGAATGATGCTATACCACAGGGCGCTGGTGGACAAACTGATGGTAAACTTCCCATCCGACAGCGCTAGTGGCCGAAGGCGCATTTCCGCGGCCCAGGTAGCAGGGGAGGCGCAGAGATCAGGCAGCATGTACAGCGCAGGCAGGGGAACACTCTCTAAGGCCTTTGACAGCTTTATGGCTCCCCAGCAAGACTGTGTCACCGGTCCCCAGTCAAGGCTGAGTTGGCGGGAGCACTGTAAAAGGATGGTGAGGGAGTACGTAGCCGATCGCACAACCGTCCTCAGTGACGCCTCTGCCCCCTATAACTACTTGGTGTTGAAGCTAGACATGTGGCCTGAACTCGCGCTGTATGCCCTGGAGGTGCTTGCTTGTCCTGCGGCTAGCGTCTTGTCAGAGAGTGTGTTTAGTGTGGCTGGGGGAATCATCACAGATAAGCGTACCCACCTGTCAACCGACAGTGCCGACAGGCTTACACTCATCAAGATGAACAAAGCCTGGATTTCCCCAGACTTCTCTTCTCCACCAGCGGACAGCAGCAATACATAAACAATACGTAGGCTGCACCCGCGGATGGAAGCATCGTTCTCTATCACCATCCAAAACGGGGACCTTTTTGCTTCATCAATCTGTGTATAATATTCATCCTCCTCCTCCTGCTCCTCCTCCTGAAACCTGACGTAATCACGCCGAACGTGCAATATTTCTTAGGCCCACAAGGCTCAGTCATATAATTTTTCTAAACAATTTTTATACGTTTCAATGCTCATTAAAGCGTTGAAACTTTCACCTGAACCAATTTTTATTTTAACTGGGCTGCCTCCAGGCCTAGTTACCAATTAAGCCACATTAACCAAAGCGATTAATGGGTTTTACCTGCCCTCTCGGTTGGGCATGGGCAATTTTTCTCAGGTACATTAGTACTGTTGGTATACCAATTTTTGGGCCCCTCGCCTACAGTGTAATCCAATTAATTTTTTGCCCACCTGCATTACAGCTGACGTAACATCAGCTGTGATGGGCAATGCAATGGGATATATTTATGTACTGATGGTGGCTTCCTGGCACCCACCCATGCTGTGGGTCCACAGGGAGTTGTAAATGCATCTGTGTCCACTTCTAAAGAACCCCAGTCTGACTGGGGCATGCAGTGTGGGCCTAAGCCCACCTGCATTAAACATGACATTACTACCTCAGCTGTGATGGGCACTGCAATGGGATATATTAATGTACCGCCGGTGGCTTCCTGGCACCCACCCATGCTGTGGGTCCACAGGGAGTTGTAAATGCATCTGTGTCCACTTCTAAAGAACCCCAGTCTGACTGGGGCATGCAGTGTGGGCCTAAGCCCACCTGCATTAAACATGACATTATTACCTCAGCTGTGATGGGCAATGCAATGGGATATTTTTATGTACCGCCGGTGGGTTCCAGGGAGCCACCCATGCTGTGGGTCCACACGGAGTTGTAACTACATGTGTCCACTTCTAAAGAACCCCAGTCTGACTGGGGCATGTAGTGTGGGCCGAAGCCCACCTGCATTAAACATGACATTATTACCTCAGCTGTGATGGGCAATGCAATGGGATATATTTATGTACCGCCGGTGGCTTCCGGGCACCCACCCATGCTGTGGGTCCACAGGGAGTTGTAAATGCATCTGTGTCCACTTCTAAAGAACCCCAGTCTGACTGGGGCATGCAGTGTGGGCCGAAGCCCACCTGCATTAAACATGACATTATTACCTCAGCTGTGATGGGCAATGCAATGGGATTTATTTATGTAAAAAAATTTATAAAAAACCGCGGTCTGACTGGGGCATGCAGACACCTTGACAGAATGAATAGTGTGTGGCACATAGGTTCCCCATTGCTATGCCCACGTGTGCAGCTCCAGATGGAGGTGGCACAGGATTGGATTTCTCATTGCTTCTGTACAGCGTTGTGGGCTATCGCCCCGCCCCTTTTAAAGAGGGTCGCTGCCTAGCCGTGCCAACCCTCTGCAGTGTGTGCCTGCGGTTCCTCCTCATGGGTGGCATGGCATGAGGGCAGCTGAAGGCTGCGCAGGGACACTTTGGTGTGCGCTGTGGACACTGCGTCGTGCGGGGGGGGGGTTGGTCAGCATGTAACCCAGGAGAAGTGGCAGCGGAGTGTCATGCAGGCAGTGATTGTGCTTTGTTGGAGGTAGTGTGGTGCTTAGCTAAGGTATCCATTGCTAATGAGGGCTTTTCAGAAGTAAAAGTTGTTGGGGGGGGGGGGGCACTCTTGCCGCTATTGTGGCTTAATAGTGGGACCTGGGAACTTGAGATGCAGCCCAACATGTAGCCCCTCGCCTGCCCTATCCGTTGCTGTGTCGTTCCCATCACTTTCTTGAATTGCCCAGATTTTCACAAATGAAAACCTTAGCGAGCATCGGCGAAATACAAAAATGCTCGGGTCGCCCATTGACTTCAATGGGGTTCGTTACTCGAAACGAACCCTCGAGCATCGCGAAAAGTTTGTCTCGAGTAACGAGCACCCGAGCATTTTGGTGCTCGCTCATCTCTAGTAGTTACCCATCCCGTTATTAGTCAGTGTAGCGTGTATTTGGTCAGTGTACCAAGTAGTTAGTCAGTGTAATGTCAGAGTATCCGTCAGGTTAAAAAAATAAAAGTTCTTGTATTCCCATTTCGTAGTCATCCATCCCGTGGTTAGTCAGTGCTGCGTGTAGTTAGTCAGTGTGGCATCGGCATATTAGTCAGTGTAAAAAGCAAAACAGCACAAAAGTTTCTGCTGTATTTCTGACCCCGTCGCATGGTCACTCCATCCCAGTGATCCTGCGGTGTCCTGTTCAATAAAAGTTTTTTCGAGGGCACAATAAATTTTATAGTACTATGGCCTGCAAGAGGTTTACTGCAGAGGAGTCGTACGCAGTTATTGCATCCGAGTCAGACTCAGATAGTGGGGATGATGCCACTTTTCTGGCATTATCCTCTTCCTCATCATCAAGTGAGTCTGAACTTCCTGAACGCCCGAGAAGGCATCCAAGGATTGCCACTTCTGAGGACCCCAATCTATCTAATGCTTACTGGAGTGCCCCTGAAAATTTCATACCGCAGATGCCAGACTTTCTTGGCAACTCAGGGATTCAATGAAATATTTAAGAGCTCAGAGGGAAGGACTTTTTAAAGTTTTTTTTTTTTCAGATGACTTTATTACCCACATTGTCACCCAAACCAATTTATATGCCCAGAATTTTATACAAGAAAATCCCAACTCCAGTTATGTAAGGCCTAATAAATGGACCCCTGTGGAGGTCAAACAATTTTGGGGGCTTGTATCAACTATGGGACTAGTAAAGAAGCCAACCATCAGGGCACACTGGAGTACAGATATTTTGTACCACACCCTAATATTCCGCATGGCAATGCCAAGGACATGTTTTGAAACTATCCTAAAATTCCTACACTATAATGATAACACACAGTGTCTCCTCCATCGATCATCCGAATTATGATCGCTTATATAAAATCAGGCTAGTAATAGAGCATTTTGGTTCTAAGTTTGCCCAGGTGTACAGTTCAAGTCCCTAGTACATTTCAAAGGGGGGCTTAAATTCCGCCAGTACCTGATCAGTAAGCGGGCACGGTATGGTGTGAAAATGTACAAGCTGTGCACATCGGGGTACACCCACAAGTCCCACATTTATGAGGGGAAGGTCACAAAATTGAGCCCCCAGAATGCCCTCCCCCCCTCCCCCGTGCTGGGAATAACAGGAAAAATTGTGTGGGAAATGGAGCACCCACTGCTAGACCAGAGTTACCATCTATACCTGGATAATTTTTACGCCAGTGTTCTCTTACTTTACAGCCTCACTTCCAGAAGAACAGTGGCACGTGGCACTGTTAGAAAAAATCAGAAAAGCCTCCCGGAGACACTGCTTGGGCAAATGCTTAGAAGGGGTGAGAGCCGGGCACTATGGAACAATAATGTATTGTGTGGCAAATATAAGCACAATACATGGCCACAGCAGTACCCCCTGCCCAGTACAAAGTACCAGTATAGAGACCCCCAAGCCAGACTACGTCCTTGATTACAATAAGTACATGTGAGGAGTAGACCTGTCAGACCAAGTACTCAAGCCGTAAAATGCCATACGGAAAACAAGTGTGTGGTATAAAAAACTGGCTGTGCACATCATAGAGATGACACCGTATAATAACTACATGCTGTATCGAGGTGCAGGCCAGAGGGGCAACTTCCTTTAATTTCAAGAGGAAGTCATCAAGGCCCTAATATTTGGGGACCAGGAGGTGGAGGAGCAGCCCAGTACTTTTGGAAGCGAGGCCACTCGTATTGTTCAAGGGCAGCACTTTCCCAGTGAAATTTCCTCCACTGGGAAGAGGGGAAGGACCCAAAAGAGGTGCAGAGTCTGCTACAAATGAGGGATAATGAAGGACACCAATGCATCATTGTGAAATGTGCCCCACACAACCCAGTGTATAAAAAATTGTTTCAAGACCTACCACACGTCCCTGGAATTTTAATTTTATTATTGCTTTGAACTGTTGTTATATGTCTTACCCTGATGTACTCCACACAGCTTGTGCATAAAGCCACATGCCAAGTCCTTCATTTCTGAGGCCTGCCATGTGCCCAAACAACGGTGTATGTCTACATATGAGGCATTTCGGTGCTCAGGAGCAATTGGGTAACACATCATGGGAAACACATTCGTAGAAAAATGGAACTGTTGTCATTTCTGATGCACATTTCTTTAATTCCTGTAAAATATCTAAAGGGTTAATAAACTTCCTAGATGCCATTTTGAATACTTTGAAGGGTGCAGATTTTAAAATGTGGTGATTTATGAAGGTTTTCTGATATACAGACTCTTAAAATCCACGTCTGATCTGAAATGGTCCTTAAAAACAATTCAGATTATGAAATTTGCTAGTAAATGTGAAAAACTACCGCTAACTTTATATACTTTGTGGAGTCCTAAAAAAATAAAATAACACAAAAAATTATTGCAGTATAAAGTAGATCTATGAGAAATGTTAATTATTAACTATTTTGTGGTGTTTGACTATCTGTCTTAGGGCTTAGTCAGACGGGCGTTTTAACGCACAAATTTTTGTGTGCAAAACGCATGCGTTTAAAAATTCACACGATCGAAGCGTGCGTCACGCAGAAAAAAATGCATCTAGCAGCGTTTCTCCGCTGCATAAATTTGCAATGCGCATTAATCGCAAGATGATATTTACTTTGCCTGGTTTATGTCGCGTGTATTTTGTCTTTCAGGTTGCCTGCCAGTGGATGTGCTTGGTTAATTTGCTAAGCACCAACCTAGTTCTAGCAGTAGTCCAAGGCCAGTCAGAAGGAGGACTAGGAGGTACTGGGTGCATCAGATGGTGTCGCAATGTGAATATATTGGGCAGTTTTACTCCCTTTACGCGGACCTAAGGTGTTACCCGGACAAGTTCATCACATTTGGCATTTGTCGGTCGTGATGTTCGATGAACTTCTGGAGGTGGTGCATTCCGGGATTACCCACAGAGATACCAACATCCGTGAGTGTGTCTGTACTGAGCAAAGACTCCTGGTCACTCTGCGGTACGTTCACATCTGTCTCTAGGTCACATCATGTATGTAATTATGTTTTATCCCTTCCCTGTGTAGGCTTTGTATCTTTGACGAGACATATTTGGTTATTAGGCTGCGTCCTGGATTTCCCTGCACATTAGCAACCTCACACCTATACCTGAAACACCATCACAGGCTCCATGGCCACGGCACATATGGTTTGGCTTTTCCTTAATTAAAAAAGCATAAATGTGTAGCTGTTAAGATTCCCTTTTTACAGGGATTAATGACTAATAATAAACCACACTTTGTGGCGAAGGCCCTTTGTCAGCGCTGCCCCCACACCCTTCCTCCCCCAAAGGAGCCTGTGTTAATGGAGGCGCAAGGCTTAGAAACACTTTTTTGGTGGGTGGGAGGGGGGGGGGGAGGGGCGGGGGAACACTTGATTTAGGGCCAAAGTATGTTTTTCGCAATCATGCCCATTGACTGAGGTGGCGAAGTATGCACACCAAATTAGCGTCCAAGCCATAATTTCTTCACAAATTGTGTAGCCCAATGTGTGATGTTTTTCATTCATCAGAGGAAAGTGGTATTGTATGTACTGTATATGGTTGTTATTGCTGCTTACCCTTGTTAGTGTCAGTTGACGCTACAATGTTTGTACCTTCATTGTAACATCTCTTCTTTATCTCCTCTTTTCGTAGATTTCTGGCCACTGGGAATTCCTTTGCGTCGCTGCATTTGGCTTTCTGGATTGGCCACTCTACTATTGGTGGATTCGTCAGGGAGACCTGTGACGTCCTTTGGCAGCATCTTGTACTTTTGGTGACAGCTTCACCCTCTCTTCAAGATTGGATGGACGTCGCTGTGGGTTTTATGGACGCTGCACAGTTTTCGAACTGCATTGGGATGCTGGACGGGAAGCATATTCGTGTCCAAAAGCCATCTAACTTAGGGTCACAGTATTTCAACTTTAGGCAGTTCTTTTCGGTGGTCCTCCTTGCTGTTGCTGACACAACTATCAATTCCTGTTGGTTGATATTGGGTATTTTGGGAGCGCTGGGGATGCTAGCATTTTCAGAGCTTCCAGAATGGGAAGGCGGCTGAGAGACGAGCAGCTTTCTTTGACTACGCCCTAGACCCTTCCTGGCTCATCAAGTCCAGAAGCCCCATTTGTCTTTGTGGCGGATGAGGCATTTGGCCTGTCTAATCATGTTCCGTGTCCCTTTGCTCACAGGAATATTGACAACAGGAGGCAGGTGTTGAATCACCGCCTTACACAAGCCCGGCGTTATGTGGAATGTGCGTTAGGGATTCTCGCTAATCGTTGGCGAGTGTTACTAAGTGCCATTCAGCTGGCTCCTGAGAATATGTCTGCAGTAATTTGTGCCTGTGTGGTTTTACAGAAGTTTTGCCGGCAACATGATACTGTTTTGAATACTGTGGATGTTTTGCCCACTGCTTTTGGGGCAAAGTTTTGGAGAAGCCTGTACAGTATGGTAGGCCAACACACTCTGCTATCCAAGTCAGGGACCTCTTCGTGGAGTACTTCCTCTCTCTACAGGGAGCACTTCCGTGGCAGTTGGACCATATGCGAGGAAGCCGATGAGCTGGTTTCTCAAGATATATATATATATTTTTTAAGCTGGCTGTGCCCACCTTTTTTCTTAGTTAGATCATTATTGTCACTTTTCTGTAGTTAGGAACTCGCAAATAATGAGGACCCTTGACATGGGTTGCGAGCTTGTACTAAATTGTTTTTCAAATAATGTAGTGTACCAGGGCCAATATACTCCCCCTCAAATATGTGTACTTCACCTGATGTGTCTTGCAGCAAGCATTTACCTGTGACATCTGAAAGAAAGACTTCCCTGTGTTTAGCAAAAAGGGTTCTGTTGTGTGGAATCTTAAAAGATAGTAATGAATAAATGACAACATCATGTATTCTTTAGTTTGTTTTACTAAAAAAAAAAATTAACTTGGTATAAATGAAGAGCCAACATGGCTCAAATATCTCTGTCAAAAGAACACATTTCCCTCCTCTGGGACAGCACAAAACCCAGCTTATGGTTGCAGATGATGGACCAGCCAGAACAATGGCAACACAGGGCCCTTTCTGCACCCTCTCAAGCAGAATTCAATGGGTCATTGTAAGATCCAAGGGCTATGGCGTGGACACGGACTGTGGGGAAGTGGAAGGTAAGTGGAGCGACCTCTGCTCCATTGTCGGGAAGTGATGTACTTCCACTGATAAAGGTTGGCCAGGTGCTCCCGGAATCCATCTAGGCCGCTCTGCAGCACATCGATCTGCAGGTGACACAGACAGATCTCATGGAAGAACAAGGCCACCCTCTCCTCAGGGGGAACATCTCGCCACGCTATGGGTTCAAACAAAAAAAAAATTGCTAAGGAGTCCTAACAACACAACAATTACACATTTGTTTCAGTCTTTAACCCCTTCCTGCTCCAGGGCGTAAGTTTACATCTTATATTGTAAAAATTTTTTTTTTATGATAGCAGGGAGATTTAAAATGTTTTTTTTACAGCGTTAATCATGCAGCATAAATAAGACAATCCATTTTTTCTGCGGGCCGGTACGGTTAAATCGATACCAAAATTCTTACACTTTTTTTTAGGTTTTTCCACTTTTGTGCAACAAAAACCCTTTTTTTCTAAATCTTTTTTTTTTCTAAATTGCTGCATTCAAAGTCCTGTAACTTTTTTTATTTTTTGATGTACGGAGCTCTATGAGGGCTTATTTTTTGCGAGACAAGCTGTAGTTTTTATTGGTACCATTTTGGGGTACATATGGCTTTTTTGAAAACTTTTAATGCGTTTTTAGTGAGGCAAAATGCTAAAAATTAGCATTTTGCCTCTGTTTTTTAGCGTTTTTTTAACGCTTTTTTCCGTGCACAGTCAAAAGCATGTGCAATTTATTGTATGCGTTGTTACCGACGCGACAATATCAAATATGTAGGGTTTTAATATTTTTTAATCTTTTTTATGCTAATCTGCGAAAAAGCATAAAAAAAGGGTTTTTTTAACTTTTTTTTGACATTTTTTTTTAAATTCATTTTTTTAAATTTTTTTTTTTACAACATTTGTGTCCCTCTGGGGGACTTTCACCACAGCCCTGATGATCGCTGTGATAAAGCATGGCAAGTAGCCCTGCCATGCCTTATCGCTTATACAGCCTGGACAGATTCCACCCTGTGACTTTGTGACTCTTCTGTTGGGAGATTAACGTGAACACAAAATTAGCCACAATTCACACAAGAGCAGCATGGTTGTAATTACATGTTGAAGTAAGGCTTGAAATATCCAATAAACAACGACACAAACTATAAGGCATGGACATTTCTAAATATTCTTCCACATTTGCAAAGGCTGTCATGAAGGCACGCTTTTACTGCTGAAATAATTACACATTTAAGGAAGAACCCTTAGATGCATTTTAAATACACTCCCATGGGCAGGGGCATGGAACAATTGTGTGACCTCTGGCTCTAGGATTTGCTTCATACACACTCCATGGCATACCACACTTCAGACTCCATGCCACAGAGTTCAAGCTGCAAGTCTGTGCCAGTATGTTCCTGTCACTAAAGTGTACTTTTTATGTGTTGCACTAGGGCTAAAGGTGCATAAGCCATGCCTTAAATATTCACATGATCAGCCCCAAAAAATCTTTACCTTTTGGCCCGCCCAACATCACTATGTGCCAGCATTTTCCTATCACACCCAAACACACATGGTCTGCAGGCGCTGGGGGTCCTTTAATTTCAGGTCGCTCGACCTTTTTTGTAATTGAATCCAGCTCCACACAGTCCCATACTTTCGCACCATCCCCCATCGGATCTTCCTCAATATCCTTTACTTATGCTTGTAGGGGTACAGGTATGGCCCATGTTTGCCATCATAATCGAGCGGGTCCATTATCTGGACCAGCAGACGGGTTTCGCGCCATCCCAGGGGTGATGTTCGTCCAGTCATCTTTTGGTTTTGTTATAAAGATCCAAAATGGCGCTGCCCAGCACTATCCAGCGTAATAGGCATGCAGGGGACGAACGTTTAGTGCGCGGTGTGGGCCATGCGCATATGTCGCGAGACACACAGTTTACTCCTCCTATCACATTTGTCTCCTAGACAATATTCGACGGTCACCTCAAACTGGCATACATTTACATCGCATGTTCATCCGTATATGCAAGAGAAAATCTTACGCAAAAAATTTGAACACAGAAAATAAAGGCGAATAGGCTACAATGCGAAGCATACAAACCAAAAGGGCCTCAACAGTTGCCTTAAATAAATAAAGAACATGCTTCATGGGCGGACAAGTCAATAGACGCAGGTGACTAACACCGGCGGACCACAACACCCTAATGTGCATTGTGTGTAAAAAAGCATTGAGGACTGAAGCCATGTCCAAAGTATCCAACATCTGTTCCTACAATATTCCTCAAGCTTTTTAGGTGTCTGGCCATTATCTAATGATTGCCACAGAGTCTTTTGGCCTTGGCTAAAGTGTCGCAGTAAGAAAAGGTTGTGCAATGTTTGTAAGCAAACATTTTAATGCTTGCTTGTTACCCATAACACACTGACTGTAGGTGTGTGGTAACCATGGTGGCCTCACTTTTTTGCCCAAACCAAACTAAAACAAAAGGGGACTTGGCCCTACAAGAAATACCCGTTGATTAGAGCCCTGAGCTCAACAAAGATTATTAGATGGGGTGGTGGTGGTGGTGGGGGGGGGTTGAGAGAGGCTTTCAGGATTAAGCTATTGTCCGCTTGGTCCTTCATCTTTACTTTACTTACACAATTGAGAGTATGAAAAGCAGCCAATACCTGAACCTTTCTTCATCGACTTTATCAAGCTGGGATGACTAACTACTAGAGATGAGCGAGCATACTCGTCTGAGCTTGATGCTCGTTCGAGTATTAGGGTGCTCGAGATGCTCGTTACTCGAGACGAGCACCACGCGGTACTCGTCTCGATTAAACGAGCACTGACCATTGAATTCAATGGAGCCGGCAATACAGCCGGCTCCATTGAAAGGAATGGGCTGCCGGCGAGCGCGGGATGAATTGTCGGGAAGGGCTTAAATATATGAGCCCTTCCCTGCAATTCATCCAGAAATGTGTAAAAATAAAAAAATATATATATACTCACCTGGTCCCGGCAAACAGAATTCAGCGCGGCTGGCGGCAGTCCTCCTGAACTGCTCTGAACAGCTGTGAGTAGTATTCAGCAGCCAGGGATTTAAAATCCCCGCCTGCTGAATGAGCTGCCTCTAATTGGTCACAGCCTGACCAATCAGAGGCAGATCTCACTCACACACCCATTCATGAATGGGTGAGTGACTGCTGCCTCTCATTGGCTCAGCGCAGGGACCAATCTGATTGGTCCTGCTGAGCCAATGAGAGGCAGCAGTCACTCACCCATTCATAAATTCATGAATGGGTATGTGAGTGAGATCTGCCTCTGATTGGTCAGGCTGTGACCAATCAGAGGCAGCTCATTCAGCAGGCGGGGATTTTAAATCCCCGGCTGCTGAATACTACTCACAGCTGTTCAGAGCAGTTCAGGAGGACTGCCGCCAGCCGTGCTGAACTCCATCTGCCGGGGACAAGGTGAGTATATATATATTTTTTATTTTATTGCCATTTTATTTTTATTTAATGACTTCAATGGGGTTAGTTACTCGAAACGAACTCTCGAGCATCACTGAAAGTTCGACTCAAGTAACGAGCACTCGAGCATTTTGGTGCTCGCTCATCTCTACTAACTACCTTTGAGCCTAGCTACACATGTGCTAGCTTATACCAGTTAAAATTTTAAACAAATTTTAACACACAATACAACATGTCAAATCAAAAATGTGTTTTTATTACACACAAAAAAAGGCTTAGTAAGGAGCCTTGCAAATGACAACATTGGAGTCAACTCTCATAGATTGCCCTATAGGGGTGCCTCCCCCTACCGTGGAGACTCCAGTGGTCTAAAAACCAGTACACCTCCATTGCTGCCCGGTCCTCGAAGGTGTTATCTAGCACCGTATCCATGACAACACTCACTCTCCCCTGTAAACTCTTTGGCAGCTGCCACAAGCAACTAGCAATCAAGAAACTAAAAAAATCAGCCCAATCATCATCTGTCCAGAACTTCAAATATTGCAATATAGCACGCTCAATATCTCTGGACAGATGATGATGGGGCTGCTATGATCATTCATGTCGAGAGGGAGCCCTAGGGGGATGCCTTCAGAAACTCCTAGGGGCCCGCCTAGGTGGGTTCCTGCAGGGATTCCTAAGGCTCTGCCTAGGGGGATTCCTTCAGGACCGTCGAGAGGAACCCCTGAGGGGGAATACAACTAGGAGAACTAAGGGGACTCCTGGTTTGACGCCTAGAGGGAGCCCTAGGGGACTGCCGAGAGGAATCCGGAGGGGGGGGGGTCAAACCAGGAGACCTAAGGAGACTCCTAGTTTGATGCCCAGGGGGAGCCCTAGGGGGCCACCAAGAGGAATCCTGAGGGGGAGTTCAACCAGAAGACCTAAGGGGACTCCTGGTTGGACTCCTGGTTGGACGCCTATGGGGAGAATTTGCTCCAATATCCGGCGGCTGCCACTGAGGCCACCTCTCAAACACAGGGCGCTGCCAATCCAGGTTAGATGACGCACTGTGAGATGGTGAGGATGCCATATCGGGGGCCTCCTCAGAAAAATCTTCCTGCCACGATTCAGCCACATTAATGTATCTCTTAAGGACATAAGAGGGGAGAAAACACATTAGTATCAACAAAGGCTCAACATTTCTAAATCTCTATTAAGGAACAGGCCTTAATTAGTGACACTAATAAGCTGAGTCTCATCAGTAGCATCCATTGTGCAATAGGCAAAAAGGAGACTTGCTAGAGGCCGGTGTATTTTGCCTACATAGGTCATGTGGACTTATGTTTGGGCAAAAATACCAAGTCTAAAAATATTGATAATATATGTTGAAGAATGAAATAGCTTTATCAAAAAATCCATTAGCCAGACAGTGCATGCCCCTTAAATATGCGGGAAGAGTATGCAGCCATGTGGCTAAAACATTTAAATGATTATCATTTCTGAAGGACTTAAAGGGGTTGTCTAGCGAAATCAAGTGGGGTTATACACTTCTGTATGGCCTTATTAATGCACTTTGTAATATACATCGTGCATTAAATATGAGCCATACAGAAGTTATTCACTTACCTGCTCCGTTGCTAGCGTCCTCGTCTCCATGGTTCCGTCTAAATTCGCTGGCAGCTTGCTTTTTTAGACGCGCTTGCGCAGTCCGGTCTTCTCCTTTCAGCACGAGCCGCTTCAGTGTGCTCCCCGCTACAGCTCTTCTGCGCATGCGCAGACGAGCTGTCACTGCTCGGGAGCGCGCTGGAGCGGCCATTCTGTACCATCCTCTGTTAGAGGAAGGTGCAGAGCCGCTCAGCTGTCCCGAGAAGCCGCCCAGCTGTCCCGCCGTCCTGCCGTCCTTCCGCCCAGGTAAGTGATGGGCCGGGGGGGCTACCGCTGTGCTGGGGGGGGCTGCGCCGGGGGGGGGCTGCCGCTGTGATGGGGGGGCTGTCGCTGTGCCGGGGGGGCTGTCGCTGTGATGGGGGGGCTGTTGCTGTGATGGGGGGGCTGCCGCTGTGCCGGGGGGGCTGCCACTGTGCCGGGGGGGGCTGCCGCTGTGCCGGGGGGGCTGCCGCTGCGATGGGGGGGCTGTCGCTGTGCCGGGGGGGCTGCCGCTGTGCCGGGGGGGGCTGCCGCTGTGATGGGGGAGCTGCCGCTGTGATGGGGGGGCTGCCGCTGTGCCGGGGGGGGGGCTGCCGCTGTGATGGGGGGGCTGCCGCTGTGATGGGGGGGCTGTCGCTGTGCCGGGGGGGGGGGGGCTGCCGCTGTGATGGGGGGGCTGTCGCTGCAATGGGGGGGCTGTCGCTGTGCCGGGGGGGGAGGGGGCTGCGCCGGTTACCTGCTGCCTGGCGGTGGGTGACTGTGTGCCGTGGTCGGCCGCGTTCAATCCAGGGGTCCGGTCGGCGGCTGCGGGGCGTCTGGTTGTCAGGGAGACACAGCTGGTAGCGTCTCGGGAGCGCGCACGTCGGGCTATAGCAAGCGATGGGAAAAGAGCCGGTGGCCATCTTGGGAAAATTTTTATAAGTTGCTGAAACGCTGGAACTGTAAGTACAAACCAGCTAGAAAAGTCATTTACAGGGGGGCTTAGTAATGTATGCTTAATTAGGGGGACTGGGCAAAAAAAAAATTCACTGCTTCCTCGAGACAACCCCTTTAAGCAGACTGGCAATAATGTAACTATTGGTGTGAACAATTTTGAAGGACCACAAAACACCACTAGGGTGGGACCTGTAGTCTGTAGCTGCAGACACTGTGGGAGGACTAAGCATGCATTTAAATGGGTACGCAAACAATGTGAATTGCTTTTAAGTGTCTTTAGAGGAGTGGTTTATACACACTGGTAGTGAGTTTAAAAACATACAAATTTTAAAAAATTACAATAGAGGTGTACAAAGTGCTTTTTTTCCACGTCACCTACTGGTGGCCCATACTGCGATATTCATTTCTACTTACCAGGGAAGGTGCTCAGCCAATCAGAGGCAGAATTCATGAATGGGTGAGTGCTGCCTCTGACTGGCTGAGCACAGGGACCAATCAGAGGCAGCTCTCAGCTGTCATTCAATAGCTGAGAGCTGCCTCTGATTGGTTACAGTGCTCAACCAATCAGAGGCAGCCCATTCAGCAGATGCCTGCTATCTGCGAAACGGTGTCCTATAATTTTCGCCGCAGGCATTTTTCCGCATGTAAAATTCGCACATGTGACTGCTGCTATTGAAAAGCATTGGTTCTATCTAGTGCAAATTTTTTGATGTGCGGAAAAACGCCCGTTACAAACACCCGTGTGACTGAGCCCTGAGATCTTACAAAAAGAACAATTCACAGTTTGAAAATTTTCTGTAAATTTGGATTTTTTTTCCCAATAAAGACAAAATTATTAATGCAATTTTTACACTAGCATAAAGTACAATATGTAACGAAAAATTATTCTCAGAATTACATCGATAAGTCAAAACATTCAAAAGCTATTACCACATAAAGTGGCAAATGTTGGACTTGAAAAATAAGGCTGGGTCCTTAAGCCCAAAGTAGGCGATGTCCTTAAGGGGTTAATGTTCTAGAAGCTTAGGGCTCATGTCCACGGGCAAAATAGGATTTAGGATCCGCAGCGGATTTCCTGCATGCGGATCCGCATCCCATAGGGATGCATTGACCACCCGCGGGTACATAAATACCCGCGGATCGTCAATAAAAGGGATTTAAAAAAAAATGGAGCATGGAAAAATCTGGACCATGCTCCATTTTCGTGCGGGTCTCCCGCGGGGACGGCTCCCGCGGGCTTCTATTGAAGCCTATGGAAGCCGTCCGGATCCGCGGGAGACCTAAAATAGGAATTTAAAGTATTTACCATCCGGCGCGGGCGGGGAAGGTCAGCTGTTCCTCACGGCCGCATCTTCCTTGCTTCGGCTCGGCGGATGTGCCCGGCGCATGCGCGCGGCACGTCGGCGACGTGCCGGCGACGTGCCGCCGGCGTCAGGAATTCATCCGCCGGCCGAAAATGAAGATCCGGCCGTGAGGAACAGCTGATCTTCTCCGCCCGCGCCGGATGGTAAATACTTTTAAATTCTTATTTTCGGCGCTCATGTCCGCGGGGCAGGAGGGACCCGCTGCAGATTCTACATGTAGAATCTGCAGCGGATCTGATTTTCCCCGTGGACATGAGGCCTAAGTTCTCAATAACCTTTTGCTCTACTTTCTGGTTGAACACTGGAATTATATAGCATTTATAGGAAAGAAGGTAGTTTATTCTTGGTTTATCATCTCTTAAGCATACAGGAAATTACAGCTGTTAAGAGTATGTCAACCTTAGATCAAACAATGAATACATCTGATTAATGGCATTGTAGAATGCCAATTGTTGTCATTTCTCACAACCACATAAGTGAAGACTGTATAAATGCCAAAATCTTGTCGCAAACTTGATTTTTTTTCTGTTTGCTTTACATCTGATGTATAATGATTTCTTATATAATATACTTCAAGAGGATGGGTCAGTCCAGACTCGTATTGAAAGCAGCAAGCATCTGTGTGTTTCTTTAATATTTAGCTTAGTAAGGGCCCCTGCATACTTGCGTTTTTCTTGCACATTTTTTTTCACGTGATATCACTGCATTTTTTTCACGCGATTGTCAATGGGACTTTCTAATGTTAAAAATGTATCACACAAAAATTGCAAAACACCAACTTGTGATGCATTTTCATCATTAGAAAGTTCCATTGACAACCGCATGAGAAAAACACAGCAATATCGCAGCGTTAAAAAAAACGTAAGTGGGTGTGAGCCCTTAGCCGACTTTTTGATTTACCTAAATCAATTTCTCCATTACATGCGAATGCTATTGATGACATATCCTCAGGCCAGGTCATTAGTAGTTGATCAGCTGTGGTCCGTCGCTCAGGTTCCCAGCTGATCAGCTGATTGTGCACCCGCCATCAGCACTGCAATACACAGGGGTACAGAGTGAAAAGTGCTGCTCTGACCCCTAGGTAATGGGCGATGCTCCTAACTGTATGGGCAGCTCCCATAAATTTTGATGGGAGTTGCGACTGCTAGTACAATTCTGGCCGCTACAAGGGTTGCATGAACAGGTGCGCTAAAAAAATCACACAATTTATTTGTAAAATCGTGTGACTGAAATTTAATATCGCACATAAATAGTGCATCCTCATTGAAAGTAATGGGAGAGGATCGCTATCCGCGGCTGTGACAGCTACAGCAGGAGATTTTTTGGATGTGAAACACCTTAATGCTTTCACATCCAGGGGTTTCACCTTGTTGTCAATGGGGCCGGCAGCAGCAGCACGGGCCCCATTGAAAACATAGGGAGAAGATCGTGCTACTCTGCCATTGTAGTGACAGCTGTGGCATGAGATTCCTTCATCCCCGCGGGGAGTCCCCTCCAGTCACAGTGTTCAGTGATAAAAGGACTCCCCGCGGGGATGTAGGAATCCCCTGCCTCAGCTGACACAGCAGCGGCAGAGAAGCATGATCTGTGAAAGCTGTGGCAGGGGATTTCTTCATCTCCGTGAAGAGTCCCCTCATCACTGAATACTGTGACAGCACCATCACAGTGTTCAGTGATAAGGGGACTCCCCACAGTGAGGATGAGGGGGAGCTTTAACATATAATCCCAACACCGAAATTAAGCCTTAGCTGCACAACAAAAAATAATAATAATACATCACCTAGAAGCACTGGCCGACCTTAGCGCATCTTCTCCCCTGGTCTTCCTTATTTCTTCTGGCCGGGGATTAAAAAATCCCCAAATCATGGAAGCGCTGCCTCTGCTGCTGCCGCTGGCCCCATTGACCAAAGTTGAAACCCCTGGATGTGACAGCATCCAGGGGTTTCACATCCAAGGATTCCCCTGCTGCAGCTGTCACAGCCACAGCAGGGGATAGCGGGCAGTGCACTTTTTGAGCAGAAAAACTTGTCCAGGTCCTGTTTTTCCTGCGTGCCGCCCACTTCAGTCATACAAATTTTTGAACGCATGTGTTATGTGCAAAACAATTTGCACGTTAAAAGGCCCGTATGACTGAGCCCTAAAGGATGCACCCACATTTTCCATCTCTACCAACCCAGAAAAGCCCCTGGTTAGGTTTGACCTGTGCCTGTTCTATTCAACTTTTCCTCTTTTTTAAATTATTCAACTTTTATTAAACATTTTAAAACCATGCATTTAAAGACACTGAATCTCACATAGATTACAAGACTTTATTATATTTACAAAGAATGGCTCGTAAATTACAAAGAACAAACCCATATGTTATGCATAAAGAATAAAATATAAAACTTGAGAAAAGAGAAAATAGTATGAAGTTAAACCAGATAACTATCAAAAAAAAAAAGAAAAGGCAGATTTATAAAGGAAAATAATTAAGCCAAAGGTTCCCCGTTAGGTAATATTTATGAAAATTATTGTTTCAGAGGGCAAAAAGCCTTTCATAGATATTGTGTTCTGAAATCACATTTATTAAATCTTTAATAGAGGGAAACGTAGGAGACTTCCAATTTCCAATTTCTGGTCAATAAAAGCTTAGGGGACAGGAGAATATGAAAAATTATTTTCATGAAAGGATATGGTATTAAATTCAAATCAAATAACAACAAAGCTAATTTAGGTTTTAGAACAATATTCACTCTAGATATATTACCCATGGGAGAGAATACATCTCTCCAAAAGGAAGATACCAGGGGCAATTCCAGAAAATATGGTAGATTGAGCCTACTTGGTCAGAGTTTCCCCAGCACAAATTCTAATCTAATTAGATCTAGGAAAACATTTGGTAAGTTTCAGAGGGGTAAAATACCATGTGGTCAACAGCTTGTAATAGACTTCTAATAAGTTGGCACATAGTGTAGATTTATTAGCCCAATCAAAAGTTAAAAACTTTTGATCTAAAGTAATTTTTTCCCTCCAAGTCTCCCAGTTTAATAGATGGGCTTTTTTGGAGTTCCCCACATCTCCTGACAGTGTATGCAATTTAGAAGGGAACAAAATCTCTTGTAAATGGAATGTTTTCAAAAGGGCAATGATTTGGATACATTTGAAAAAGTCTTTAAATAGAAATTCAAATTCCTTCACTAAAGCTGAGAATGTCTCAATTTCTCCATCAGACATAAGATCTGTAACAAGAACAATCCCTTTTTTTCACCCAAGTCTTAATATCCAAGCCTGGAAAGTTTTACCAGAACTGTTTTCGTGGAACACTTTACCTTATGAGCATAGAGATTCCCAGCCTAAAGGGAGGCAATCATGGCGGGAGACATCATTTTGAAATTAATAAATAAATTGAAATTGGGGTATAAGATGGTTAAAATAGAGGCCAATAGGAGTGATTTGAAGGACCTGTTCTCATTAATATGACATTCTATATGAGGCCAACTAGAATTTGAAGAATGGCTGAGCCAGGCCCAAGTTTGATTGATATTAATAGAGAGGTAATAAGACCATAAATTTGGTACCCCAAAGCCTCTTTGTTTAAAGTGCAAAAATAGCATAGAATGCAACCGTAGGTTTTTTGTTGTTCCAAATAAAGTGTGACCATTGTCTTTAGAATTTAGCTATGATTAGACAAGGAATAGAAAATCTTATAGTACAAAAGAAATATATGATTTTTTGTAAGATTAACATTTAATATAGCACAATGCGATCCATCCAAGAATATTCCTGTCTATAAAGGTCATTGAGTTCACTTTGGAGAGAAAAGAGAAGTGGTAAGATGTTTATTGAAATAAGATCAGATAATGGGTAAAAAAGTGTTATTCCAAAGTAGGAAATATTACTGTGTCACCATTGAAAAGGGAATTCTTTTTACATATAATCTTTTAGAGAGTTATTGTTAGGTTGAGCATCTGGGATCTGTGGTTCTACAGGTTTCCATGAGCACAGCTTCACAGATGAGGTTAATTGAGCTGGCTGGGCATGGTGTTTCTCTAGCCAATCTACTCTGATCTGCTGCATATAAAAAACCAGCATCTCTTGATAGAAGATGCTGGTCATTTTAGTGCTTTACTGTTTTACTCTGTTGTAAACCCACTCAGAGTTGGTGTTATACATGCTTGTCTGTTGTGCCTCTCTCACCTTCCCTGAGGACAGTCTGGACACCTGTTAAAGGATAAAACCAGCACACTGGAAATTTTTGCAAAAAAGAATCCTCTTCTTTATTCCCCAGTCAATTGCATAAAAGAGCTGCAACATTTCGACCTGATGCAACAGGTTTTTGTCATGCTTGACAAAGACCTGTTGCATCAGGTTGAAACGTTGCAGCTCTGTTTTGCAATTGACTGGGGAATAAAGAAGAGGATTCTTTTTGCAAAAATTTCCAGTGTGCTGGTTCTATCCTTTGATTGAATTTCTTCTGACATGGTGGGGATCTATAAGTCCAGATCCATTGTGGGACCGTGCACCAAGTGCTTATCCTCTCCTGGTTTATAAGGTTGTGCTGCTCTCCATTTCTTATTGATCATTCAGTCTGGACACCTGTTGTCCCTCCCCTCCTTGCGTTCTGGGTTGCGTGCATTGAGTAGTGTGTTGGTGTGCACAGCAACATGTTTTATATGTCTGTACATGTGGCTTTACATGTGCTATATGTGCAGTCCTGTTCTATGTGGTTTGCATAAACTTGTGTATTGGTGTGAACAGCGACATGTTCTGCATGTCTGTGCAGGTGGCCAGACATGAGGTGTGAACTGTCGCGTTCTGTGTTCAATGTGTGTGAATAGTGTCATGTCCTGTGTTTTATGCATCTCTCCAGGTTCCTAATCAGGGATGGCCAGGTCCCAGATGAAGACAGTGGGGCTGTCCTTGTTAGGGCAATCACCCCGCTTTTAGGCAGGGGTTACCCACTTTCCCTGATTAGTAAGGTACAGGAATCTTTCCATTTTAGCCTGGAGAGGTGCAATTGGTCCTTGCAACACTATGAGAGGTGTTTATAGTTTTAAATAGGTCACCATCTTGCGTCCGTATTGAGACTTGGCACTTTAGTGCACCTTATGGACGTAACAGTCACCCATATTAATTTCTAGGATTTGTGACTTGTTTAAATTTAATTTAAAATAAGCTCTCAATGATGTTACCGGGTCTTGGAGTGTTATTATCATGCCATATGCGAGCAAACCAATTCTATGCTGTTTAAAATCAGTTGAAATGCCCTTAACACTACCTTCTGTCCTAATTGCTTCAGTAAGTGGTTCCATTACTAAGGTGAACAACAACGGGAGGCAAGGGACACCCCTGGTGAATTCCATTTGAGGTTTAGAATGAATTAGACAAAATACGATCACCAGAACTCTGACAGAAGGGGAACTGCATAGAGCTTGTATAGATCTAAATATATTACCATGTATGCCAAATTTATGTAAATTAGCAAAAGAAGAGTCCCATGTGACCTGTCAAATGCCTTCTCTGCATTTAAAGCAATGAGCAAAGAAGGCATTTGAGAGAAATCAGCCTCCATAATAAGATTAAACACCTCCTATTATCATCCTAGGCTTGTCTCCCTTTCATAAAATCAACTTGACCAACTTGAGCTAGTACGTTTTGAGTATATTTTAGTGTCACAATTAAGTAGAGAAATTGTTCTGAAATTTGAAGGAGTATCTGCTGACTTGTAACAGTGGTGGCTTGAAGCATTCCTCTGGGAGATGGCCACATGAAACTGCTTTATTGAAAGTCCTAGCTAAATGGGGTGTTAAGATGGATGAGAAAAGCTTATAATATTCATAGGTGAAGCCATCTGTACCAGACGATTTATGGGATTCAAGATATTTAATTACATCAGCCACTCCGGAGAAAATATAGGAGCGTAAAGATTGTCGAGTTGTGACGAAGATAAGGATGGAAGATTAATTCTTTGAAGAAAATTATTAATAGTACATATAGGGGGCTGAGGCATTGAGATATCATCGTTTAAGTTATAGAAGTTGGAATAGAAGGAACTAAATTATCAGCTGTTTTTCATCAGAACTATCCGATATTATAATGTAGGGAATTCTTGCTTTAACCTGGTGCTGTTTAACTAAACTAATTGTCGAAGATTTATTGAAAGAGGAATAAATTGTCTTAAATGAAGATTGCGCTTTTTTTGTTATGGTCTTCCAAAAGAGCAAGCTTTAAATTATGCCATATTTTGAATAAATCTGCATGTAGGAAGGCTGATGGGGACATTTGTAATAGTTTCTCTGAGGGTGCATTCCCACGAACGTATATCGGCTCGGTTTTCACGCCGAGCCGATATACGTCATCCTCGTGTGCAGGGGGGGGGGATGGAAGAGCCAGCAGCAGGAGCTGAGCTCCCACCCCCTCTCTGCCTCCTGAGAGAGGCGGGACGGGGGCGGGGATAGTTCGCGGACCTTAGCCCCGCCCCGCCCACCTCTTCTCATTGCAAATAGTGCAGAGGGGCGGAGAGGAGGCAGAGAGGGGGCGGGAGCTCAGTTCCTGCTCCTGGCTCTTCCATCCTCCCCCCCCTGCACATGGGGACAACGTATATCGGCTCGGCGTAAAAACCGAGCCGATATACGTTCGTGTGAATTCACCCTAAGTTTGTGATTTGTAAGAGGAGTTCATTAATATGTGATTGCTTTGTCTTGTATATTGGACACTTATTTTTATTAGAATTCCTCAAATAAACACATTATGAGTATTCAAAATTAGAAAATATTTCCATCTTATGGTTGTCATTAATTAAGAAGTATTCACTCAAAGTTTTCATTATGAGCTTCTTAAACTGGGAGATATTCATAAGAAAAATATTTTTCCGCCAGGTTCTAGTTGCAGATGAAGGAGTTTTAAGAGAATGCATAAGGAAAATAGGAGAGTGATCAAACCATGTGGTAGTGCCATCTCCAAAGAACGCACCGACGGCAGGGTTCATCTGTTTACCAAAAATAGGTTAATATGGGAAAGGATCTATGGCAAGGGGAGTAGTATGTAAATTACTTAGAGGATGAATTTCAGCATCTAAACATGTCATATCAAACTTCTTTGAAAAGCCACGGAGCAAGAGTGGGAGAAGTTCTGACAGAGCGCCCAGTAGAGTGAAGCCTAATATCCGAGATAATAATACAATCTCCACAAATGACCAGCCTTCCTCCCTAAATTCTACTAATCTTTTTAATAGTTTTATTTAAAAATCTAATTTGAGAAGAATCTAGCCTACGATAGGTGGCGCGCGTGCGAGCATCAACAGTTATGCCCCCCAGACGTAGATCATTCGATTTCCATCTCAAGCACAAAAGAAAAAGACATTACGAGCAACGGGATGCGTGTTCAACTACAAAATGATGCATCCGCCGAACGTTTCACAAAACAATAGCTAGATATTGGGAATGCTGAGGTAAAATGAAAGCTGCGCTGTGATTGGTTGCTATTTCTTACACTGCTCAGGTCACATGAAAGCTGCGCTGTGATTGGTTGCTATTTCTTATACTGCTGAGGTAACATAAAAGCTGTGCTGTGATTGGTTGTTATATATTATACTGCTGAGGTAACATGAAAGCTGTGCTGTGATTGGTTGCTATTCCTTATACAGCTGGGGTAACATGAAAGCTGCGCTGTGATTGGTTGTTATATATTACACTGCTGAGATAACATGAAAGCTTTGCTGTGATCGGTTGCTATTTACTATAGTGCTGAGGTAACATGAAGGCTGCGCTGTGATTGGTTCTTATTTCTTATACGGCTGAGGTATAATGAAATCTGAGCTGTGATTGCTTGCTATTTCTTGTACTGCTAAGTTAACATGAAAGCTGCGCTGTGATTGGTTGTTACTTTCTTAACTGCTGAGGTAGCATGAAAGCTTCGCTGTGATTGGTTGCTATTCCTTATACTGCTGTGATAACATGAAAGCTGTGCTGTGATTGGTTGCTATATAGTAAACTGCTGAGGTAACATGAAAGCTGTGTTGTGATTGGTTGCTATATATTATACTGATGAGGTTACATGAAAGCTGAGCTGTGATTGGTTGCTATTTCCTATACTTCTGAGGTAACATAAAAGCTGTGCTGTGATTGGTTGCTATATCTTATACCGATGCTGTAAAATGAATGCTGTGCTTTGATTGGTTGCTATTTCTTATATTGCTGAGGCAGAATAAAAGCTGCGCTGTGATTGGTTCCTATTTCTTATACTGCTAAGGTAACATGAATGCTGCACTGTGA
Source organism: Eleutherodactylus coqui (assembly GCF_035609145.1). NCBI lineage: Eukaryota > Metazoa > Chordata > Amphibia > Anura > Eleutherodactylidae > Eleutherodactylus > Eleutherodactylus coqui. Next base: position 42,381,765 of record NC_089843.1, on the reverse strand, counting down.
TTGGTTGTTATATATATTATCCCGCTGAGGTAAAACTAAAGCTGTGCTGTGATTGGTTGTTATATATCATACCGCTGAGGTAACATGAAAGCTGCGCTGTGATTGGGTGTTATATATTGTACTGCTGAGGTAACATGAAAGCTGTGCTGTGATTGGGTGTTATATATTATAAAGCTGAGGTAACATGTAAGCTGCGCTGCGATTGGTTCTTATATATTATACCGCTGAGGTAACATGAAAGCTGCGCTGTGATTGGTTGTTATCTATATATATAAAAACAAATGTATGTCTATCTGTCTTCACAGCAACATGCGACGGGTAAGCTAGTTGACTATAAAACAGGAAAATGGTATCTGTGACCAGTATCCCAGGGTATCTTAGTCTGTCAAAATTCAAGAGTCAGTATGAATGACTGTTAATGAGAATCCTGGCCCTATTAACTGGAAGCAACAATAAGTGATACTGAGTTTGCCAAGTAGTCTTAAGACCTGTCAGCATAGGAAACCTGCAACAGCTCTGTGCCTGACCAAATGGTGATTAATTTCTGCCCAGCCTGCCAGTATGGGTTCAGTGTCATCCAAAGGAAGGGAACAAAGAGACCACTAGGCAGTGACCTTACCATTCAGCACTACTCTCCCTGTTCACCAGAGGAAAACTAACCATAGAACAATTGCTACAGCCATGCAGCACAAACTAGGAGAAGCTCCCTTCTTCCTCTGTCCACAGCTTAGCTGTCTTATCTGCACACACTGCAAACTTCTCAATGGCTGTATCTCATTATCCTGGAGGGAACCCTCCTTAGGATTGTATCTGAGACACTACAGTATGCCAGGAGAGACTCCTACCTAAACGTCTATCCTAAACAAAGCAACTCTCTCAACTAAATTCTGTCTCTTCTTTCTGCTCAGCTCTCCTCTATTTCTATCCCTGTTAAAGAGACAATACCATTACAAAGAAAACAACATCAAACTATCATTAAACAGTGATGAACCATATCTCCCTTGCACTTCTCATACACAGGTGGCTATATAATTTCACATACTAGCAATTTACAATATTATATATGTTAACTAGAGATGAGCGAACCTACTCGTTTCGAGTAATTACTCGATCGAGCACCGGGATTTTCGAGTACTTCAGTACTCAGGTGAAAAGATTCGGGGGCGCCTGGGGGCGGGGGGAGGCGTGGCGGCGCGGGGGGGTAGCAGCGGGGAACAGGGGGGTCCTCTCTCTCTCCCTCTCCCCCCCACTCCCCGCTGCAACCCCCCACTCACCCACGGCGCCCCCCCCGAATCTTTTCACCCGAGTACGGAAGTACTCGAAAATCGCGGTGCTCGGGCGAAAAAGGGGCGTGGCCGAGTAGGCTCGCTCATCTCTAATGTTAACCATGAAAAAGTGTAAATTAGTATAATGTAATACTAGTGTTGCATTCCAACCAGTAAATGTCTGCAAATTCATGATTTCTTGTTTCTTTACACTTAGTATGTTTCTCCTCCATTGTTTGTGGTTTCTGCCCATCTCTAAAAGTTGACTTTGGCTCAAAAGGTAGAAAAAGTTGGGGAATTCTACCTTAATACAGAAGAAAAATGTCACTTTAAGTAACCACCGGGCCCAAAATTAACCCTCAATTCTGGCCCAATTGTGTGCTAAAACTCATAAAAATATTATGTTTTCCCTAGCGTAATATAAATTAAATAACATTACAATTTTAGTAATAGGGGATTTCAAATGTGAAACCTTTAAATCACTAAAAAATACATTATTTTTAATTGAAGTTTTAGAACAGGTCGCCGTATAGTTAAATGTTATAACAGGTCAAAGTAGATGAATCATAATTGAGTGGAATCGTCAAATATTAACACAATATATAACTGTCTCCTTCTCTAGTTTAATCTGCTGGGGCCGTATATTAAGAAAACTGACATTATGCTATAAATTATTGGTTTTAATTTAACTTTTAAAATGAAATTCTTTAGATTTTGAACATCTAAAATAGAAGATAAAAGATTTAAAAAGGAGAAGAGTGACTTTTTTTGTTTAAGTCATTACTGGGTAGTATTTATTCATTTTAATTAGGATTATCATTTTACCATTTCAGTATCTGTTACTAGATAGTAACCCTCAACAAAACATTATCATAGTTACCATCTTCGAAACATCATGATAGACATCATCAAAATATCATGGTAGTCATCCTTGTCAAAGCACTGACCAACATGGATTCACGGCCGAGAGCCCTATACATAATTCCCCTATAAACATATGATCATATGTACCTTAATCTTGCCATCTCTGACCATTAGGTATTCACATTATATTACTCGCCATTTTTTAATATGCGTCACCATTGGATACCAACATTTGCGGCACTATACCTATGTCTAATCACGTGTCTCGGGGCTGTCATGTGGCCGCCGCATCACGATGGTGCGATCACGTGACAGAGCACGGACACGCCTTCTGACGAGCCCATCAGCCATCCCTATGATGCAGGGTCACATGACCATGCGCCATTACGTCAGACGCTGGCGTTACGCCCACTGACGAGTCCATCAGCTATCTCTATGACGCGTGGTCACATGACCATGCGCCATTACGTCAGACGTTGGTATTACGCCCACAATCACGTCATGTGACGCGTAACAATCACCACACGTCTCGGAGCTGAACCACCTGACGCGCTACAATCACGTCACAAGCTACCCCTCAGTAACATGCAGCTATGTGACTAAGCGCCGACTCACCGGACGTCAGCATAATGCGACGCCCTCACAATCAATTATCAGGTACCCTAATGTTATGTACTATAAATATATGACTGTGTGTTTGTATTTTATACACTTGAAAAAGGCGGTGTGGCCGAAACGCGTTGTGTATAGTATTTTATTTTAGTTTGTATATTAAACCATGGAACTCATCATCCCTGCGGCTGTTTGCCACTTCTTGATACGCTATCTTGGATTAGGAGGCGCCCATGCCAGGGGCGCCTCCATGAAGTAAGTTACACATCCTTATCTTCATATGTACATTCTCCATCTTATTCTGACGGTGTGAGCACTGAGGCCTTTTTTACTTTGTTATATCCTTGTCAAAGCATTATGGAACATATCATGAAAACATCATGGTGGTTATCATCATCGCTAACTCATCATGATAGGTTTCATCATCATCATCCTTATACTCATCATCATAGGAAAATTATGGTAGTCATGTTATATATGATCTTCCTAATCAGCAACATTATCATCAATAAAACATTATCATAGTCATCATCAAAACATCATAATAGCCACCACCACCATTGTCATCATCAAAACAACATTGACATTATAATTAGCAAAATATCATTGCAGCCACCTATCATCTAAACACTATGGTAGTCATAATTATGACCATGATAAGAATATCATAACAATTATCATCATTCATTTTAGAAATGGTCTTCTTCATCATCATCAATTATCATCAGAACAAGGCAGCCTTCCTCAGAACATCATGGTAGACACCATCATCATATCATCATGGTACACATTATTATCTAAACATTATAGTAATAATACGGTAGTCATCATCATCATGACCATTGCTAAATGATCAAGATGATGATCATCAGAACATTATAGAAGACAGTATCCTCAAAGCATTATAATAGACACACAACTGTTGTTTGTACTAACCCCATAAAATGTGAGGCTTTATAACATATTTTGACCAAAACATGGGGGCCCATCTGCCATGTTCAGATGAACCTTATGAGAAGGGTTCCAAACTCTAAAAGACATCTCTGTTTGGAATATAGACCTCAAGGGAAGCAGGATACCTGGCTGCGTACTCTCATTGAAGCATCTAGAACAGATGGCTGAATGGAGTGCACAACAACAATGTAGACAGCCTTTTCTCCACAAAGTGCATGCACCAAAAAAAAAAGAAAGTCAGCACTTCCAACAGAAAAAAATAAATGTAAAGGTCCATGTAAGCCATGGCTATGAAAAATACAGAAATAGAAACACATGACTCGGTACTCATACAGTTAATATCTGAACAAAAATCCATAACTGTTGTTTATCTTAACTGTTTGTCTTGTTAAGTTGAGAACTAGAGTTGAGCGAACATACTCTGCTGAGCTTGATGCTCGTTCGAGTATTAGCGTACTCGATGGTGCTCGTTACTCGAACGAGCATCAAGCCGTGTTCGACCCCGCCCCAGTTTTTTACTTCTCTCCGCTGTGACGTGCCTGTTTTGGCCCCTCCCTGCCCTGACGCAGCGTGGGTCATTTGTAATTTTTTTGTCTGGCAGGCAGGGGGAGAGAGAGAGAGAGAGAGAGAGAGAGAGAGAGCGAGACCTAGGGAAAAAAAAAAGCTCGGCACCCGGCGTCCCACATACAAAAATGCTCTAGTCTCCCATTGTAGTCAATGGGGTTCGTTACTCGAGTAGACCTCTCGAATTTTACGAAAAGCTCGACTCGAATAACGCGGACTCGAGCATTTGGGTGCTCGCTCATCTCTATTGAGAACACATCCAATAAGGTTTGCCTTGATGTGGAGGATGGGCCCACATGTTTTGATCAAAATATGAGCTTTTTATGCAGTTATTCATATAACAGTTATTCATATATTAAATGTGTCTGATTGCTGAGGTGTGTGTTTCTTTTACTGCATTTTTCGCAGCCATGTCTTATGTAAACCTTTGCACTTAATTTATTTTTTAGGATTGGTGAATTTATTTTTTTATTCTATCAACTTTTTAGCAGTTGTCATGATCTTCAAAACATCATAGTAGATATTATCATTAATAAAGCATCATGTACACTATAGTACTTCATCATCATCCTCATTATCAAAATAACAACAATGCTTACATACAGCATTAGATAGTGTAGCTAATGAGTGAATACTATGAGTGATGACAGGATAGTATAATCCATACTCACACTTTACACCACAAGCCTGTGTTCAAGCTGTGAACCCTTCTCCCCAGGTCTGACATAGAGCAGTGATATTAGGCAATGTTAACATTATGATGTTTATGCTGCTTTTAGTTTTTATTGGTCCCGCCAAGACTGCATGACATCCATTTATGGTAAGTGATCGTTAACAGGATAAAAGTTGGGAGGAATATTAGTCAATGAACACTTCATATAGGATAAGGAACTTCCTGCAAAAGCAATCTGTGACATACTAATTATGTAAGAAGAAATATGTAACATTGCTCATGGAAGAAAGTGATCATTATATAACTTTTCACATGCATATATAATAATATATTGTAGTATAATAACATTATACTATTAGGCATTACAAAACTTCTCATGTGGTATGTTACATGCTATATGAATTAAGGCTTTACACACCCTTTAACCTCCAGGTAATATCTAGCGGAGTAGTTTATGGTACATATAAAAGGCATCTATATGTGGTAACTATAAATACAGGATAAATAAAGTGCATACATAATGCAGTTACTTATCAATTCAATAATAGAATAGGAATATTTTATATACTTGATCTACTTTATACTGTAGTTACAGCTCCCTAATAATAAACCTCCTGTATCTTACAATGAATACGAGGCCATTTTTATCAATTTATTGCACCCACATAGTCTTTTAATGCTTTGTATATGGATCATAAACCATGCAATCAACAATGAAATAGTGCCTATAAAACCAATCTTTACAAACACCTCTAATACAGATGCCATTGTTCCTGCCAATAATACATCTTATCGAGCGACGTGTGTTACATTTGTAAAGTACATTAGCCGTTCTTGTCAGGTGCTCAGAGTCACATAAATCTAAGGTTCCTGTTGAGTTAATTAATGGAAATCTAAAAGTCATAACACATTCAAAAAGACATTTACATTTATAACAATTGAGTGTTATTTTTTTACATAAGTTTGTAATTTATTTCTCTTTTTACTCTTAGTTACTACTTTAATATTATAATGAATGAGTAACACCATCATTTTAAATCTTTTCTACAATTTTGTATTAGATAAATACATTTTAAGTAAAGCTTGTGTAAATACATGGCCTTGATCCTGCCTCATACAACCTACAAATTATATGGAGTTGCAATATAGTGCCTGTAGACATCTATGGCGCCATACTTTACTTCTTAGGCTATGTTCACACCAGTGTTCAGGTTACGTTTTTCATTTCCCTGCTCTGTTATTGGGAGAAGAAACAAGAAGATCTACAGCGCTGCTCAAGGATATGAACCGACTGTAATTTTGAAAGCTATCATAACACACAAGCTTTATCTCGTTCCCAGCATCACCTCTTTACTTTCCTTCTCTTGGCAGCTAAGCAAAACCATAGCCCACTGTTGAAAAAACAAAACAAAAGCAAATATTATCCTACAAGAAGTTAACACCAGAATTGATGGGTTTTTCATAAATGAGAAATGATCCAGTATCCTTCACAATTAGTTCCTTATAATTTGGCAACCCGGGCTCAATCATGCCCATCCTCCCCTCTCATCTCTCACTCTCACCCTGATGTGCTGTGTGTTCTTTTTCCTTCTTTTCTTTTTCTTAGCCCTCAATGGGCACTTTTGGTAGGCTCACTTGGATTCCCCAACGCTCCCAATCTCCACATCTGTCCCCATTCCTTTTCCTTTCTGCACTTTCCCCCCTTCTATTCTTCTTTTCCCTATATTGTTTTCTTTTGTTTACAGTTTCTATGTTATACTGTTGTTTATGACGTGTTTTCTCAATGATTCTGGTTGGAGCTGAAGCTTATGACCACCAACTCAATGGAGTATCCATACAGTCTGTCAAATAAAGCTTAGATTGCTGATACTAAATCCTCTAGAGAAGCCTCGATATTCCTCTGTATCTAGCCCTTTGCTACTATGAGATTCCCATCCTCAAGCTCTAAAACATAATGTACCTGATTTGCTATATGACTTTTGGATGAGTCCCAACACCTTCTCTGTTTATCACACTGCAGTTTGGTGTAATGTTATATTAATAAAACCAATAAAACTTTTGAAAGTTTTATTTGGACAATGAATTTTGGTGTCAGATTGACCATGGCACTGCTGGAGGATAGGACTGTTATGGGAACAGGAAAATAGTATCCCTGCCCGAGCGTATCTGCCTATGATGGAATAGAATGGCACCAGATAGACTATAATTGGGTCTGTCCGGCTTCCAGTATTTTACTAGACTTTCAGGATGGATCTACACCAGAGGCTCCAAATAGAATCCGTGGCATGTATATGAACAGAGGTATAGACCAACAATCCATAGAAAGTTTAGATGTACACAGGTGTACACACAGGCAGTAGGATGCAGCAATAATGACAGAACTGGAGGATACTCAGGAGGAGCTGTGGGTCAGAATCAGAAGAACAGTTAGAAGTATCAAAATATAGAAGGAGGAAACAAAAGCGATGTGGCATTTCTGGTGCTGGGTTTAGAATTTCGGGTATAGATATGGAGAATAATCAAGGAAAGCCAGAGGCCATATCAGGACCTTCTGTGCTCTGGTCAGTAGCTTTCTCTGCTGAGTCATTCAGCCCTTGTGAGGGACTGTAACGGTTACACTAGTTGCTTTAATCTGAGTAAACTTCTATGCAACTTAAACTTTGCTGAGTCCCTTCACCATCCTAAAGTGGGATATCCTGTTAGGTTAAAGGGGTTGTCCCGCGCCGAAACGGGTTTTTTTTTTTTTCAATAGCCCCCCCGTTCGGCGCGAGACAAACCCGATGCAGGGGTTTAAAAAAAAACAACGGATAGTACTTACCCGAATCCCCGCACTCCGGTGACTTCTTACTTACCTTGCGAAGATGGCCGCCGGGATCTTCACCCTCGGTGGACCACAGGTCTTCTGTGCGGTCTATTGCCGATTCCAGCCTCCTGATTGGCTGGAATCGGCACACGTGACGGGGCGGAGCTACGAGGAGCAGCTCTCTGGCACGAGCGGCCCCATTCAGAAGGGAGAAGACCGGACTGCGCAAGCGCGTCTAATCGGGCGATTAGATGCTGAAAATTAGACGGCACCATGGCGACGGGGACGCTAGCAACGGAGCAGGTAAGTGAATAACTTCTGTATGGCTCATAATTAATGCACAATGTATATTACAAAGTGCATTAATATGGCCATACAGAAGTGTATACCCCAACTTTGTTTCGCGGGACAACCCCTTTAAGTCATAAGCCACAGCCAAATTCTCACCCTTCTATATGAAGAACGTGTGATAGTACACAAAATTTCATCACAATTAATATAACTCAGTGTAAAGATAAGAGTTCTTTTTCTGCCCAACTTTATGCACAAGAAGTTTGGCTTTGCCGTTAGTAAGTAATCCAGTAGACAACTGCAAAAATACACCAAAAACACTTACTTTACATGTTTTTTTTCTATTTTCTTCGGATTGCCATCAGGGTTTCTTTTAGTTAAGAAAATAGTTTTTCAAAAACATCAGTCATAGATGACATCTGAATGAGGAACTTTTCTGCATTAAAAATATTACAAAAATGGTGGCCAAAAAAATCTAAAAACAAACAGTGAAAGCGCCTTTTCTTTTAAAAATACCATATTTACTCATAAATGATTTGCTAAGGGCTAAGCAAAATTATTTCATTTTTTTATCTTTGCAGTCCAAGCACCATAAGTTGTCAACAATGCCATATGAAGACTTTTTTTGGATAAGTGTAATTTTTTAATATCACAATTTTGGAGGTATATAATACTGTATATTGGAAAACTTTTTTAGGGGAAAACAAAAACAGCAATTCTGTGATTTTTTTGGGGGGGGGATGTTTTTTGGGTTTCTCTTTCTTACAGTGCTCACCATGTGATATCAATATTAACTTTATTTGTTGAGTCAGAGGAATTATGGCAATACAATATGTAACAAAGTGATGCTCAATGACCCACAATCACTGTCCAAGCCTCCATTAATCTAATAAACAGAATCCATTGAAATATTTCAGAGGTGCAATGAATCAGCTTGTTGGCTGCCAAAGTACATATTGTGGAAAAAAACAATCAGCACCAGTCCTTGGATAAAACCTACAATGCTTATTGGAATTTAAGAAAAAATATGCTCACAACATGGATCGGCCCTTTGTTGTGAGCATGTTTTATGTTAAATTCCAATAAGGCATTGAAGATTTCATCCACAAATGGGTGCTGACCGTTTGATCTACAGAATTACAGTGATACTTAATATATATAGTTTTTATTGTTTTGCTACTAGTACACAGTAAAAACACTTTAAAAAAATCATTTGTTTTTGTGTCACGATTTTTTGAGACCCATGATATGAAGGTGTATGTGGGCTGATTTTTTTTTTTTTCTGGGATGTAATAACATTTTCATTGGTACCATTTTGGGGAATGTTTCATTTTTTGAACGGTGGGATGAACAGCAATTTCGGTATTGTTTTTGTTTTTCAGTGGTTGATTTGTCATGGGGAGAAGATGTTTACAACATCCAGAGTGGCTGCGGGGAGATAAATGATAACTTGATGGAACTTCTGATCATGATAAATGCATGCAAGATAGCATCTGCCTTTTGGGTCACTCCGGTGATACCCTGCTTCCCATGCACACGACAGGACAAGGAGGACAAGTCAAGAGCTCCAATCTCTGCTAAGCTTGTTGCCAATATGCTGTCTGTAGCTGGGGCTGACCGCATCATTACCATGGACCTTCATGCCTCCCTTGATATTCCTGTGGATAATTTATATGTTGAACCAGCTGTCTTAAAGTAGATTCAAGAAAACATTGCAGAATGGAAAACTCGCACCATAGTGTTATCAGATGCCGGTGGTGCCAAGAGAGTTCATCAATCGCTGACTGGCTGAATGTTGACTTTGCTTAAATACAAAAGGAAAGGAAAAAAGCCAATGAGGTGGACCGTATGGTTCTTGTGGGGGGTGTGAAGGATAAAGTGGCAATTCTAGTTGACGAAATGGCGGACACCTGTGGAACCATCTGTTATGCGGCAGATAAACTTCTGTGTGCTGGAGCCAGTAAAGTATATGTAATCCTGACACATGGTATATTTCCCGGCTCTTCCCTCTCTCGGATAAACAACACATGTTTTGAAGCTGTGGTAGTGACAAATACTATACCTCAAGAGGAGAAGATCAGACGTTGTTCTAAAATGCTTTTACTAGTCCAATAACAGTCAGAGTGATGGAAGTTCCACAAAGTGCATCAAAGTATGTGTAACACATTTTGGGGTACAGGAGACCCCTTCTTCAAGCATAATTAATGTACTAATATAGGAGGGCAGCTAAAAACACCGCATTAATAAAAGCCTTAGAAACATCTTTATTAATTAGCTACCTACTTCTTAATAGGGGGAACTCGAGGACCGGAGACCTCCCCCTTGAATAAGTTAACCTTTACTTACTCTTCACCTATTATATCCTTATAAGCACTGAATGATGTTTTACACTTATCTTTACACAGGAATAAGCATCACTATTGAATGGAGGCGGAAGGAGTCGGAAACCATTCTGGCCCACTCACCTCCATTCACAAGAAACATGTTCACATGAACCTATCCGTCATTCCGTTTTCTGCATGCAGAAATTGAATTAGAAGCAAATTCATTTTCGTTTGTCGTTCATTTTGGGCATTCACACTGAACAATAATCGTTCAGATTCCTGCTGGGTGCCGAATTCTGAACGATTTATTGGCCTCTTTAAAAGGGCACTAATAGACTTCTCTCCTACCGCTGATCTTGTGAATGCAAACAGAAACTAGCATCCGAATGTGATGCACATTTTTTATCACTGGTCAGGAAACATTACAAATTGTAATAATAGCAAATTATTAGTTGTAAGATTCTTAGTATTTTCCGTAAATTGCTTAAAAATAGGTTTACAGGAAAAATAAATGTAAACATTGTTTTTTCATCCTCCTGACATTTTCTCTGCACAGCAACTTCTTGGTGAATTGTGGCCATTTAGCAACCTAATTAACATATACAATGAGGTAAAAAGGACACATATTTTGGACTCATTACAAATACAATACAGAGAAAATGAAATTACAATTTTAAAAACGGACAATCTGCTTATTGAGAACACTACACATTGTTTATCTTCATATAATGGCAGCTCCAATTAAAGGGAACCTGCAACATCTGCCTCACTGCTTCCCTATAAACCAGCTAAGTATTCATTATCCAATCACACCAGTCTCGCTTCTGATACATTCACTCATGAAGCACACAAATATGAATTTACTCTTCACATCCTTCTGTCAAAAAGTCGGTTCCAGTGAGATATTTTGATTTCTATTTTTTTTTTGTTATTTTACATTTCCTGTTAATGCAATTTGTAAATTGAAATGTGAGATTTTAAGCCAATATGTTCTGCTCACAATGGAAAAGTTATTACACGCTTCTACTAATTCTTACAATGTACTTTGAATTTAATTGCTGTTGGCTGAAGAGGGCGCCACAAATAACCTAGCATCTGATGTTTTTGGCTGTTGGAGGATTGACGAGACACTGAGAGGGAAGCTGTTCACATGACTTACCTCCCCACATAAAAATTTAGAATATGTATATGTGTTTATAGACAACTTTTATAACACGGCGAGCCTGCAAGCTTCTGAGATAATGTGCAGCGGGTCAGCTTTAGTATGCCTCTAAATAATATGGTTACCATATAATATACTCAAATAAGAGCTCTAAACAATGATAGTGATTGCAGTGCAGTTACCTCCAGTGATTATATGTGATGTCATCTCTGCTTGGAGTTCTACATATTCGGTTTCTGCTTCAAGATCGCCACTGAGACTATTTTCAGCCATGAGTTTCATCTCCACAATCTCCTGGTCTTGTTGCCCCTGTGGTAGCAATGTGCCCACTGTGGTCACACTAAGTAATACTTCAATCCATGTGGCCTTGGTAATGATGCACCTACTGTAGCCCATTTGTGGCCCCGCTAAGTAATGTTGATCCCCTTTGTGCTTCAGCATAGGTTCCCTCTCTTGCCTCCTAATACTACAGCAAGTAAAACTTTCACTACATACACTCAGACTGCTGTCTCCCATCTGGTCTGACACTGTGTCTATGCTTTCTCACAGTGTGACCTCATACCTCCATTCCTTCCACTGGCTCTGGCCCTAAAAGTACATTGACTGCCAAAGCCAGAAGAGAGAAGCGAGATTGTGTTGCAAGAGAGCGCACATGTCATGTTGGACCAGATTTAGGACAGCAATCTGTTCAACTATATAGTAAATGTTTTACCTGCTGCAGCATTAGGAGCCGGTGCCAGTGGGCACTTTGTGTGACCCTTGGATCCCGGGAATCTCTGTCTCGGGGCAATTGCCTCTACTTCCCCTATGTAGATCTGCCATTGCTTTTGACCACCAAGTATCTTAAAGACAACCTGTCAGATCCTCTGACAAGCAGGATGGGCTACATACCTTTACAGCTGCATCTTCGCAGATACCATCACTGCTTTTATCCCTGTTCACCCTCAATGGCCCCAGTTATTTTTGGAGCACATTATTTTACAGTTGTTAAGGTGGCATCTAGTGTTTAAGGGATTTTACCGGAATTACAAGTTATTCCCTATCTCTAAGGATAGATCATCAAGTTCAAAAGGTTAGAGTGGTTTTCTCACTACAATATTGATTTTCAAAGTCTCCCTGTGTGTTATTAAGCACTCTCAAAGTTCCCCTACATACCTTTATAGTGTCTTCACCCACCTCCTAAAATCACTGCCAGCCATTTCCACTTCCCCTGCTGCTCCTACCCCAAGATGTGCTAGCTTCTCTACCAACATTAGAACCACACCATTCCCCTACTTTCCATAGTTTATGCCGCCCACTCCATCTCTTCTGTTGGCAGCATGCAGTCTTGTCCCTTTGCCATGTAATTTACATGGCAATTGACATCACCAGAAGATGGACATGACCAGTAGAATGCAAAGGATTCTGAGTGAGCATGACTCAAGCACAATGAGAAAAAGTCAGAGTGGGACACATCATGTGACCACTCGATAAAGACACAGATTGCCTGAAAAATTGCAGCAAGAAAATATGGGATCTATATTTCATTATGCAAGACAACATTAACGACAAAAAGTTTTACTTGCCCTAGAGTAATCTTTAGGCTGGATTCAGACGAACGTATATTGGCTGGGTTTCCACGCCCAGCCGTTATACGTCGTCTCTCTCTACAGGGGGGGGGGAGGCTGTAAGAGCCAGGAGCAGTGCTCTGAGCTCCTGCCCCCTCTCTGCCTCCTCTCTGCCCCTCTGCACTATTTGCAATGAGGAGAGGTGGGATGGGGCGGGGCTAATTCTCGGAACTTAGCCTTGACCCGTCCCGCCGCCTTTTATTGCAAATAGTGCAGAGGGGTGGAGAGGGGGTGGAGAGGAGGCAGAGAGGGGGCGGGAGCTCAGTTCCTGCTCCTGGCTCTTCCATCCTCCCCCCCCCCCCCCTGCAGATGAGGACACCGTATATCGGCTTGGCGTGAAAACCGAGCCAATATACTGTCGTGTGATTCCACCCTTAATTTGTTCCTGAAGTATCTCTTTAACGTTAATAATGTGCCAGCAATCTCTAATAAAAGAGATACAACTTTAGTGCTCAGTTAGACGGGCATTTTTATGTGCGCATGTTACTTGAGTTTGCGATCTGCATCTATTAGGAACCAATACTTTTCAATGATGGCGGTCCTATGCCCGATATTTACCTGCGCACAAAAATGTGCAGCGGTAAATATACGGCAGCGGATTTTAAAACGCAAGTAACTGCAGAATCCGTCCTTTTTGGATGTGAAACCCCTGGATGCTGTCACATCCAGGGGTTTCACCTTGTGCTTAAAGGGGTTGTCTCGCGAAATCAAGTGGGGTTATACACTTCTGTATGGCCATATTAATGCACTTTGTAATATACATCGTGCATTAAATATGAGCCATACAGAAGTTATTCACTTACCTGCTCCGTTGCTAGCGTCCCCGTCTCCATGGTTCCATCTAATTTCGCTGGCGGCTTGCTTTTTTAGACGCGCTTGCGCAGTCCGGTCTTCTGCTCTCAGCACGAGCCGCTTCAGTGTGCTCGCCGCTACAGCTCTTCTGCGCATGCGCAAATGAGCTGTAACTTCTCGGGAGCGCGCTGGAGCGGCCATTCTGCTACCATTCTCTCTTAGAGGAAGGTGCAGAAACTTGAGCCGCCCAGCAGTGCCGCCCAGCCGCGCTGCCCAGCCGCCCAGGTAAGTGATGGGTGACGGACTGACGGGGGTGACGAGTGACGGACTGCCGCTGGGCCCCGGGGCCTACCGCTGTGGCCCCGGAGCCTACCGCTTGGACCCCGGAGCCTACCGCTGGGCCCCGAGGCCTACCGCTGTGGCCCCGGAGCCTACCGCTTGGCCCTGGAGCCTACCGCTTGGCCCCGGAGCCTACCGCTGAGCCCCGGAGCCTACCGCTGGGCCCCGGAGCCTAGCGCTGGGCCCCGGAGCCTAGCGCTGGGGAGCCAGGGCCTAACGCGGGGGCCCCGGGGCCTACCGCTGTTGCTCCGGAGCCTACCGCTTGGCCCCGGAGTCTACCGCTGAGCCCCGGAGCCTACCGCTGGACCCCGGAGCCTACCGCTGGGCCCCGGGGCCTACCGCTGTGGCCCCGGAGCCTACCGCTGGGCCCCGGGGCCTAGCGAAGGGGAGCCAGGGCCTAACGCGGGGAGCCGGTGCCTAGTGCGGGGGAGCCGGGGCCTAGCGCTGGTTACCTGCTGCTTGGCGGTGGGTGACTGTGGCCCAAGAGCGTGTGCCGTGGTCGGCGGCCGCGGTTGGTCCGGTCGGCGGCTGCGGGGCATCTGGTTGTCAGGGAGACACAGCTGGTAGCGTCTCAGGAGCGCGCACGTCGGGCTACAGCAAGCGATGGGAAAACAGCCGGCGGCCATCTTGGGGAAACTTTTTATAAGTTGCTGAAACACTGGAACTGTAAGTAGAAACCGGCTAGAAAAGTCATTTACACAGGTGCTTAGTAATGTATGCTTAATAAGGGGGACTGGGCAAAAAAAAATTTCACTGCCTCCTCGAGACAACCCCTTTAATGGGGCTATTGAATGACGGCTGAGAGTTGCCTCTGATTGGTCACAGTGCTCAGCCAATCAGAGATAGCCCTTTCAGCAGAAAATGTAAGGTCAGAAAAAGAGTCTGCGCTCAGAGATGGAGTGAACTGAGGACAGATTCACATAAAAGAAATAGTGAGGTATGACACTTACTTGAAAGGAGGGGGGTATGATGCACAGATGCCCCTCCTCAGAGTGTCCTCAACACAGTGTGAAGCTATGCTCCAGGATGCATAGTAATAATCCAAAGGTTGAAGTCAGACAAAACTTTTAATAAGGCGACGCGTTTCAGTGCAAAACAGAGCACCTTTCTCAAGCTTCACACTGTGTTGAGGACACTCTGAGGAGGGGGTATCTGTGCATCATACCCCCCTCCTTTCAAGTAAGTGTCATACCTCACTATTTCTTTTATGTGAATCTGTCCTCAGTTCACTCCATCTCTGAGCGCAGACTCTTTTTCTGACCTTACATTTTCTGTTTTATCTGGGTGAGCTCTGGCTCCAGAACCTCCAGCTTGTATCTGCAGCTCTCCTTTGCTTGGAAGGATTGGAGTACTGAGGAAAAGACACATTGTGACTGTATCCGCATATCCCAGTGAGTGTGGATTGGATCTACCTGTGGCGCTCTCTATCATTTTTTTGACTTTCAATAGCCCTTTCAGCAGGCGGGGATTTTAAATCCCTGCCTGCTGAAAGTACTTCAGAGCAGTGCAGGGAGAAGACCCGGCTAGATGTGCCTGAGCCGCGGCAGCTGCGGAGAGGTGAGCATATATATGTTTTTATTTTTTACACATTTTAGAGATGATTTTCTGGGAAGGGCTTATTTTTAAAGCCCTTCCCCGAAAATTCCTGCATAGCTTGAGCGCTGGCTCCATTGAATTCAATGGGATAGCATGGCGGTCCTCTGCCACAGCTGTGGCAGACGATTTCTTCATCTCTGCAGGGAGTTTCCTTGTCACTGGACACTGTGACCATGCTGTCACAGTGTTCAGTGACAAGGGGACTCCCCGCGGAGATAAAAAAAATCCTCAGCCATGGCTGTCACAGCTATGACAGAGGATTGCAATGTTCTCTCTATGGCAATGGGGCCACCACTGCTGCCGCCGGTCCCATTGACGAAAGTTGAAACCCCTGGATGTGACAGCATAAATGCTGCCAGGTGCGGTTTTTATTTTTTTACGCGTTTTTGCGCTCATAAATTTGCACGTAAATAAAGCCCATCTGACTGAGCCCTTAGCCACAATTTCTAAACTAATATTTCTTAGTTTTCATTCTATCTACATTTTTTAGTTCTAGTTAGATTTACTTTTTTATTTTTATTTTTTTTAGTATTTCTACTCAATGAACTTTTCTCATCATGGAATAAGAAAAAAAAATCATGAAATACAAATTAAATTAAAAATATACTTTAGAGTTACTTGATGTTCTCCTCTATATTTAGGTTATTTACAGAAGTTGAAGGACTGCTAACCTGAATGCAAAAACTTTTTTTCTGATAAAGTTACAAAGAGAACAAGTCAGAGGCAATTACCGGTCATCATAAAGGCTGGTGAAATCTTATCCAACATCAATGATTTTCTATTTACTTGACTTCCCAATTTCATCAAGTAAATTTAGAAGGTAATCTAGAAGGTTTTCTAAATGGATTATTCATCAATGGCCTGGTCCCAGATAGCTCATAAATACGTGATCATGGTGGTCACATCCCTGGGTTACCCACTGATCAGTAGAGCAAGGGGCAAATACCTAATATAATGGTATCCAAGCATGTGCATCTGTTTCTGGTTGTGCAGCTCAGTTCATTAAAGTGAACATGGCTGTATTGCTGAACCAGAAATAGTGGAATGGACACACATGATGCTGTGTGTTTTAATCAAGTGGATGCGATACTCCATAGAGTGCCAATACCCAATTGTGCTGCTGCATGGCAGGGATACTGAGAGTAGGAACTCACACTTTCATGGCCTATTCTAGAGGGATAGGTAACTAATCTAAAATCCTCATTTAAATGTTAATGTTCATCATGGACCTACTGAGGCTTTTAGCTAGGAACTATAAGCATATTCAAAGGGTTGGTCAGAATAAACAAACATTGGTGAAAGTGAAGGGGAATAAAATTTAAAAAAATACTCACTTCTACACTCAGCTACTGCTCCTCCATCATTACTCTCATCCTACCGGTAAGTCTCTGCTTACACTAGCTGGAGCAGTGATGTGGTTGCTTACCTACATGATCAATGTAGACAACGTGGAGCCTCAACATCATCAGTGATGTCCCATATACAGGCCTGGGTCTCTCCATTATTAGGCTATGAGACTTATATATTGCCCATCACTAGGACTAGAAGACCATAGGAGATCACAGGTCACATGACCTCTCACTGAAGCACTGCATGTGCTCATTTCATAGAATCATAGAATGGTAGAGTTGGAAGGCACCTCCAGGGTCATCTGGTCCAACCCCCCACTCAATGCAGGATCACTAAATCATCCCAGACAGATATTTGTCCAGCCTTTATTTGAACACATCCATTGAAGGAGAATTCACCACCTCCCATGGCAAACTTTTTCACCACCCTCACTGTCAGAAAGTTTTTCCTAATATCTCATTTGTGTCTCCTCCCTTTCAATTTCATCCCATTGCTTCTAGTCTTTCCTTGTGCAAAGGAAAATAGGGCTAATCCCTCTGCACTGTGACAGCCCTTCAGATATTTGTAGACAGCTATTAAGTCTCCTCTCAGCCTTCTTTTTTGCAAGCTAAACACTCTCAGATCCTTTAACCGTTCCTCATAGGACATGATTTGCAGACCGCTCACCATCTTGGTAACTCTTCTCTGAACTTGCTCCAGTTTGTTTATGTCTTTTTTAAAGTGGGGTGCCCAGAACTGGACATTGTATTCTAGATGAGGTCTGACTAAGGGAGAGTAGAAGGGGGAAATTACCTCACATGATCTAGGCTCTATGTTTCTCTTAATACATCCCAGAATTGTGTTTGCATTTCTGGCAGCTGCATCACATTGTTGACTCATGTTCATTTTATGATCTATAAGTATACCCAAGTCTTTTTTACATGTGTTGCTGCTTAGCCCAATTCCTCCCATTTTGTAAGTGCTTTTTGTATCTTTCTTGCCCAAATGTAGGACTTTGCATTTCTCCTTGTTAAATACCATTCTGTTAGTCGCTGCCCACTGTTCAAGCTTTTCTAGATCTTTTTGAATACTCTCTCTCTCTTCCCTAGTGTTAGCTATCCCTCCCAGCTTTGTGTTGTTGGCAAATTTAATCAGTTTTCCATCAATTCCCTTCTCCAGATCATTTATACAAATGTTTAACAACGCTGGGCCTAGGACAGAGCCTTGTGGTACCCCACTTGATAAATTCCTCCACTTGGATATGCAGCCATTTATGACCACTCTTTGAGTACAATCACTCAGCCAGTTGTGAATCCACCTAACAGTTGCCTTGTCAATCCCATATTTGGTCATTTTTTCAATAACTGTGGTATGAGATACTTTGTTAAATGCTTTACTAAAGTCAAGATATACTATATCCACTGCATCTAAGGAAATTAGATTCGTCTGGCATGGCTTATTTGTTACAAACCCATGCTGGCTCTGGTTAATTACTCCATTTTCATCCAAGTACTTGCACACATGCTGTTTAATAATTTGTTCAAAGATCTATCCTGGTACAGAAGTCAGGCTCACAGACCTGTAGTTTCCTGGATCCACTTTTTTTTTCCTTTCTTGAAGATATGGACAATATTTACCATTTTTCAATCTTTTGGGACTTCTCCTGTTCTCCAGGAATTTTCAAAGATTATGGCGAGTGGTTCAGCAATTAGCTCCACTGCTTCCTTTAGTATCCTAGGGTGTAATTCATCTGGACCTTGAGACTTGAATTCATTTAAGTTAGCTATGTGTTCCCTCACCTTCTCGCTGCTTATAGATAGCCTGCATTCTTTTATTCCCCTAATAGCACAGGGAAGATCAGTTGATGTTACATCGACTTTCTGTGAGAAAACAGATACAAAATACGAATTTAAAAGTTCAGCCTTCTCAACATCATTCTTAACCAATTCATCATTTTCATCTTGTAAGCATCCAATAGCATCTTTGACTTTTGTTTTGCTTTTGACATAACCCCCCCCCCCCCAAAATCCTTTTTTATTGCTTTTGACCTCTGTTGCAAGCCTTAATTTATTATTAGCTTTAGATTTTCTGTCACTTGTCCTACAGTTTCTGCAGACCGCATTGTATTCTTCTTTGGATATTCTGCCCTCTTTCCATGTGATAAACATATTTTTCTTCGTTTTTAACGTGTGAAAGTTCTGCATTCATCCATCCTGGTCTAGTTAAATGCTTCCCATTCTTCTTTCTTTTAGGGATTGTTAACGATTGTGCTTTGAGACTCCCATTTCACAATATTTCCACAGCTTCTTGGAAATTTCTGTCCTTAAGAACATCCAGCCATTGGATTTTCCCTATCCTTTTTCTGAGTTCATTAAAATCTGCATTTCTGAAATCCAACCTTGAGGTCTCAGTTTTCTCAGGTCTTCCTCCCCTTTTTATCCAAAATTCAAGGATAGCATGATCACTGCCTCCTAAGGTCCCAGCCACTTGAACGTCCTCAACCATTTCCTCCCTGTTGGTAAGAATTAGGTCCAAGATAGCAAATCCCCTTGTTTTCTCTTCTACTTTTTGGAAGATAAAGTTGTCAGCAAGAGCCGATAAGAATTTGTTGGATCCATTACTTTTACCTGAGAGAGATTCCCAACAAATGTCTGGATGGATAAAATCTCCCATGATCACTATGTCATGCTTTTTTGAGAGCTTGGCCATCTGATGTAGAAAGAGTTCATCAATATCTTCTGCTTGTCCAGGCAGCCTATAGTAAATACCTACAATGGTGTCCTTTCTGTTGTTCTCCATTTATATCCTTACCCAGTTTCTTCAGAACTACCATGCTCAGAAGCTTGAATCTCTGTGGAGATGAATGTTTTCCTTGTTTTAGGTCTGTTTCTTGTAAATAAGTTGTATCCTTCAAGCCTTGTATTCCAATCATGTGTATCATTCCACCAAGTTTCCATGATGCCTATGACATTATATTTCTCTTCCTGTGTTAGGAGCTCCAATTCTCCTTGTTTGTTTCCCATGCTCTGATCTTTTTGTCTTTGTTCTTTCTTTCCACTTCTAATAGCGAGTTTCTCAAATGTATTAATTAGCTGTAACTTTTTACCTCGCCTTTCACTTCCCTTCCCATATTGTTCTAGTTTCAAGCTCTCCTCATGAGTAAAGCAAGGCGTCCACCAAATATATGCTTGCCTGTTTTTGTAAGGTGCAACCCGTCTCTAGCAAGCAGTCCATCGTATGGATAATTCACTTCATGGTCTAGAAATCCAAATCTTTGCTGACAGCACCATCAACATAGCCAGTTGTTCACCTCTAGAATCCTGTTCCATCTTTTTATTCCATGGCCATCCACTGGGAGGATGGATGAGAAGAGGACCTGTGCTCCTACTTCCTTCACTTTCTTTCCGAGGTCTTCAAAGTCTCAGCAGATTTCAATAAGTGAGGTTTGCGGTAAAGGTAAAATTGAAAAAAAAATCTCTTGGAAAACCTTCTTAATGTATTATTTGTTTTATTATACAATATTTACTATAAATTAGATTTATTGTGAAAAAACTATTAGGGCTTGGTCAGACGAGCGGTTATTCGTGCGCTTTTCTGCGCAGAAAAAAGAATGCACTGTGTGCGGAAAAAAATCTGCATGACCACGTCTATTGCCATCCATATGTTCTATCTTTTGTAAGTGCAAACTTTTTTTCCGGGCACGCAGTGCAATTTTTTTCCGCGTGGAAAAAGACGCATGAATATCCGCTCGTCTGACCGAGCCCTAATGCTGGTTTCACACTGTCATATTACAGGCAAATATACATCATACAGATAAATGTATTGGTCCAACCGCAAGAATCTATGAGGCTGGGATTTTGTATTGGTAGACTCAAAGTTGGATAGGTAGACTTGTTTGTTTGATGGTTGTATGAATGCACCTATAATATGCTCATGTGAAACTGCCCTTACATGTTTATTTCTGTATTTATTGTTTTTACTTTGAATCAACATTTTAGTTACTAAATATATTTTAGCCTCTCGAAAATAAATCCTCAAATTCACTTAAAGCGCTACTTAAATGCAGAATGGCAGTCAATTAGTGCCTTTCAATATATTCCGGTATAGTTATTGCCCCTTCACAAATTTTACTTTGATCAATCTTTATGTTCGTTTGACTTGTTACAAATGAGTGAATTTGTGCTAAAGATTATTTCTTCGGCACATTTATTGTCCAGTGCACTATGGCCTCTGTTCTTTGTCATGGCGTGGAGAAGCTCGGGTAGCACTGAGCAGTGAAGTGATATTTTTCAAGTCAATGAGTCTATCTGTCTGCCTTGACAGTTTTATGTACTACTGTGCAAATAAGATCTTGTGAAATAAATTGCTTGGAACCCTTTTTACAGTTCTTGTGTGGTATTACTTTCATCAATTTTTACAATAAGAATAAATTATACTGGCAAAGGAACCTGTTTTGGTCCTATAGAATAAAGAGTAACGTTAAGTATAGTGAAGGGTTGGGATTTATTGTATATGCAAATTCCTAGAATATGGAGAAAAACTATTAGTAGTAACATTTCATTAATAATAATAATAACAATAATGACAATAATAGAGATAGCGAGCATGCTCGGTAAAGGCAGATACTCGAGCGAGCATCGCTCTTCTCGAGTAACTGCATACCCGTCTGAGCAAATGCGGGGGAAGCAGCGGGGGGAGAGTGAGAATACAGCATGTATAAATAGGGAAAAAAGACCTTGTTACCTGGAAGTGTTCCTCTGTTTTGGGGACAGCAGGTTTGCAGGACGCCGGGCGCAGAGTACGCGTCACAAGCAGCAAACCGGTGTTTACTTTACCAAAATGACCGCCAAATGGAACGCAGTATGGCACATGTGAGGTGTTGTTGACAATGATATGTCATCATCAGGTTACTTTTGTTGGTATTCAGGTATTGAACCCCAGTTGACTCAAGGTAAGCATCATGGCCATTGTAGAAACTTGTCTAACTTTTCTGCTTTTGTCCTGCTGAGTTGGTTGGTCCATTATGGGATGTTATTTTTGAGATACCAGACGTGCCACCCAATACTCGCCTCTAGGATCAACCTCACTGTGTGATCTTCTTTCGGATACCTGTCCATGGTTCAACCAGTCTTGGTACACTTTTAATATTGTGGTTCGTGGAACAGGCAGCAAGTGTGACTGGTTTATAAATATTGGCACCGCACCTCTGGGCACCAACCTTCTGTCTGCAGTCAAAGTCACTCAAGTCACCATATTCACCCATTACTGCAAAGTATTGTCTTGCTGCATAGAGGAAAGATTTCAACATTATTTGAGAGCAAATTGTGATGCACCCTTACTGGTCACAAGGTATCACACATCAGCTGTTCCAATGCAGTGATTATTCAGAGTATAGCCACTGATTATGACTCAACCTGTTCACTTTTCTATCCAGAAAAAGGGATTTTCTGCTTTGGCAATCTTTACTTATTGGAAGAAGTGGTGCAAAAGAAAGGTTTCGGGTAGAGCTCTTCAAGATAGGTTGTGCAAGCCCCACAGGCTAGTGGTTGCATGACTGTAGATGTGTTAACAGAAGTACCGCCAATTCAGGGTTATGTCACATCAGTGGAAAGTGGGCATGATAGGGATCAATGGAAAACAAAAGCTGGTATGCAGTACAACTTTCCAGTGGAAAACAAACTCCACGTACAAGAAGAGTAAACCTGGATTCTCTTTTATTAAACAATAGGCCAGCAGTAGACTGTTGCTGAATGACGGGTTTAGTTGTGCCCCTGTTGTTTTGGGAATGCATGGAAAATCTAGTAGTAAGTGTTTAATTTCTCTGCAGTGCCACTACAGATAAAATGAAGCATTACACAGTTCCCATTCAGATCAATGGGTTGTCTGTGTAATCCAGGACAGGGCAGTCTTTGTAATCTGGCCAAGAGAGGATACTGAAGAGAAAACCCTTCTCAATTAGCTGAAAATTCCCTAATAGAGTATATAAAAACGGTTTCATAAACTGGAAAATACCCTTAAAGGGAACCTGTCATCTACCGGTACGAGGCTTATAGTGGAGTGCATGCACACAGCATTCTGAAAAGAGTCAAGCTGGTGTGTATGCACTTACTTTGCCGGGGAATAGAACAGGGATAAGGGACCGGATGAGTATAAAATGAGGCTCCCCATCATTTAAGCTATAAGCAGCCTAACTTAGTTTATAGTGCTTAGAGGTCATGACAGTGTTTGCCTTGCAAGATCCTCTTTACCTGGTTTATGAAGTCAACAATCATTTGTTTGGTTTTTGCTCTGTTGAGTACCAGTCTGTGGTTCATACTGTAGCTGAGGATGTCTTTATCTTTTCTGTCTGATACCATGATTCATCATAGTTAGAGATGAGCGAGCACGCTTGGTTAAGGCAGTTACTCGAGCGAGCATCGCTCTTCTCGAGTAACTACATACTCACCCGAGCAGATTCAGGGGGACGGCGGGGGTGAGCAGGGGACGGTAAGAAGAGCAGGGGGGAGTGGCGGGGAGAGTGAGAGAGATCTCTTCCCGCCTCTCTCCCCCACCGATGCTCGCTCGAGTAACTGCCTTAACAGAGCGTGCTCGCTCATCTCTAATCAGAGTTGCACATTAAACCTCCTAAGGTTTGCTCACACAATGGGATTTTGTGGCAAATTTGATTGGGAATCCATATGGAATCTACGCCGATGATATAGCAAATCCACATCCCATTGCATTCAATGAAAATCAGTGCCGTAGTCTATATAGCAGAGATTTTTAAAAATAAAAAAAGTGACGTCACTTCTTAAGAGTAATTCCATGTTGTTTCCATGTCGGTAATCCTACAGCCACATATGCCCATTGAATAGGGCACAGCCATACATTTCCAAAACCGATGCGGACATCTGCGGCTCAGCTGTAGATTTCTGTTGAGGTTCTTAGAGGTAGAATTCACGCAGAAAAATCTGTGCCAGAATCCACTGTCTGAACATACTCTAAGTCATTCTGCTGTCATAGTCTCAATTCTCAAATGTGCCCTTGTTGGGTCATGTGAAAAATTGAGGACATCACCCTTGATGTTTTTATTTTTACTTTTTAATAACTATAGACATATCAATATTCATAATTATTCATAATTATTGAATAACTAGTTAACCAGTTCGGATCCAGGACATTTGGGTTCTTCAGGACTGGATACATTTTAGCATGTCTTAGGGCTCTTGCACACTTGTGGTTTTTTTCGCATTTTTTTCACGCGATATTGCTGCTTTTTTAATGCGAGCATCAATGGGACTTTCTAATGTTAAAAAGGCAGGGCACAAAAATTGCAAAGCACAAACTTACGATTTTTGTGCGATGCGGTTTTAACATTAGAAAGTCCATTAGAAAGTCCCATTGACAATCACATGGAAAAAAGCAGCAATATCATGTGAAAACAACGCTCAAGAAAACTGCAAGTGTGCAAGAGCCCTTAGAGTAATAGCTATAACCTTTGATGGACTATTGATGTGATTTTTGTGATGTTTTTGACTACTGCAAATGGTTGATGACTTTTCAAATGACTTGTGCTATTTACTTTATATACCTAAAAAGATTTTTTTGTGCTGAAAAATCACTCTACGGTGCTGACCACTAGGGATCTCCCTTCCTTATAATTTTCTGTCCACTGCCTGCTGTTAAGTGATGTCCATCTTCAATAACAAAGATAACAAGACAGAGAAATGGAAGTGAAAGAGGAGGATAAATTATGATTCTCATTAAAGTTTATAAAGAGAAGATGGGAGGGAGAAATTAAAGAGAGAAGCAGAGAGTCAAAATACTAACAACTATCTGTCCAAGAGAGACTGTATGAGTTACATGCTCCGTGATCACATGACGGTGACATCATCAAAGGTCATAAACCATGCAGAGCCTGACAGCAGCCGTGTGCTTACAGGACCTGTGATGATGTCACCATCATGTGATCAGTTACCTGGGCTCTATGTCTGTGAGTGAATTACATTCTTCACCCCTGATCACATGATGGTGATGTCATCACAGGTCCTTCATCCCTGTGCAGATTACGGGCTGACTACATTCCCTACAAACCCCACAGCCTCAGTTGCTATGGAATACTAAGACCAACAGTCTGTAACTGAGTGACTGTGTCAGTTACATGTGAAGATGCCACCGTCATGGAATTAGTCACCTGGGTTCTGAGCTATGCCCCTAATCACATGATGGTGAGATCATCACGGGTCCTTTATTTTACTAAAAATCTGCGGAGCCGGACAGCAGCCGTGTGCTTATAGCACCTGTGATGATGTCACCTGTGTGGGAGGAGTCCGGGGTCACATGGCCAGTGGGTGATCAGTATGTGTAGGACTCTGCTGTGTTGCTTGTGATCCATGTAGCAGAGCTGTGTGTGTGTGTGACGTGCATGTAGCAGAGCTGTGTGTGTGGCGTACATGTAGCAGAGCTGTGTGTGAGGTGTGTGACGTGCATGTAGGAGACCTGTCTGTATATGACATGCATGTAGCAGAGCTGTGTGTGTGTGATATGTGAATGTAGCAAAGCTGTGTGTGGGACGTGCGTGCAGCAGAGCTCTGTGTGTGTGACATGCAAGTAGCAGGGCTATATGTGTGTGATGTGTTTGTATGAGCAACTGCAACATTGGAATAACATTTGACACTGCACTACTGAGCTGCAAATCAAATCACATAGGCAGCAACCAGGATTTCCTGGGCATCAAATAATAAGTGAGTGCACACATATAGTGACCATTAGGGACTACGCAGAACTGCTAGCCAAACAATACTGTTTAGTGGGATACAGGTAAACCCATGACTTCAACACTTTATTTGAAAGGACTAAGACTATACCACAAATAAGCCTGGGGCTTTTGAGTAATTGCTTGGAAAATTTACAGCAAAACACATTGGATAGTTCTATTGATTAGTTTTTCAGTTACTTATGAACTGTGCATGGCAAACCCGTGATTACCTGTTTACCAGTCCTTGAAAATTTGCTTGTTCTAACTATTGTCTTAGAGTAACCCATTAAATTTAGGTTTTGTAATAAGGTTACTGGGATCTGAGTTCCTTGTGTGTCCAAATTAATTAACAATGATTACCAGAGAAAGAACAAGAGACATAAACCGTGTTAAGTCACCACTTTGCTCTTTCTAAAGAGCACAGCCCAGTTTTAGCTTTATTTATGGTGCCAGCAGAAAAGGAGAGTATAGTGGCCTATCATGATGGACCACGTTCCTGAATTAAAATCATGACAAAGTTTAATAAATAATTATGTGACCTGTTGCCCACACCATCCTAGTAAAAAGGAATGCTGACACAATGATCAAACATAGTCACTGGGGAATGTCCAAACCCTCCCACTACCAAGAATAGCTCAGTCAGGTCTGTGCTGCTTTAAAAGTTTCAGATTTAAAGTTGTATTAACCCTTAAATAACAAGTGTAACACACATATCACCTTAACGCCTTTACAATGGTGTGCATTGCCTATAGTGCAATTGATAATTGTTTTTAATAAATTGTATATAATAACTGTCATTACTTCTAGTTAATATTTGTCAGGTTGGTGTAACTATCAACATAGCACCCACAATATTTTGCAACTGTTCTCTAAGATTGCATTGATGTTACTCATGTGTGTTACAAAAAGGATAACAGAAGACTCCTCCCACCAGATCAGAGAGAACTGAAAATTAGAAATATAGCCTGCAGATGAGAAAATTGAGGATTCAAATCATATAATGGTCAGATATAGCGTTACTGCTCATGTACATACACATGGCAGCTTGTTTCAAAAAGCCAGGTATGCTATAATCTTAAAATATTCAGTATGACAAATATACAATAATAGACATCTATAAGACACTCCTTTATATGACTAGTTATGTTTATGACTAACTATTCTATGACTAATAGGAGTATACATTCATACAGTATATTTTGATGAAAGAAACTGCTGTATCACATATCCTGTGCATCTGGTACTTTAAAGACACCAGTGCATGGCTCAGTGCTTTCATAAATAATCAGCGAAATGCATCCTCTGCAAATAAGTTATTAGTATTGAGTTTGGCTGGGGCTGCTTTGCATTTTACGACTTGCGGCTGTTTATAGCACACAGTTTATTATATATAAATATTTCAATGGAGTGCAAAACTGACATTAATGTCTCAGCTGGTAGCAATTAAAAGCAACTCGCCTGAAACATTTATAAATGCCTGTAAGGACCTGCAGCTCACAAGAAAAATAACCTAAAACTGGAAGAAAGGCAAAAAGTTTAATATGAACCTCGTCCCATTAGTACATGAATAAAGCTATTTTTGGAGAATTTCATCATGATGCCCTGTGAGGACGAAGGAAAAATAGACGTGATATAGAAACAGTTGTTTTTTCTTCAAAACCGTGTGCCTCTAGTAAGTGGACTGTGTCTGGTATTGCAGTACAACCCCATTTAATTGAATGTTGCAATACTGGCCATAAGCTATGGATAAAAAGGGCACTATTTCTGTGTGTTTTTTTATTTAATGTTTAGCAAACCTTGTAGAAGAGGGGACAATGTTTGAAACGTCCCCCCTTTTATGACCATAAGGAATTCTCCTGACAGTTTCTTATCTCTGGATTTCTAACTTCTTGTTCAGGTTGTTGCCATGTATCTGTTCCCACACCTGATCCATTAGAGTGGATCATGTAATCTAATTACTCAGCCAACATCATTTAGGAAGGAGTTTCTCATTAGCTGATCTCCCTTTATGTATTCCTGGCTTCTGCAGTGTGGTTGCTGGTGATAGCCGTAACAATGTGCATTTAAATCCAGTATTCTTTTTTCAAGTTCTAATATTTGGTTCTAGTCTAGTTTGCTCTTGTCAGTGGGATCTTGTTTCTATGGTCATGTGTAATCCAGTCTTTGTTTCTTAGCCTCCGGTTTGCCTGCTCATTCAGTTTATATTGGTCTTTCTTGTTCATTATTCAGCTTGTTTGGTTTTTTTGTCTGGATCCTAGTGCCCTAATTAGCATTCAGATAGGGTTTCCAATGCAGATAACTAAAAGCTACTTAGAGAAAGTAGTATCTTGTAGTGTCAAGTGAAATTTTCACCAAACCACACAGAAAAGTTTGGTTTGATCTGAATTAGTTTGAACTGAACTAGAACTTCATTAATACCTCTAGAACTGGTGTAAAACACTGTCTAAGAGCCAAAAAACACTTTTGCTCTTTCTTCTCCTCCTTCTCCTCATTCTCTTCTTCTGGAAGAAGGAAGAAGAGGAAGAAGGATGGTGGCTCAGAGGTTAGCACTGTTGTCTTGCAGCATTGGGGTCCTAGGTTCAAATTTGACAAATGACAAATTCTGCATGGAGTTTGTATGAATGTTTGTAGAAGCTCACACAAATATTCATGCAAAAGTTATCCTTGGTCAGATTTGAACCTATGATCCAAGCACTGCAAGGCAGCAGTGCTAACCACAGAGAGGGTCCAGCCAAAATAAACCGCCTGAAGTTCAGGTTCACACCTACCAAACTTTTAGCAAAGTGCACGGGTTCAACTCTTTCGGTTCACTCAATACTAGTATCTAGTGTTAAGGTCAGTGCCAGGGAGAGATTAGGGAAGGCCATAGCTAGCATTTTAGGATACAATTTCTTCTGTTCTATACCATCTTTTGCATTCGCCACTGTTAATTTCTTCTTAATCATCATCATCATCATGCTATCATCACCTTCAGCCTTATCTAATGCTGAGTACCCAATGCATTAGTGTTTCTATTGTGTTTTTAACTATTATTCTTGCAACGTACGGTTGTAACACATTTCGACTCTACTGTAAGTATTGGTGGTTAGACTACTAGAAAGTGTGGTTAGTGCCCAGAAAAGGCAACGGTTACAGATTAAATTCTGCTATATAGTGTCCAGTTGGCATTTTTATAAACCCTCTTTTATTTGAGATGTGGTAGAGAAGATGTTCATACACCACTTATGGAAAAGTGTAATGGGGCAAACATACACTGAAGTCCACTCTAGCTACAGGCCATGCTAGGCAGATTCTCAAAGTGCTAATAAAGGAAGAGGAAAACAGTTCACATTACACACTACAATACATTTCAACATTGAAAGAAGACCAGCCGTGTTCTTATAAGAACACTTTTATTGACAAATGATTTGGGGGCCATTGAAACCAAATGTCAAAACTTCTGATAAACTGACTTGTCGATGATTTTTAGCAACTGTACTCCCTATTTCTGAAATATGTCATACTCTACGTCTCCAAGGTTGTATCCTGTGTACTTTCCTCGCCATTCAAGATATTGTAGCTCTGTCCTGAAATAAATGCTGCTTCCGATTGAAACAATCCTATCTGTTGCACAAATAACGTTATTTTTTATTGTATCTTTTTAGTTTACTGTTCCTTTTTCACGGATTGTGTAATGAAATGGAAGCTACAGTATACACCCAATGCTGTTACGTGTACAAAATATATCTTATTGACATTTAAGTAGGCCTGGAAAGTCTTCAGATCTTTTCACTTTTTATGCTTCTTGTAATATTGTGGCATTGTACAAATTTTTAAAAATCAGGTTTTTGCCCAATGTTCTGTACTCAATACTCCATAATGACAAAGGGAAAACAGAATGTTGGAAATCTTTGTCATTTCTTAAAATGAAAAACTAACATTTTGCATTCCCATAAGTATTCATACACTTTAATATGGCACTTGAAATTTAGCTCCGTGGGCCTCCCATTTGTCTTGATCATCTTTGAGATGTTTCTACGCCTTATTTGGAGTCCATCTGCTGTAATTTAGTTGATGAGCATTATTTTAAAAAACACCATGCCTATATAAGGCCTCACAGCTCACATTGCATATCAGAGTCAAAACCAAGCCATAAGGAGGAAAGAACTGCTTGTAGACCTCATAGACAGGATTATATGGAGGCACAGATCTAGGAAAGGCTAAAAAACCTCTCTGCTGAACTGAAAGTTCCAAAGAGCACAGTGGCGTCCATAGTTCTTAAATGGAAGCAGTTTGGAACAGCCAGGATTCTTCCTAGAGCTGGACAATCTACCAAACTAAGTAATCGGGAGAGAGGGGCCTTGGTAATAAACACAACCAAGAACCCAAAGATCTTGTGCACAGATGGAAAAAAAACTCCCAGAAGGTCAAGCATCACTGCAGTACTCCACTGATCTGGGCTCTATGACAGAGTAGCCAGAAAGAAGCCTCTCCTCAGTAAAAGACAGATAAAAGCCTTCCTAAAGTTTGCCAAAAAGCTCCTGAAAGGCTCTCAGGCTGAGAAATAAGATTCTCTGGTCTGATAAAATTAAAATTAAACTTTTTAGCCTCAGTTCCAACCACTATGTCTGGACAAAACCAGGCACCTGCCCAATACCAGTGAATCATGGTGGTGCAGCATTGTGCTGCGGGGGTGTTTTTCAGCAGCTGGGAGACCAGTCAGGGTTGATGGAAAGCTGAATGTAGCAAAGTACAGAGATACTCTTAATAAAAACTTAATTCCAGAGCTCAAAGTTCACCTTCCACCAAGATAATGAGCCTAAGTACAAACTGAAGAGAACACATGAGTGGCTAGGGGATAACTTTGTGAATGTCCTTCAATGGCCCAGCCAGAGCCTGAGTTGAACCCAATGGGACATCACTGGAGAGACCTGAATATGGCTGTCCATAGACAGTCCTCATCCAAACCTTACAGAGCTTGAGAGGATCTGCAGAGAATAATGGCAAAACTTGTGGCATCATTCTGAAGATAATTTGAGGCTGTAATCGCTGCCAAAGGTGCTTCAACTAAGTATCAAGCACAGGGTCTGAATACTTATGTAAATGCAAAAATGTTAGTTTAAAAAAAAAAAAAAAAACTGCAAAGATTTATAAGTAAAACAAAGGTGTCTGACCGTATTTGAGGTAAAAAGGGTTCTCTTTTATTCTTCCATAACCTCAGTGGTGATTGAATCCAACCCTGGTCTGGAATCACAGAGGTGAGAAAAACAACAAAGACATTATTCACAGAAAAAAACAAAAATACAATACCTGAAGGTCTGCTAAGCAGACACGGTCGCCATAGGCACGATCGCCATAAGGCAGGCACAATCGCCATCGGCACAATCGCCGTAGGGCAGGCGCAACTGCCATAAGCCCTAAAGATATGCAGTCAGCCAGACAATGGTGTGGAGGAGCAACTTGTTCATTGCAGACTAATATGCAGTCACTCACTCAACCCAGCCCAGATTGGGGAGGGGCAACTGCATATAATCATAGCCTGCACATGTGAACGATACCAAGATGCCAGCCACAGATGGATGGTGACCCACCATACAGGATATCAACCCTCACTGATATAACAGTGGGTTGCCCTGTATCTCCAAGTGGGCCACACTGGCTGACATCTTGGGCTACCCCAACTACTAGCAAACTACATACAAAAATACTACTGCATACTGATAATATGCGGGTGTTGGTACTGCATTTTGGCCAAAACGCATAGGCTGACGGGCCACGTCCAGGCCACACCGCTTCCGTCAGTACCTACGCTAACTCACTATAAATTACATAAAATCACAGAGGTGAGAAAAACAACAAAGACATTATTCACAGAAAAAAACAAAAATGCAATACCTGATGGTCTGCAAACCATCAGGTATTGCATTTTTGTTTTTTTCTGTGAACAACCCTGGTCTGGCGTGCAGCAGGAACGCTCCACCATGTATTTGGTCACTGTAAGTGCTGCGGACACTACTAGTATATGCAAAGATTTCTAACATTTTGTTATCACTTTGTGATTATCGGGTATTGAGTACAAAATGATAGGTAAAACTTGATTTTTTTAAATTTGACAGAACATAACAAAATGTGAAAATGTAAGAGGATCTGAAGACTTTCTGGATCCACTGTAATTCTGGTTACACAACCAACAATACCATTAACTGCTTGAAAGAGCAAAAAAAGAAAGGCTCTTTTTATACCTTTTTGAAACTTGTCATGGCTATTTTGTAAATGCAGTGGCATGCCTCTAGTTCAGTGTTAATTTTGCATCACACAGATCTAAAAAGAGGAAATTCAGAAGAAACATTAAACCATAGCTACTGTTACATATATTTACTACATTTTAAATAATATATTACTAACATTTGATACACTTTCCCTCTATTCATCCTGCAAACGTCTAGTGAGTTATCTCATAAAAAATGGACGGTAATCATATTTCCCGACCCGATGTACAAATTCATCCCAAAGATGTTTATTAGGGTTCAGGTGGGGGCTCTGTGCAGGCCAATCTAATTGTGGAACATCCATATCCTCAAACCAATATAAACCAGTATTGAATTTGTGATGAGGCATGTTGTCTTGTTGGAAGTATTACTGACTTATCCAATTATTGCCACATTGTCGGCAGCTATTATCTAGAATGTTAAGGTACACCTCTATGTTGAAATTTCTTATCACCACAACCAATGTACTGAGACCATGCCTTGTAATATATCCCCAGACCATAACAGTACCTCAGCCATAGTTAACTATTGGCCCAACACACTCAGGCAAAAGGCGTTTCCCCAGGCATCCCCCACACCCAGGTACTTCTATCTGATTTGAAGATGGAGTAGTGTGATTTGTTATATAGAACATTCTTCCATTGCTCAACTGTCCAATAACACTTCTTGCACTATTGCATTTCATAATGAATGGCTATGTGCAGCGGCATAACCCATATATCCAATAGCGTGCCGTTTAGAGATGAGCGAGCATACTCGCTAAGGACAATTATTCGATCGAGTATTGTCCTTAGCGAGCATCTCCCCTCTCGGAAGAAAAGGTTCGGCTGCCGGCGCGGGTGAGAGGTGAGTTGCGGCAGTGAGCAGGGGGGGAGCGGGGGCGGGGGGGAGAGAGGGAGAGATCTCCCCTCCGTTCCTTCCCGCTCTCCCCCGCCGCCAGTAGCCGAATCTTTTCTTCCGAGTGGGCAGGTACTCGCTAAGGGCAATGCTCGATCGAGTAATTGCCCTTAGCGAGTATGCTCGCTCATCTCTAGTGCCTTTCCCATCACAAACTATGGCTGATATCTCCAAGTGTCTGCATGTTACATAGTATAATTTAGGACACATGAAATGCAAATAAAACACATTTCATTCTACTGATAGGAGTGTTGAAATACTTTTGGTGGGATAGTATACAAATCCCATGATGCTATGTTCAGACATTGCAAATGTTGAGTAGCATATCATATTTATCATAAGCTACAGTAATACAGTATAAATTATATAAAATTTTGAGCAGCATGATAGACTTCCAAAAATCTCTAGGATTAAGACACAAGAGAGGCTACAGACTATACCTTATGCAGCAGCATGCAGCATGACACCAGCGGTGCGGAAACTCCAGCCGACTAGAAGAAATGGCAGAGATAATTGGCTAGTCTACTAGAGTTCAGCTGTTACAGTTATCACCTCCTAGTGAAGATGTGGCGCTGCTTCTGTGACTGTAACATCACTGCAACATAAAAGTAAGGTAGTCTGTGGGAATAATCAACTAAGGGGCAAACTGCAGTGCTCTTCTGTGCTTCTGTTTTACGTGCGGATTTCGGAAGTGTTTACTGGACTGACTGCAAGTCTCTGGACCCAAACTGCGAGTCATTTAAGTTTATGATGCTTAGGCCTCATGTCCACGGGATAATTTTTATTTTAAATCCGCAACGTTTTTCCCGCATGCGGATCTGCGCCCCATAGGGATGCATTGGACACCCCCAGGTAGTTAAATACCTGCGGATGTCATTTTTCCCATCAGGCGCGGATCCGCGTGCGGGAAAAAAAATGGTCATGCTCCATTTTCGTGCGGGTCTCCCGCGGGGACGGCTCCCGCAGGCTTCTATTGAAGCCTATGGAAGCCGTCCGGATCCGCAGGAGACCTGTACCAGAATTAAACTCACCTGCTCCGGACGATGCAGATCTTCCTTCCTTCGCGGCCGGATCTTCTTTCTTTGGCCCGGCGGAAGTCCCCGGCGCATGCGCGCGGCACGCTGCCGGCGTGCCGAGCACATCCACCGGGCCGAAGAAAGAAGATCTGGCCGCGAAGGAAGGAAGATCCGCATCGTCCGGAGCAGGTGAGTTTATTCATATTTTTAGGCCTCATGTCCGCGGAGCAGGAGGGACCCGCTGCGGATTCTCCATGAAGAATCCGCGGCTGGCCTGATTTTCCCCGTGGACATGAGGCCTCAGAGTTTGAGTCCAGCGACCCGCAGGCTGTGTGGTAAACATTTCCGAAGTCCGTAGTT
This sequence comes from Eleutherodactylus coqui, assembly GCF_035609145.1. Lineage (NCBI taxonomy): Eukaryota > Metazoa > Chordata > Amphibia > Anura > Eleutherodactylidae > Eleutherodactylus > Eleutherodactylus coqui. Next base: position 42,347,332 of record NC_089843.1, on the reverse strand, counting down.
AAATGGAGGTGCAATAAAATAGTGCAGTTAGCCCCTTACCATAGTATACAGTACTATTATGTCTAGGGGCAGAAAGTGATTACAACAGACAGTTCTTGTGGCAGGTTTGTTCTAAAAGGGGCTTACCATCAAAGATTTTTTTCCGCTATCCAAATAAGAGATGAATGACTGTTTGCTGGGGTTCCAACCATTGGGACCCCCAGTGATTTAGAGAATGGCAACCCTGAATGCTCCATGTGGATGAAGTGGCGGTGTGCATTCTCAATCAATGCCTCTCTTACTTCTATGGACTGGTCACGATCTCTCTCCATCTGCAGCATCTGAGGAACAGGCCCACAGCTGAGGAGACAGCGGAGTAGAGGGAATAAACTTTGTCACGGGGCTCTATCTTCTCCTGCCCTACGGGTAGCTCAGGACCCGACCATGTTACTGCTGGGGAAGATTACGGGAAAGGGGTAACTACAGTTATCTGTAGTCCAGTAATTGTCAATCGTGACACCAACGTTCCTTCTCCCGGAATAGATCTTGTAAATAAACAAAAGAGTCCACACACAGAAGAGTAACATTTCTGAACAAAACCAGGAACGGTCAGTATTGTCCATTTACTTAAACTCCTTAACACAGTTCATAACAGGTGTAGAAATCATAGCATACAAGACATCTCTCACGGTGACGCTCACGGGGTAATGAACAATCCACAGGCTACGTTATCTGCAGGTTCTTTCCTCTCCCAGTAAATACTTTCTCCACTGGCAAAACACTTTCTCGCTTTCTCACTACTAAGTGGTTCCTTTCGTTGGTAGTCAGAAGTGATATAGAGGACTCTTGGGAAGCGCAGGCCCAGGCAGAGCGGTAAGCAGTCGCTCGACTTACTCCCCGCTCCCGACTCTCAGACTGATTGGTAAAGACTAGACTGAGACTGAAATTAGCCTAAACTAAACTAACTTTGCCTTCCCTTCTGCAAACACATATACATAGCATCATCACGTGACCACAAACAATACATTTTCAAGACAGGACAGAACATACCAGTACCAGACATTAAAGGGGTTGTCCCGGCAGCAAAACATAATTTTTTTTTTTTTTTACACAGACCCCCAGTTAGTCCACAGTAATGCCGCATCCATGTGTTATTTTTTTTTTTTTTTTAATTCTCTTACCTGGATCCCCGTTCTGCAACTTTGAAGATTCTTCTTTCCAAGATGGCGCCGCTGGTCTTCTCCCAGGGTGCACCGCGGGTCTTCTCCCATGGTGCACCGTGGATGTTCTTCTGCGCTCCACTGCCGATTCCAGCCACCTCTTTGGCTGATCGGCACCACGTGACGGAGGCGGAGCTACGCGATGATGCGGAGAAGAGGGAGGAGCCAGGACGCAGCTTGTGAGCCCGGACCATCCAGAAGAGGAATCGTCTGTGTGCAAGCGCGACTGTTCCTGCGACCAGAGGAGAAGTTTGGTTGGCGCCATGGAAACGGGGACGCCAGCACAGGGGGGGGGGGGGCCCTGTAGGTAAGTAAATAACTTCTGTATGGCCAATATTTAATGCACGATGTATATTACAAAGTGCATTAATATGGCCATACAGAAGTGTTAACCCCACTTGCTTTCGCGGGACAACCCCTTTAAGTCTTTCAGTCCTGAAAACAGCAATACACATAGATCTAATGCACTCCAAAAACAAGACACTGACAAGACAGTGACACAAGACAGACATAGAACATTCTGGAGGGGCCCCAATTGACTCTGGGCCACTGAGCATCCCATAGAAGTAAATAGAGCTGTGGGCACACATGTGCACCACCACTTCATTCACATGGGGCATTCAAGGATGCCATTCTCTAGAATCTTTGGAAATCCAAGCAGTCAACCCCCCAGCAAATAGACATTTATCTCCTATCATGTAGATAAAGGAGGAATTCCTTTTGTGGGAAAAAGCCAGTTAAAGTATTTCCTGTTCTTGGCACATGTTGTATACATGTTACCTGATATATGACAATAGATAAGAAATTGGAATTAATTTTTCACATATAAAATTCCTATTTTACTTATACATGTTCTGACATACTTATTATAAAACGTGTAAGACAACCTTACTGTTATTTCAGTACAGCTCCTACCATGAACTACAGTACTATATAAAAAAAATCAATAGATCTGCTGCCTGGACTTGCCAAATCCATACACTGCCTAATTTTCCCAAGATGACCCCTTGATTTACACCGTGGTCGTGAAATAGTGATACTTTAAATTTGATACAGATATCTTTACCTGACCTTCAGATGAACCAATTTAAGCCTCCGAGATGTGGTCAAAATGCCATGAAGAGACGCAGAACAAATATAAATTGTTTTCTTCGTCAGCGGTGCTGAAGGGTCCCCTAGTGAGCTCGACGGTAAAAAAAAGGAAGACAAAGAAAAGTCTGGATTCAGAAGTTGATTTAAGAAGCTGTGTGAAGCAAACAAAATAAAAAAAAGCTTAAAGGTTCATAATTGCTGTAGAGATTGTTTCTGATTGTGTTTTCCAATGTGGCAAATTAGCTTTGATCCAGTCCATAGGTAATAAGACTAAGACACATTAACCCTGACCGTGGAATTCTCCCGACACTGCCGGAAAGAGATGCAGAGTAACCAACCGTCTCATTTTCATGAAGTACAAGTGTTGTGTGTTCAGATTGCTAAGTACTTAATTTTATTTTAAAGGCATTGTCTAAAGACAGACCTTGAAAATACAGTATGTATAGCTACAGGAGAATATGTCATCATTGTCTAATAGAATGAAATGGAAAGAACAACTGGTAGGCTACAACCTTTCAAGGTACAAAGTGGAAGCAGCGAGGCGGATAAATTGTGACCAACTTCTCATTTATTGTAGCAGAACCAATAAATAAACGTGTTTCGAGGTACAAGACCTCTTCATTAGTAATGCTGGGTTACAGAATTTTAACACGTTATCTTAAGAGATGCCATTATGTAACAGTCACATAAAGGAGGCTCTTCTATATGTAAAGGAGAACATAATAAGACTTCTGTATCCCAGCATTAGTGATGAAGAGGTCTAAAACCTCGAAACTCATTTATTTACTGGTTCTACCACAATTTTGCCATACTGCGTCTGCTTCGTTTCTTGGAAGGTTGCACCATCCTACCAGTTATTCTTGCTATTTCCTTCCATGTTACATTACACCCGCATGCAGCTAGGTCTTCGTCTGGTTGGGCAGCACCTCCCCATCTTCTTTACTAAAGAAATTCACTCTTATTTCTTCCCAGTCCTACTATCATTTCGGAGATGATTAAACACTGCTGTAGGTTTGCGCCATCTTTTTTCCAACAGTGTCTGATGGAAGTCCAACTACTGTGAACCTCTTTGATCACAAGAATGAAGGGGAGATCCAGTGCTTGCTGCAGTGCCACTGCCCTTTAATCAACTGATCAGAACCCCACAAATTTGATATTAAGTGCCTAGCCTAAAGATAAGCCTCAGTTTTGCAGGACGGGATGACTCTTATAAATCTGTAGTCTTCACACATAATATTTTTTGTGTGTGTTTCTTTTTCCTATAGAAAAGCATATGGAAAATAACCTGATAAAAATAAAACTTCCTATTGAACTACAGCTAAAATCTAGCCACTGCAATTTTGCCCCCCGCAATCTCCCCTTTCCCGAAACAAAATCTGAGAAATTTGTTGCAGAGGACCTGGTACTTTTTCCTAATAATGCTATATGTGTGAAACCAACCTAAGGGTATGTTCACACATGGTGGAAACGCAACGGAATGTCCGCAACGGAAATTCCATGGCAAAGTATGCAGCATTTCCGGATCCAAAACACAGTCAAAATCCACAATTGGTGTAGATTTTGACTTGAAATCAGATGCGTAGGTCTCAGTGCACTCCTTCAACCGGTACCGGCAGCCTCTGGTGAGCGCAGCACTGCTGATCAGGTGATGCAGAAGTGCCATAACCTGACCAGTAGCATTGCACTCAGTACAAGGAATCGCTGACTACTGTAGACTTCGGAGGTCAGTGCTGTATCTTCTGAAAAAAGCTGTGCATACACAACTGATTTCGAGTCACAATCTGCACCAATGCTGTGGATTTTGACTATGTTTCAATATGTAAATATTGCAGAATTTGCTGCCGAAATTCCACAGCATTTTCTCCATGTGTAAAACAAACATACCCTAAGGCCGCCTGCAGACGGCCTGGTCAGATCCCGCTGCACGAATTCTTGCTGCAGGATGTGGTGCTGTGCCCCTGCAGAGGCCTGCGACTCACCTGCTCCCGGCATCTCCTCTCTGCGCTGTGTGCTAGCTGCCGCCCAGCCGGCGCATGCGCAGAGAGGAGCCGACCCGTCACCATTGACATTTCTGCGCGGGTCGAGAAATAGACCATGCTGTGGACAAATCACGGCCGTCTGCCTAGGATTGCATTATCGGGCACGGGTGGAAATTCTGCGGGAAATCCCACCGCGGAATTTCCGCCCGTGTGCCGGGGGCCCTGTTGCCACTCTCACACATGCGCATGTAAAATGCTGCGTTTTTTAACAATGTGTTTACTGCGTTTTCAGCTGCGTTGACATGCATTTTTCACAGCGTTTGACTTTGTTTGCAGCACAGTTATAAACACAGCCAAGCAAGCTGATAATGCCAGAGCTGAGCCAACCCAGTGAGATGAGCGCACAGGCGCCATTTAAGTGAGCGTAGTTCAGTGCTAGCTGTTGCCTTGAGAGGAGGTCTTTCTTTCAGGCTTGGGTTGTGGTTGATTCCAGTGTGCTGCCCTGTACGATGCTGGAGGAAGAGCCCAGAAGGAAGAACCCAAGGTTCTGGGTTCATCCTCTGGTGTCACAGCAGGGCCATAAAGGCCACTTCGCAAGCCTCTACGGCGATTTGCGTCTTCACCCGTAGACGTTTCTAACCTTCAGCTGTATGTTGGTGTCCACCTTCGACAAGCTTCTAGATGTTGTGTGCCCCCGACTGACGTACAGGGACACGCACATGCGTTAGTATATCTGTGCTGAGGAACATCTGCTTATCACCCTGTTGAAAAAACACGGTCATAAACGCTGTAACCTAAGGCCACTCTCACACATCCATTTTTACTGTGATTACCACTGTGTTTTGAATGTTGTGGCAATTGTGGCAAATAAATGTAATTTGTAATGTGGGATGAATAATTTTCTATCACACATTACTATTTATTGGATATTTGTACATTTAGTGATTGATATTTATAAATGGTTACATTTTAGCATTAGCAGGCAACACTCATCAGTAGTAAATGGCAGGTGGACGGTCCGAGTTGTCTGTCCCTTGTGACCGGCCTCAGGCATTCCACAATGTTCATTGTTTTGTGCCTGTGCAAGCCAAGTCATTTCAATATGAATAGTAAAGACAGGTGTGTAAAATAATTGTTTACAGAAATTTGCATTTTAAGGAACCTAATCTGAAATCAAACAATTAAAATGGCAAAGGATAATTCTGAGGAAGTGGATGTTACACTGAGCTCTGGTTACAAGAGGGCTGTGTATGGAATTAACATATAAAGTATAATATAATAAAGGGATGGATGGGCCATATAGTTATACTAGCTGATATACCTGTGTTTGGCCCAAGTTAATTTGGTACAGGTGTTTACCTATTGTTCGCATGGAAACTTTTCATGAAGTCATGGTTAACTCAGAGAAACTGAGGAATAAAATATGTATATGCATAGCGGAGCATTAGATTCTTCTCAGACTGCATGCACCGATGTCCCTCTGCAGAATGTGCCACCCCTCCTAACGGGGAAGTTACATTACATAGGGGTCCACTTACTTCTGCAATTAGAATTGAATAATCAAGTTGTGGTCCCTTTACTTTTCACATTCAGGACCGAAATAATGCTTGTTAGAGATGAGCGAGCCTACTCGGCCACGCCCCTTTTTCACCCAAGCACCGTGATTTTCGAGTACTTCCGTACTCGGGTGAAAAGATTCGGGGGGGGCCGTGGGTGAGTGGGGGGTTGCAGCGGGGAGTGAGTGGGAGAGGGAGAGAGAGGGCTCCCCCCTGTTCCCCGCTGCTACCCCCCGCGCCGCCACGCCTCCCCCCGGCGCCCCCCGAATCTTTTCACCCGAGTACTGAAGTACTCGAAAATCGCGGTGCTCAATCGAGTAATTACTCGAAACGAGTATACTCGCTCATCTCTAATGCTTGTGCCAAATTTCACGCTTGTACGACACCAGGACATTACATTAAATAGGGGTGCACTTACTTTTGCAATTAGCATTGAATAATTGAGTTGTGCCCCATTTACTTTTCCTATTTTGGAGCTAAAGAATGCACCTGCCAAATTTCACTTTTGCATGACACCAGAAACCTAGAGAATTAGATTTGGTACATTACAGAGAGGTGCCAATACTTTTGCAATTAGCATTGAACAAATGAGTTGTGACCCCTTTACGTTTCCTATTTAGGACCTAAAGAATGATGATCCCAAATTTCATGCTTGTACGACATCGGGAATTTAGAGAATTAGTGGCAGGTCAGTCCAGTGAGGACTTTAAACCCCCTGCAGCGTCACAATATATATATATATATATGTGTGAAACACCAGGCAAATGACAAAAGTCCATTCGTGTTCTTTATTCACACAAGAGGTTATAACTAGAGATGAGCGAGCGTACTCAGCCACGCCGCCTTTTTTGCTCGAGCACCGCGATTTTCGAGTACTTCTGTACTCGGGCGAAAAGATTCGGGGGGCGCCGTGGGTGAGTGGGGGGTTGCAGCGGGGAGTGGGGGGGAGAGGGAGAGAAAGAGGGCTCCCCCCTGTTCCCCGCTGCTACCCCCTGTGCCGCCACGCCTCCCCCCGCCCCCCGGTGCCCCCCGAATCTTTTCACCCGAGTACTGAAACACTCGAAAATTGCAGTGCTCGATCGAGTAATTACTCGAAACGAGTACGTTCGCTCATCTCTAGTTATAACATAAACAGCTGGTATCCCAGTAAAAGTGGAAGAAATCAAAAGTCCTTCAAGTTCAATGCAGTAAGTACTAGTCCATAGCAATAAACAATATAACAGTGGTAGTTCTGTTTCAGGCAGCTTTTACCAGCTTGAAGTGGAGCCTCCTTGGTAGCAACTAGAGATGAGCGAACGTGCTCGGCCCCGCCCCTTTTTCGCCCGAATACCGCGATTTTCGAGTACTTCCGTACTCGGGCGAAAAAATTCTGGGGGCGCCGTGGCGGCTCGGGGGGGTGCGGCGGGGAGTGGGGGGGAGAGGGAGAGAGAGAGGGCTCCCCCCTGTTCCCCGCTGCTACCCCCCGCACCGCCGCGCCTCTCCCTGCCCCCCGAATCTTTACGCGCGAGTACTGAAGTACTCGAAAATGGCGGTACTCGGGTGCGTAAGTACTCATTACGAGTACGTTCGCTCATCTCTAGTAGCAACCTCTTAGTAGACTTGTGAGTAGCTTCCTCTGGTCAGTAGTAGCAGGGACAGGGATCTCATCAGCCTCCTGGGAAGACAAACTCCTGTTTTAGTCTTCCACAGTGCACATGTCTAAAGCTCACAGACAGAGACAGAGACAGAGACAGAGACAGAGACAGACACAGACACAGACACAGACACAGACACAGACACACCCTCCTGCTCTGCAGACTGACTCCTTTTATATCTAGCAGGTGCCTGAGATCCACCTGGTTCCCTGGCTCAGGTGAAAACCTGTACTGGAGAGAGGATGTGAGGCCTACATCACCAAGTTGAGCAACCTCTGCGACACATACCTTGCATCCCTGACTTCTCCCCTCACCCTGCTACTATAATAAATATATACACATACATACAATGTAAATTATATGTAAACAAAGGCTTGTTACTCCAGTATGTAAATCAAAAGTTCAACCATTTATTCTGCTTTTGGTCACATCTATGATGCTTTGTACAAAAGCTGCAATTTTGCTGCCTATGCCAAAATTGTGGCTTTTTGGGCTTTTACGTCCTTCTGCATCTTTTTAAAAAAGTGGACAGGCCCTAGCTTTATGGAGCATAGTCGCACACAACATGTCACATTTACTATAATGTATGTCAGGAATTGGCATACATAATAGCAGAAACCTACGGCAACTTGGTGCTTGCGCCTCTTAATACATTTGCCTGACTGATGTCAGTTTAGACTGACTTATGAGACACCTGTCTAAGTCACTATGCCCCCTTGTGTTAGGCCTCATACCATAGCGAAATACGATGCTGCCCACGGCCAAGGGCCCTGCTTACCTGTGCGGGTCTTCTTTTATCTGTACTGCGGGTGTGTGCGAATGTGCCTGCCGGTGCACATGCACAGTACTACTTTTTTCTCAAACTCCCGCTTTCCCACAGGATCTGTGGCTTGTCCACAGTGTCAGTGGCAGACGGGCCACGGATCGAATGGCTTCTGATGACTTTAGCGGAAGCCGTCTATGCAGGAACTGCACTGAAATGGAGCAAGCTGGGATTTGATTTGTGCATCAAAAGATTCACAAATCAAATAGCATGCTTTAATTCAGGTGAGGACGCCCATGTTTCGCTACGGGAGACTTGAATTGCGGCTCATGCGCGGATTCCGCAATTCAAATCCGCCCGTGGACATTGGGCCTTACAGTTCCTCATCATGTTGAAGATTTGCAGTCCGCGAATGAGAACACGCTTGCTTACCGTCTCATAGTGAGATCCACAGTGGGAATAAATAGATTCACATACGCAGGCTAAATATTAATAAAGTTTACTTAACCCTTTCGTTACCAAGGGACATAGATGGGACTGCGTCCAGGTCACATTCTGCAGTTCTGCTATTCCCACTTTCAAAATATCTTAACTTGATTATTTTTCCAGCAACGTATCTGCATGAGGTCTTGTTTCTTGATAAACAAGTTGTATTTTCCATTGGTACCATTTGATTTACCATATAATGTATTGGAAGACGTTTAAAAATTTCTAACATGGGCGAAATGGGAAAAAAATGCAATTGCTCTATTTTGGGGAGGTTTGTGTTTACAGCACCCATGCAGTAAAAGTGACATGTTTTCTTAATTCTGGGGGTCAGTATGATTACAGCAATACTAAGTTTATAGAGCTTTTTATGTAGTAGTATAAAAAAAATGACATACCTTTTTTCTAAAAAAGAAAAAAAAGTTCACCCCGTAACTTTTTATCAATGGGTCTCGTTTTATGCAGGGCGACTTGTAGTTTGTATTGTTACTGATTTGGGGAACATATGACTTTTTATTCGCTTGTATTTCTTTTTTTTCTTGGAAACAGAGTGAACCAAAAAGAACAATTCTCCCACTGCACTTTTTTTTCTAATGGTGTGAATGATGCAGGGTCAATAATGGGATATTTTAATATATTGGGACTTTGTGGATGTAACAATACCAATTTTTTGATTTTTTTAATGTTATGACTGGGAAAACTAAACTCTTCGGCCCCAGTCAGACAAGCGATTTTTTAGCGCATGAATAGCTGAACAAATAAGATTGCACATCGCATGTAGAAAAATCACGTGAACAGGTGAATTTGCACTCGCATGTCCAATCTGTTGCATGTGTGATTATTTAGCGCCTCTAAAAACGTACATGTGTATTAGTCCTCATAGGGAGCTTGGGTTCATTTGATCTCATATACTGTATGATGCAATATTCTGGTATTGTATCATGCTATATCTAATATAAATAAGTCTACAGGCTTTTTCCTGCACCACCCTTCGACCCCTTTATGAGACCTCTAATGGCTGATTTTGGTGTCAGTGGATTTCCACCATTCTCACCAGCGCTGTAAAATCCTAAAATTAAACTTTGGTACAGCAAGTCCCCTGTTAGAGTGACGTTGATATGAGGAGAATAGCCGTTAGCTCCATACATGGCTGTTCTGCTCAGCAACTACTTCACACTGACCCGCCGATCACTCACTGCCCGGAGCACAGCTGATCCACCTAAGAGGTTGACGTCACCAGAAGAAAGGTGGCGACGTCACCAGAAGAAAGGTGGCAAGTCCTTCTCTGCCGGTGTTTCTCCCCCCTTCTTGTTCGAAAGGCTCTCTCAGCGATGCTGCAGTCCTCCTCACTCCACAGGTGGCAGAGTCCTTCACTGCACAGGGTGATGGCACTCCTCCCTCCTCTGGATTCCTCCCTCCTCGGTGGCACACAGGCTGACAGCCCAGCAGACTCCCATCAGGTAAGAGCAGGAGATCTACATGGGGAAACACACACAGAGGTGGCATTGAAGGAGAGCAGGGCAGTGCTGAAGGACAGCGGGGCAGTGCTGAAGGACAGCGGGGGTGGTGCTGAAGAACAGCGGGCAGTGCTACACGGGGGCGATCGCGGCTGAAGGAGAGCGTGGGATGGCTGTGAGTGGTTCTTCCTTTCAATGCAGTGTTGGATAACCAATCACAGCCATCATGTCATGGAAGCAGCATTTATGAATTGGCTAAGCTGCACTCATAAATCCCGTTCATCCAGTGCTGCTCAATTGCGGCACCTCAGAACAGAGGCAGCTCCCGGGACAGAAGCATGGAAGGGGGTGTGGCGGCCCCGGCCATCATCGGTTAACACATACCCTCTGGGCCACCAATCACAGCCAGAGGCAGAAGACAGAAAGAAGAGCAAACAAATCGCAGGCAGAGAAAAGACAGACGCAGACAAAGAGAAAAAGACATGTAGACACAGCGAGACACACAGAGGCAGACACAGCCAGAGATACAGGCACAGAAACAGAAAAGAGAGAAGCAGAGAGAGAGAGAGACACAGGCCGAGACAGAAAAATAGTCAAAGAAACACAAAAGAAACTTTTTCCAAACCTTTTATGTTCGCGTAGCGAACATTGACTCAATCTAGTAATATGAATACATATAGATATCTATTGCGGCACTTGAAACTGTATCTTTTTTGCTGCTCTAAGTCTCCTTCTCTCTGACAGTTCTCATAGAAGTGAAGGAGTCTTAGGGTCCGATTAGACCTGCCAATTTCTCACCTAAAGGTGAGGGAGGACACTGCAGGTGCTGTTGATAATCGGCTACTGCAGCCCATGTCTATAGACATGCTTACCGCATGGGAAATGAGCAGTTAGGGCGTACACAGCTCCACGCAAGACGCACAAATCTCATATGAATATGAACCCTATGCTTTTGAATGAGCAATTTTATTCCCATGTTGCGGTGCGAAAATAAATTGTGGCATGTCCTATCTTTGGGTGTTCCCTTGCATCGCCCATTGTTTTCAATGGGGCCAGCAAAGCATTGCACGGCCCCATTGAAAACAATGAGAAACACTCCCTGTTCATCTGCCGCAGCTAAAAGCAGTGGCGGAGGATCGCTACTTCCCTGAAGTGATGCAAAGCATTTTTAACATGAAAATGCCTCGCATCCATGGGGAAATTGCATGTTGGCGGGCGTCTTATTGGGCTGAGTTTCACGGCCCGATATTACACTCGCCATGTAAAATTAGTCTTAAAGTGCTAAAAATTGGATTTACACACAAGCTTTCTGAAAATATGAAAAAGTGATACAATGTTATACTTAGCATCCATGATACATGGCAAGTCAATCTGGGGGAAACCCCATCAATTTCAATGGACCCCAGAGGCTGAAAGTAGACTTCATCAAAACATTCCACAAAAAGCAAACTCTGCAGTGGTGCATCATAGCTGGAAGAAGTTTTTATGTCAGATTAGACAAAAAAGATTAGAAATAGTGCATAGTCAGATGCACAGTGGTAATAGTTAGGCAAGTTATGGAACGGCTATTTATATTTAGAGATACACTTTATGCTATATATACTTACAATGGTTTAAAATAATTGGAGGCGGGACTTAAGCAGGACACATGACTATTCAGGAAAAAAAAATTTGCACTGCTCCTTGAATCTTACTACTTAGTAACCTGTTCTTACATTAGTAACATCCCCTGCCCCTCCCAGTTAACCAGTACAATGCCCCTGACTGGCAGCAATGCTTTATTGCACCCACTATTTCAATTTAAAAGGGGGCCTCTTGTAATACAAACCCTTTAACACAGATTAGACATGTCAGAGGGAAATAAACATAAAAAAAACACACTTCTGATCCTTAGGCCTCATGTCCACGGGGAAAATCAGATCCGCTGCAGATTCTCCATGGAGAATCTGCAGCGGGTCCCTCCTGCCCCGCGGACAAGAGGGCTGAAAATAGCAATAAATAAGAATAAACTCACCTCCCATCCGCTCCGTTTCTTCTCTTCGCGCGGCGTCATCTTCTCTGCGTCGCGGCCGGATCTTCTTTCTTCGGCTCGGCGGATGCGCATGATGACGTCGGTGACGTGCCCCGCGCATGCGCCGTCCCGAAGAAAAAAGATCCGGCCGCGGCGGAGAGAAGATGGCGCCGCGCGAAGAGAAGAAACGGAGCGTGTGAGTAAATCCCGATTTTTGATCCGGACGGCTTCCATAGGCTTCAATAGAAGCCTGCGGGAGCCGTCCCCGCGGGAGACCCGCATGAAAATGGAGCATGGTCCAGATTTTTTCATGCTCCATTTTTTTAAAAATCCTTTTTATTGACCATCCGCGGGTATTTATCTACCCCGCGGGTGGTCAATGCATCCCTATGGGGTGCGGATCCGCGCGCGGGAGAAGAGTTAAAATCCGCTGCGGATTTTAATTCTTATTTTGCCCGTGGACATGAGGCCTTAAAAGTTTTCTTAATATTGAAGGAGAATGCTAATTTTAAGCTGCATCTCGCTCCGCCATGGAACGCACTTGTCATGTGAAGAGATGGAGATATAAATGTTTGTAATCCCAACATTATGCATAAGTTAATTGAGTGGAAGAAAATTCTATTGATTCTTACAGCAAATAATATAGTGTGTTTTCTATTGTAATTCACAAGTCATCCTTTAGTTCCACTCTCATGCATCAATATTAAAACAGTCGAGATGCACACCATTTAATCTGATTGTTATTCTCTGTCTCGGTTAAAAATTAGCGAGCGCCTAAGTGCAGTCACTCATAGAAAAATAATTAAACATAAACAACATCATTCAATTTAGAGGCAACTTCTCCTGCTAAGAAATGTGAGACTGGAGGAGAATAAATCAAGAACCTAGAAGGAGATATCTTCACAGGTGCCCTAAACTTATTACCATGATGATAGGATATGTGCACAAATCACCAATGGAATAAATCATCACTCGAAATAAATCCTTGGGTCATCCTCCTCTATCAAATAGGTAAAAAGCAATATGGCAGTCATTTAAAGAGGACTTGTCAGCCATCCAGTGCAGTGTAGGGAAAAGAACCTGGGAGCTCTCCTTAAATGTCTGGTAATACTCATTTACAGGAGGATTTAAAAGAGGAAAAGTACAATAAGAGTTTTAAAAAGGACAACCCATTTTTAAAAACATTGTCTGCATTAAAATAACAAACTGATAGATACCCGAGCACCCTCCACCACCTCCCTGCAGCCGCTGGGATCCAGTGCTGAATCTTTCTGTGGTCCCGGTGATTGTTGTGATACATGATCTCACAGAAAACGGTACTGGTGCATCTTGTCTCAACTGGAAGAATGGTTGGAGACATGGGTTAGCATGTTTGACATACAGGGAACAGCTTGGTCATGCCCACAGGTGGTGATTGGCTGTTGTAGGCTGTAACTTTCTCCGCTGGCCCTCCCATCCCTGCTCCTGACAGTGTCCGATATGTATGTGCATCTACCCTTGGGACACCACAGCTGACGTGACAGTGTCCCATCTCCACTGCCCTGAACCAGATGCTGGCACTCGAACTCTGTCACCTGTCACATGTTTGCTCACCTGCTGGCCAGCAGCCTCGAATGGATCCGGCACCCTCAGATCTCTGCTGATGGTGGTCATGTGAAGTCTGTGCTGACCTGCTCCCTGGTGGCCTAAACAATGGATGGAAGGCTTGGAAGGGGGCCAACACAATGCCTGCGCACTTCCTTCCGGCCCTGCCGGCGGCAGCCTCTGTTCGTTCAGCCGGTCACTCTTTCCTCTCGGCCTTGGAATGGTGCTGGATGCTGGGTGCTACACTGTAACTGTGTCAGGCTTCGCAGTGTCCTCCATGCTCCGCTGTCATCGTATTCATGGGCAGAGAGGCTGAAAGCACCACAGAGCACTTCCATGTGGGCTGCCCCCAGCAGACAGTTTAAGAGCAGCCGCTGTCTCGTATCACCCTCCACAGCCTGCTGGATGCTGTCAGTCTGTTAGCGGCTGGCCAGCAAAGCATAAACATGCTGACCGCAGCCAACCGGCAGCTAGGGACCTGACAGGGGCATTCCCTCCTGCTAAGGGCTGTCAAACCTCTAGCTTCCAGTGGAGACAAGATGCACCAGCACCACAGAAAACCACGTGATGGCAACAGCCAATGAGCAGCTGCATCACGTTCTTGAACTATTTGCTTCATAATTCTCAGGATGTGACCACCGATCTTAAGAGAATGGGCGTCACGCTGCAGCCTCTCATTAGCTGCAGCAGTCATGTGATTTTCTGTGACATTATGCATTACAGTAGTCCCAGCAAGCTGCAGTGCTGGATCACAGCGGCTGCAGGGGAGTGGCATAAGTACATGGCAGTTTATTCTATGGGGAGTTTAAATATTTACTTGTTTTAAGACTTGTCAGAAGAGTTTACAGCTCTTCTTCATGTTGCAGTAGGTGGTACAGTGCTAAAGACATAGAGTACAGGGTTATTATACATGATCTTACCAATTTGAAACACTAATAACTCACATTTACTGACATTCATGTAATGTACATAAATTTAATATAAAGGGAAACAGAATTGCAAAAACCTTTGTTGCAGACCATGCATGGTGGGTGGTAAGGGTGGCATATAGACTCTAACATCCCCCCAGAGAAAATAAAATCACAATGCGTAAGGTCTGGGAAACATGGAGGCCAAGCAAGAAGTTCACTATCATCATGACCTGCATGGCCAATGCATCTGTTTGGTAGTTGCTTATTGAGCTCACTTATGACTTCATTGTGAAAATGGTGCCCCATTGTGTTGGAAGATGGACCTTGGGATTTCCTGTTCCACTTGTGGTAGAAGCCATATCTGTAACATGGTCAGGTACGTAATCCTCGGGATTGTTTCCTCATGGAAAAAGATGCAGCTATACACTTTCCTACAGGTAATAGCGCAAAACACATTTACCTTGGGAGAGTCACACATATCTTCTACATAGGCAGGTGGGTTTACCATCACAAACATATGTGCAGAATCCACACAGATGGTGGCGGGACGTCCAATTCTCTGCTTGCTCTGGCGGTAGTTTTCTGAGGACTTCATGTAAAACTAGCACGGACACGCTCCACTGTTTCCATGCTTATTGAGTGGTGGATCTTCACCAAACTTGTTTCAAAAATGGCGTTGCGTGCTAATAACAGACTAGTGGATGTAAAAATCAAGGACATAAAATGCTCTCTTATCTTTGGCAGACATTTTGTCTCATATACCCCTAGTGGTGACTACAACACATAAAACGTTTTGGGCCTCTTTTAGCAAAACAGTCTAACAATAATATGTTCTTGTTGCCCGTAGCAACCAATCACAGTGTAGCTTTCAGTTTACCACAGCAGCTTGAGAAATTAATGCTGCGCTGTGATTGGTTGCTATGGCAACAAGGGCAATCTTTTTGTTAGTTTTGCTAAATGAACATTTTTAAGTTTCTATTTCCATTGACATCAAATTTACGTATCTGAGTGTCATTAAACATGAGTTATAAGGCTTTCAGATCAGGAAGCTCATCTGTAATATCCCTGCATAATAATCTAAAAAAAAATTAAAGAGTTTAGTAATATTTTCTCTGCTGTTTCACCAGCTGCTGACCTAGCGTTAACAGTCAGTTAGGTGTTAATTACATAAAACATAGAGACCGCAGTAAAATGTCTACTTAGAGTGCAGTCTGCCTCCAGAAATGTTCTTTTTGTATTGATGTTGCACAGTTTCCAGGCTATGCCAGCGTTGTTGTATGTTTTGTAAAAGTCTCTAATTAAAACACATTTTGACTTTAAAAAAAATGAAGGGGGGAACGGACTTGTTATTTGTATAGCGCCAACTTATTCAGCAGGTCTTTCAGGTAATTTTTATTTATTACGGCCCAGCAAGCTGGGTTCTCATTTTACCAACCTCAGAAGGATGGAAGGCGGAGTCAACCTTGAGACGGCGACCAGGGATTGAACCCACAACCTTCAGGTCATGAGTAAGAGTTTAGAACTGCATTCTACTGCCATGACATTGAGTCCCACTCTTGGCACCCTTGGCACACAGTTGAAAATGTCCTTTCAGATATAGCTATTTATGAATGACTAGCTAAGGGCTATGTGTGATTGGCTGAATGCTCAGCCAATAGCTAAGCAGTTGCTGCTATTGGCTGAGCCCTCAGCCAATCTGTGCAGCCCTTTCAGGAGGCGGGGATTTTTAAATCCCCGACTGCTGAAAGAGCTTCATAGCAGTGCCGGGGAGCCAGCAGGAGGACGCGGCTGAGCGCAGGAGAGGTAATACATTTTTTAATTTTTTTTACACACTTATTGATGATTATCGGGGAAGGCCTTATATTTCAAGCCCTTCCCTGATAATCATTCTGCGGGGCTAGGCTGAAACCATTGATTTCAATGGGATCGGCAGCAGTGCCGATCCCATTGAAAGCAATAGAATAGAATGCCGCGAACTTCTGCCACAGCTGTGACAGCTGTGGCAGAGGATTCCTTCATCCCCGTGGTCCCTGCAGGGATGAAGGAAACTCCTGCCACAGCTGTCACAGCTGTGACAGCTGTGGCAGAAGTCCGCGGCATTCTCCCTATGCTTTCAATGGGGCTAGCACTGCTGTCGCTGGCCCGATTGAAACCACTTGCGATATGCCGATTCTATACCGGCCTCTTTCTTGCGCTGCGATGCAAGAGTTTTCTCTTGCTCTCGCAGCGCAAGAAAGAAAATATCGCAAGTGGGTGGGAGCCCTTACTCACTTTTAAATAGCCACTAACTTTTCAAACAACCTGCATTGTCAGTATATTTACTTTCTTTACCTAAAATGATGTTTTTTTGCTGAAAAATATCACTCTAAAGTGCCGTCTCCCTGCATTGTAGCTTACGGTCCATTGCTTGCTCATAACTAAGGCTTGGAAACATTAGAACACTTAAAGGGGTTTACCCGCGCCGAAACGGGTTTTTTTTTTTAACCCCCCCCCCCCCCCGTTCGGCGCGAGACAACCCCGATGCAGGGGTTAAAAAAAGAACACCGGAGAGTGCTTACCTGAATCCCCGCGCTCCGGTGACTTCTTACTTACCTGCTGAAGATGGCCGCCGGGATCTTCACCCTCGGTGGACCGCAGGGCTTCTGTGCGGTCCATTGCCGATTCCAGCCTCCTGATTGGCTGGAATCGGCACGTGACGGGGCGGATCTACAAGGAGCCGGCATCCAGCACGAGCGGCCCCATTGAGGAAAGAAGAAGACCTGGACTGCGCAAGCATGTCTAATTTGGCCATTAGACGCCGAAAATTAGACGGCCTCCATGGAAACGAGGACGCTAGCAACGGAGCAGGTAAGTGAAAAACTTCTTATAACTTCTGTATGGCTCATAATTAATGCACAATGTACATTACAAAGTGCATTAATATGGCCATACAGAAGTGTATAGACCCACTTGCTGCCGCGGGACAACCCCTTTAAAGGGGAGTGTGGTGAGTCTGTCTGCTCATTGCCCCTTGTGTACATGAATTTCTCCTGATTCTCTGTATCCTTTGATGTTATTATGTGCTGTAGATGGTGACATATTCAAAGTCTTAGAAATTTCACATTAAGGAACATTTTTCTTAAATTATGCCATAATTTTTAGACAGATTGCTTCAGAGAGACTCAAACATGTTCTTTTTACACACAGTCATGTGACGTAATAGAAAATGTATCCTCCAGCTTTTTTTCATTAGTATCCCTTACTTTTCCAGCCTTTTGTTAATCATGTCCCAACTTTTTCGAGATGTGCTGCTGCCATCAATTTCTAAATGAGTTATTTTTTTCTTAAGCAAAATGGAAAAATGTCTCCCTTTCAACTTCTGATATGTGTTCTATTGTGAATAAAATATTGTTAAATGAGATTTCCACATTATTGCATTCTTTTTTTCCTAACATTGATTTACATTTTACACAGCTTCCCAACTTTTTGCAATTTGGGCTGTATTTAGAAAGCAGGATCTGAAGTTTTCGCTGTATAGTCTACAGCGCACAGCACAGAAGCCAGGCTTACCCAATCAGTCCTGAGCATCAGAGCTGAAAGTACAGGATACACTTCAGATCATGGCCAGATATGGCATTATTCCTCATGTACACACACAGCATGATTTAAGTTTTACTGTATAGACTGAAATAAGCTCAGTACTGTTATCTTACCATCATTACAGGGTGGGGTCAATAAAGTCATTATATTATCTTTGGAGGGTGGAGTCATTAATGAGAGTTGTCTCATTATTAAATGCAGGGATTTACTGACAGCAGTATTGAACTACTAAAGGCCTAAATAAATCAGAATGGCAATTATATATAGTATCACACATATATGGCTCTGGTTCTGTGAGGTTGTAGATATGCCTAAATGGAATAGAAGATCTAGGGAGCAGCTTAATAGGTCAGTCATACGGCCAATGAAGAGGAAGCTTATCAGCTTTCTTCTTGCTGCAGACGTCCCTGAACCCATGGTATTGAACTGGTAATTTCTCAAAGTCCTGTTAACTGTCCTCGAGGTCTTTCACTGGTTTAGGGGTGGATGGTGCCATCTGACAGTTCTCTGAAAGGAAGGCAATGTTCCTTGATTCCCATTTGATTGGGAGATTATGGATAGAGAACCAGGGGATCCTGAGAATCACTGGAAACTTAGGGGACAAGATGAGCTGGAAGCTG
The DNA here is from genome assembly GCF_035609145.1 of Eleutherodactylus coqui. Classification (NCBI taxonomy): domain Eukaryota; kingdom Metazoa; phylum Chordata; class Amphibia; order Anura; family Eleutherodactylidae; genus Eleutherodactylus; species Eleutherodactylus coqui. The sequence continues at coordinate 42,328,461 of NC_089843.1, read as the reverse complement.
ATCATTTCTTGATGTTCAGGTTCCATGTGGAGCTCCAGTTCAATTGTCCCTTATGTGACGGCTCCCGAGGACAAGGCTGACTGATCCGCAGTTTCCATATCAATCGGTATGGGCTTAAGTCTGGCTACAATGTTTTGAATTGTTTTGAATCTTAAGTCCATAAAGTTTCCCCCCACTCCTGAATCCTACATTGCTGACACTGCATCTTCTGATTACCCATAAAAATCTCTATTAGGGCTCCTGCAGACTTGTGTTTTTCTTGCGCGTTTTTTCACACGATATCGCTGCGTTTTTTTAAACGCAATTGTCAATGGGACTTTCTAATGTTAAAAATGCATCACAAGTTGGTGCTTTGCAATTTTTGTGCGATGCATTTTTAACATTAGAAAGTCCCATTGACAATTGCGTTTAAAAAAACGCAGCGATATCGTGTGAAAAAAAAACGCGCAAGAAAAACGCAAGTGTGCAGGAGCCCTTAGGAGGACAAAATAGTGGAGCGGGTGAAGGGCTTTCACACCGTTTTGAAATACCGGCGCAAAAATGTGTTTGGTAGCATCTTGTTGTCTTGTAATGGCTGGATTGGACATATCCTTGACGTTGGTTAGGGCAACTGTCCTCTGGAACTTATTTGGGCAGTTTAAGTAATAAGGCCCTAAGCTTCCACAATAAAGGCACACATTTTCAGCACAGTGACTTTTTTTTTCAGTGGTGGAGAGGGGTTTACAGAGGACATCAACCTGCATTAGTTCTGATGCAGCTTCAGTCCTTGGCTGGGAACTCAACGTGGACTGATTGAAGGAGTAAAGAGTGTTGGTGCCCAAACCCCGCAGACTCTTCTTTCGCTGTTTGGAAAGTCTCTGGTCAATTCGGATGCACAGCTGAATGAAATCTTCCAGGTTATCTCCACTCTAGCAAGTTCATCCTTTACTCACTCAGATAATTCCAGACGGAATTGGCTCTGTTGTGCGGCTGGGTTCCACCTGGTATTATTCGCCCAAAGACAAAATTTCGCCATATACTCTACAATGGAATGTCGCCCTTGTTGCAGGTTGTGTAACCTCCCTTTGGCTGTAGTACAGCAATTTGGATTGTCAAAGATTTGGTCCATAGTGGTTGTGAAGGCAGCGAGGCTGTCGAGGAGATTACTGTTGGTCTCTATGCATGGCGAGGCCCATGTGAGCACTTCATCAGTAAGGAGGTTAATACTTTCTTCCTGTTTCTGGTAAACAAGGTGGGCTGCATCTGGAAATAAATCCAACATTGCTTAAGGAAGCCTCTATACTGACAATGATCCCCACTGAATTTTGCGGGAAGTAACATGCGGACATCAGAACCTGAGTGATGCAAATCCAGAAGTTGCCTCTGTAAACTGATTATTTTTCTTTTCTTGACTTAGCACCAGTGCCTGTAACCCAGTGAACTTCTCATTCTAATAGAATGCACAAAATTCCTGGAGCATTGTTACTTGCTTCCACAGTGCAGTCACTACATGCTCCATGTTTGGATGTCATTACTTTGTAGCATAGTCTGGCATTGGGTTTGAAATAGACCACAGGTGTAGTTACCATGTGTAGTGCGCAGAGTTAGTGGGGCCCCTTCATAATGGTATATGTCTGTCTCGTGCCATTTGTCTTGTCAGTATGTGTATTGCACCACTGCAAGATTGAATGGGTTAATGTCTAGGTTATGTTTGGAAATGTATCACTTTGTGTGTGATGTGACTATGTTTCATATATGTGTTTGCAAGGTGGATGCAAGTCAGAGTAGAGTTAGCAAAAGTCAGTGCAAGAAGTGTTTCTGACAAGTCTACAAGTGAGTGAATCCCACAGACACTGATTGGTCTGTGTGTGGAGAGAATGAAGGAAGCTGAACGATTCCTTTCTTCTTGGCCTGGGACCAGTCTACCCAGGATGTGCCAGCGCTGAGTGAGAGAAAGACCGCTGCATGGCTAAAGCACAACACGTGAAGTGTGAATGTTGACTGGTAGAGAGCTGGAGAGAGAGTCACTGGGAGTGGGATCACACAGATAGCAAACTGTGGATTGTCTGGAATACCCCAAGAGTCCTCCCTGTCACACCACCTGATTTTGTTGTATCTGTGCTAATCTGCTGTTGTAAAGTGGACTTTACCAAAAGTTATAGTAAGCGGACACTACTGACTGTTCCTGGTTTTGACAAGAAGACTACAGGTAACCTCCGGTTACTTATTCCTGTGACCTCCCCCAGCAGTAACTTGGTTGGGTGCCAAGCTATCCTCAGGGGAAGAGATGGTAGAGCCGTTATGACAAAATCCTTGTCTACCCCACCATCTCCTTGGCTGTGGGCTAGCTCCTCGGATGCTGCACATGTAGGTGCAGAGAGTAGTCAGAAAGGAATCTAGGGTTCAGTAGCGGGAGGTCTTAATTGCACTACAGGTGGATGAGGTGAGTATTGTAGTCAGAATGGAAGTCAGGGGTCCACAGCGGAAGGTCTTAGTTGTAGTACAGGTGGATAAGGCGAGTAGCGTAGTCAGTAGGGAAGCCACGTGTCAGCAGTGGGAAGTCTCAGTAGAATTGCAGAGGAGCAGGCTGAAGAGTAGCTTGAGCAAGGGCTAGTGGAGCACAATAATCACTCGCTGGTGCAGTGGCAGGGTCATACTTTTATATTAAGCCTAATCAGGAAACAGAAGCAGGGTCAGGACCAGGAGGTAGATCACTGGGATCAGGGAACAAAACTGAGAGTAATGCGGGGGGACTGTCCATAGACCAGATGGCTCAGTATTGAGAGCTACTGACTGGAGCGCAGAATGGGGTTGCTCTCAAGGATATCTGCAGAAATAGAAATGTTTTTAACTTTGTGAAAAATACTGGTTTTAAACATATTTAAATTTAATTAACAGAAATATTTTTTTTTATAAGTATACATGATATCTTGACTTGTCATAGTCATATGGATACATTCTAAGAGGACCTATCAGTGGAAGATGTTAGAAGGGCTGATTGCATGGCTCTCCCTCCACAGCCCTGCTGACTCTATCTTCCTTTTCTTTTTTTTAAATACTCATGTCCCTTTGCCAGAATGACTCTTCATTGGTTCAGCTCTCAGCGCTGTCAATTTGTCAAGTGGGCAGTATCCACTGCCCACACTCAATGGGTCATGTTAGACTTGAGTGAGGACTTGATACATTGATAGTGCTAAGCGGTGGACTTTAGAAGAGCTTGTCTGAATGAAGGGGGATGAATGTAAAATAAAAGGGACTAGAGACCATGGAATTATACAGCCAGCCCTGCTGACTTTATCCAGTGATAGACCCTTCTTAAACTTACAATATGCTTGTAGCCAAGATTGATGTTTGCTACAAAAAAAAATGAAAAGTAATGATATTTCTGCCCCTTTGGCAAAATCGATCAAGAGGTGCACAGCTGTCAAATATGGGTTTCAAGCATCCAACATTTTTTGCATCTCTTTGGTTTATCAATAGGGAAACAGGCTAAATGCTACATCGCATTTGATGTTCAGCTGCAGTGGGCTCCGGTCACAGATATGTGTTTTTCCTTTGAAAATGAAGCCTTTGTCTAGCGAGATTGAAAATGCGTATTTCCAATATGTCTTGGGCAAAAACCCAACGTTCCGAGCTGTTAGAGAAGAATGATACAAAAAAGACCATGAATAATAAAGAATCACACAGCATGGGATAATTTCAGTTAGCATTCACTGACTCTTATATCATGAAGTGGAACAACATTCCAGAACATTTTACTTCCAGCTCGGCAATTACATTTCAGTGGTTAAAAAAAAACAACAGCAATGAAAAAATGATTAAGTTGCAAATCACTTGGAAATGTTCGAAATGTCAAATAATTGTATGGGGAGTTGATCATAGCAATTATTAATTACTTTTGGACAAGGGACGTAATGCTATGGCCAACTCTTTAATTTCACCATTGGTGGAATTATTTTTAATAACCCTCCTCCTGTATGTTGAGGTCTTATGTAGGTTATTCAACACTATATAGAAATTTTAGCTGCCAAAATGCCCCACTTAAAAAATTACTAACTTTGTCAATATTAAAGTTCATAGAATCATAGAATGGTAGAGTTGGAAGGGACCTCCAGGGTCATCGGGTCCAACCCCCTGCTCAGTGCAGGATTTACTAAATCATCTTAGACAGTTATTTGTCCAGCCTTTGTTTGAACAACTTCATTGAAGGAGAACTCCCCACCTCCCGTGGTAACCTGTTCCACTCATTGATCACCCTCACTGTCAAAAAGTGTCTTCTAATATCTAATCTGTGTCTCCTCCCTTTCAGTTTCATCCCATTGTTTCTAGTTTTTTCTTGTGCAACTGAGAATAGGGCTGATCCCTCTGCACTGTGACAGCCCTTCAGATATTTGTAGACAGCTATTAAGTCTCCTCTCAGCCTTCTTTTTTGCAAGCTAAACATTCCCAGATCCTTTAACCGTTCCTCATAGGACCTGATTTGCAGACCACTCACCATCTTGGTAACTCTTCTCTGAACTGCTTCAGTTTGTCTAAGTCTTTTTTAAAGTTCCACTGCTATTCTTCATGATCTTATGATCTTGTCCATGGATACCATGAGATTGCAAACGGCATTTTATTTTGTGCAGGAAAAAATTCATACATGTTTTTAAATTTAATAGGATGGCAGAAGGTTTGCCAGAATGAGAGTGGCTCACTGATCTGCTCTTCTTTGTCATAGAATGAGATCCCAAGTGGTGGACCCTGTTCTGTACTATTCATATGCCCTAATAACACAACCCTTTAAATGGGGTTTTCCAGGACTTTTACAACTGATGGCCTATCCTCAGGATAGACCATCAATAATTAATTGGTGGAAGTCCACAGGATCATTGCTAAGCAGCCGTTCACTAGGCTGTCATTAGTGCAGACAGTAGCCTGGGTTGTCATTGCACAGAATTCAATTTGAGCTGTCCCTGCAGTACCAACATAGGTTGCTGCAATATAGACAGCATTATCTGCTTCCAGCACTGTCCATACTGACAGTTCCTGAGCAGCAGCCTCCCATCAATCAACTATTGATGACCTATCCTGAGAATAAGTCATCAATAGTAAAAGTTCAAAAAAATCGCTTTAAAATTGTCTATCTACCTCATACAGTTGACCATAGATGTCATGAGATTCAAGCAGTTAGTGATAGCTAAGAGAAATGTTACATAAAATGGCAATACCATACTATTGACAAGAGTGGTATTATTTCTTGGGTAAAAAAAACAGACCTTTTTGTAAAATACCTGGATATCTCTACAAATGTGGAACTATAAGAGGTCTAGAGATCGCAGTCGCATTTGAACCTTAGTGTTTGAGGAGGCACATAGACCACTCTGCCACATAAACGCACCTTATAAGTGATGAACAAACTTTTGAAAACTTTCGTCCAATGTTGGTATAAAGTTAAATTCAGCCAGAATTAGTTCAAGCCGAACTGCAAGGTCACCAAAACCCTGAAAGCTGGTGTATAACACTGTCTAAGAGCCATCAAAGTCTTGCATAACACTCTGAGAGTGTTATACAGGGCTTTTATAGCTCTTAGACAGTGTTATATACCAGTTTTGAGTAAACTACACCAATAGAACTCTGCTTCAGGTCCAAATTTGATTAAAGCTCAGTTGTGCCAAACCAAAGCAAAGTTCTACCTGAAATAGGGTTTAACTGGTTTGATTCGCTCAATACTACACATTCTAAGTGGCACATTAAGTGCAAGGGTCCAAATCTGTTGTACTGCAGCCCAGAAGCTTCAAGTTATCCCCTCTTCCCACACACAACTCGATCTGCAGTCTTCAGGTCACATTGATTATTATTAGAAATGAGCGAGCACGCTCGGTAAGGTGAGTTACTCGAGTGAGCCTCACTCATCTTGAGTAACTGCCTTCTCCTCCGAGCGTGCTTGGGTGGGGAGACCAGGGGGGGGGGGGAGTGAGAGAGATCGCTGCCGCTCACCCCCGCCGCCCCCCTCTCCCGAGCACGCCCGGAGGAGAAGGCAGTTACTCGAGATGAGCGAGGTTTGCTCAAGTAACTGCCCTTACCGAGTGCACTCGCTCATCTCTAATTATTATTTGAAATTCATATTGTATATGCAAGGGGGAATATCTGTGAAGGTTTGTGCAGACTGTTGATGAAGTTTACTTATGTTCCACTGTTCATATGTAAAGGGGTGGCGGTGCAGCACAGTACAGGAGTCCAAGTGAGGAGACAGGAAGTTTTCAGTGAGAGAACTGATGCAGCCATGCTGCAGGCCAGAAGCAGAGGATATTCCTCGGAGCAACTTGTGAGAAAAGCTGCACCCTCCAGGCACTGAGCTTCTGACTCTGAGAAGATTAGGCTGAGCAGCCACATTTAGAGAAGCAGAAGGATGTCTTTCCACTGGGACTGTGCGTACTGTCCTTTCATCCCTCTAAAGACTTCCGTGACAACCACCATATAAGAAATGGCCCACTATCCGGCTAACTGGACTCTAAGTAAAATGCCTACTAAATAGGATTAAGGACTGTAACAACCCCCCTAATGGTGCTTTATCACCCAATAACCAGGAAGGATAATCACTCATTCACCCAACGATCATTATTGAAACTTGGCAAAAGCAGGGTGGGCTCTTAGTGTAATTTTCCAATTGCATGAATTATCCATACTGTTAATTAGTTCATTGACCTGTTCATTAAAGTTGATTAAGCAGCAAGATGACCTCACAGAACATTTCTTATGATTACCTCTCAGCCTCCATCTCCCATCCGGAGCTCAGGGCTTCTCCATAGCCTGACCCTGGTCACACTATTACATATGCATTCCATACTGCCTACCTTATGTTTCAGAACTATTATCTATATTTCTCATCTTACGCGGCATTTGGCAGATTTCCTATATGTAGAATTCACTGTTGATCTTTCAATTTCGCCTCTTCTTATCTCTAATTCTTCTTGTTTGCTCCTTTACCACTTAAAACAACTAATAAAAGCTGCACAAGTCATTTTGAAGCCGAAGCTGGATAAGACTCAATCACTTTATCAAATCTCATGGCAATATTTGGATTAAAGACAAGAAAATTAAAAAGATTGAAATGGTTAAGGAAGTCTGCCAGCTCTAATATCTGAGACTAGTAATGCTAATCAGCTGGAGAAGTTAATTGCATTTTGAAAAAAGGAGTGTGATGGAAATGTCTGCCGTAGATGAAGTTCAGACTTAATCAGAGAAACATTAATTTTGATCAATTTACTCAATAAGTTAGGCTACATTCAAAAGGAAATGGCATGTAATATTCCGGGGGAGAATGGGCGCGCTACACGCTTGCAAAATGGAAAAAGCAATTTGAGAAGGAGACAAATGTAACAGATAGTCGGAGAATGATAAGATGGGAATGCGGTTAAACTTTCGGGCAGAAGAAGAGAAATGACTGTGCTGTCAAAAATTAAGGTGTGATTTTTTTTCTTCGCCGGCTATAATCAGAGCTTATTAACCCCTCAGCACTATCCGCCATTCATTTATGGCGCCAACTCTCTGTGGTTATCCATTGTCAGTCAAAAATGATTGCAGCTTATGACCATAGAAGTCTATGGGGTCCTGCTATATCACTGCCATTTCATATATTTCTCATATTTTTTCTCAAATTCACAAAAATGGCAGGTTCCTTTAGATGCTGTATTATATCCGTATTCTAACCTAGAAGCATTGCTTTTAGGGGTGCCATTTTAATTGATGATGCATCATGAATTGATCACCGCTGTGGAATACTTTGGCGCCATACAAATAGAGATTATTATTATTATCAACTACTTTTCAGCTGCATCGTGTAAATATATGATGTGAGATTGTGAAGGGTTTATGGAGTGGGCTCAGGAACAGAGTACTCCACACTCAGGGCTATTGCTGTGTTGGACAGATGACTACCATCAGCAACTGCTGGGATCAGAGTCAGCTCTGATTGTGGCAGTTCACTATTTGGATGCCACATTCTATACTGAAGACACATCCAAACTGCAAAAAAGGTACCCCCTCCTTCCCCGGGGATGCAACTGTAGAGTGTCGATGGGTTAGCATGGTAGCCTGGAGCCTAGTGAGGCTGCCTGTTGTACAGCTTTATAGGCAACCTTGAAAATTAGTATATGCTGCAATACTGAAGTATTGCAGAATATAATACAAGTGACCAAGACATGCAAGTTTATATCCACTGTGGGGAATAGAAAAATGTAAAAAAAAAGAATAATACATTTTTTTAAGTTACAAAAATTTGTAGAAATAGTAAAAGTTCAGTTATTCTGATTGCCAGATTTGGAGTCAGGAAGGAAATTTTCCAATAACTTAGGAAAATTAGCTTATACCTCAGTGATTTTTTTTTTTGCTTCCTCTAGCCTAAAATTCGAGGGTTATAGGCTGAACTGGATGGACATGTATCTGTTTATCACCCTGAGGCCTCTTTCACACTGGGAGCTAAGCGTGCAAACTCGAGGCTGTTAGGACCAATGGTTTCCTATGGGAATCTGAACGTTCCTATAGGAAACCATTGGTTATAATAGCCACAAGTTTTTTTACGTGCATTATTTTTGTGCTTGTTGGTCCCTATGTAAAAGAGACCTTACACCACACCTTATGTTACTATGTAACATGTCCTCACACAGCCCAATAAAAGAAAAAAATGAAAAAGTTATGGCTCCTAGAATATGCTGACGAAAAATATTTTTTTTATCTAAAAAAGTTCCTTTTTAAAAGCAGTATAAAAAATATATAAATTTGGCAACGCTGTAATTGTACTGACCCCCAGAATAAAGTGCATTAATACTTCATTAAGAATGCAATAAAACCTAACCCTTCTAAAAAATGGAACTATTGATTTTTTTTTTATTGAAAGTGCCAATGCACAAGATACTTAACACATATTTGAATCATTGAGATGTGTGACATGAGTAATAGTACCCCCCACTAGTGGCCCCAATAGTACGTGTCCCCCTTAGTGGCCACAGTAGTAATACAGCTGCTGTTTGTGGCTCCCAGTAGTAATAGTGACCGTCATAGTAGGTCCAGTAGTAATAGCGGTGCCCTTTTTAATCCTAGTGGTAATAGTGACCCCCCATAGAGGTTCCAGTAGTAATAGTGCCGCTTTTAATGGACCCAATAGTTATAGTGCTCCTCTTAATGGCCCCAGTAGTTATAGTGTCCCTAGTAGTAATAGTAAACCGCATAATGGTCCCGGTATGAACAGTGTCTCCCATAGTGGCTTCAGTAGTAATAGTAACCCCATAGTGGACTTCCAGTCAAGCAGAAACCCAAGTATTTCACTCACTGGGTCTATAACTCCTATGTGGCAGCCACCTCTGCTGTAATCAGTCTGTGACTCCTTCCATCTGTGCTTTGTACAGGATGTGCTTGCATACAGAAGCACAGATGCCTGAAAGTCAGGGGTCACAGCCTGATTATAGCAGCCGTGGCGCACAACTGGAGCTACGCATGGAGTGAGTGAAATGCCTGCCGGGTTGCTGGCTCACATCTGGCAATTATGTTTTATTGGCCATTAATACAGCAGGTAAAAAATAAATGACGGCCAGGCTGGTGACTTACTGGTCAGGTGGCATCCCTAGCACCACCCTCTGAGGTCCTGCAGACTGCCACCTAAGGTGGCAGACTCAAGTTGCCTCATTGTAGGAGTGCCAATGCTATTAAGCTTACCTTGCTAGAGGCAGAGCTTAACAGGCATTCATACTTGGAATTACTGTGAGCTTTCACTAGGCCCCAGACTACTTTGGCAACCCCTCAGCACCCTGTGATGATGTCACAGGCGGATAATAGTGCAACAGAAAGGGGATGCTTACTGCTTAGATAAAAGGGGCCAGCATTGACCACCATGATCATACGTAGCTCTGATCAAGATTGTAAACAATGGCTATCAGCTATTTAAAACAGCTAACACCCACCTCATAAGGAGTGCGGTCAACTCCTGAGCCAGTTCCATAGCCCCCCACATACAGGACATATATATTCGCATTATGCAGTCATCAAGGGGTCAAAGTCACTGCGCTCTCCAGTATGACCAATACTACTACCAGTGATGGTCTACAGAGATTTCAGGGCCGTCTGCATGATTTTATGTAGCTGTTTGCAATGGTTGTGGTTGAAACACATAATCTCAGTAATGATCCGGAGTGTTTTGGTCATATAACGCAGTGCAGGAGATGTTTCTATATGAGTTTCTTCGTCCTTTTTTTATATTTCGTTCCCATTGTTTCCAATTTTCCAACCACCATTTGGTATCATAAAATTTTTATGAAGCAGAATTTATTTCAGTAAATGTTGTCTTTTCCACTTGAGTCTGCTATTGCATAATTTTTGCTTAATTACTGGTGAGAGGTATAATCAAATTGGCGCTGTATTTTTTTCTGACTTGTGTTTTCCACGTATGTGTGTTTAACAGATGGAGCCCATAGAAACAGATGGAGCTCTTTGTGTCGGCACATTTGTAAATTTGATTATTTGATGCATAATTTTCAAAGATAAAATCTCATGTAATACTAATTTGTCCAATAAACGTGGTGATATTCATTAGTGTGATTGGCTGAAACGCCTTACCTGCATCTTTATCGTTATCGTCAAATGAGTGATCATTATGCAAATTTTAAAAGAAATCATAACATTTTACTTTAATCTTAAAGTTTCAATATAAAATGAATTTTAGATTGGCTAATTTATGAGAATTTTGCGAAATAGAGAAACATTTATTACACACTGTAATAAAACATACAGTATAATATAGTGTAATTCCATTAACTCAGCATTCACGGACTAGTTGCTAGATTATCAGATGTTCTGTTATGTACTGTTATTGGAGAGTGAAAGAAAAAGATAAAGAATATTACTTTGAAGTGTACTAATATTTCCAAGTGACTTTTCAGAATAAACTGTTGCGTGTGTACATGGGGAATAACACTAAATAACTTGTATATGGCAGTTATCACCACCCTCTGCAGGCTATATCTGTTATTCATAGTCTTTCCTGGGCTGGTGGGTGTAGCCTAACTACTATGATGTCTGCCATATACTGCACAGAGGGAAGATCACAATATCTTCTTCTTTAGCTCTCTGCATCCCTCCCTCATAAGTAACAGCTGCATGGGGCACATTATACAGCAGTACTGAGCAGTGGAGATGGGATTCCAGGAGCTATGAGACAGTAAACACTATTAGCTACAGCAGAACATCTGTGTGAGTTTCTCTGCTTCCTTCTCCCTTCTGAGCTTTTTCCTCCTCCCTTCTCCCTGAGACAACCCTTACCCCCACACCTCTTGTAAACTATTTTGTTGTTTTGATTACTAGACAGAGACTTCACATAAGAGGCAGTGGATAACACGTTAGAAGGAAGGGAGACCCCTAGTGGATTGAGCTATAGAGGGTTTTTTTTAGCATAAAACATTATTTTCTCGAAATAAATAACACTTTTGTTTGTTATCACATAAGCACAAGTTTGCTGATCAAGTTAGTGACCATTTACGGGTACAGAATGACCAGGATTGTTTGTTTGCTTTTATTACATTGGATTTTTATCTATATCTATCTATCACAGCATGCTGCCAGGCATCGCTATTCTTTAGGCTCTGCTTGCCTCCAGGGTTCTGCCCAAAGGGGCTCGTGCATGCTCCGACCAAGCTTCTTAAAGAGCCAGTGCATGCTTCCCTTACTTATCCACCTCCAATCAAGTTTCTGCACTTACTATGTTTGGCATCCAACCCCCAGGGTGGGTGGCTAAGCAATTTGGTCATATCCCTGCCAGTTCTAAAAAGGCCCTTGCTTGTGTTTCTAGTTCTGACCCCTGCCTATATTTGACTATCTTGACCTCCATACTCCTTGACTTTGGATCTGTATCCTGGATTCTGCTTTGTCCTGGACCTCATTTATTCACCTGTGCTGCCAGCCATGACTCAAAGCCCGTCTATTTACTACTTGTCAGTTCAGACCTTCAGTTACTGCACCTTGGCCCAGTGCAGAATCGTCAGCCACACAACTGGTACTATTTGTGCGAGTAACAGCCTGGGCACCCCAGAGCAAAGGCAGCATCCCACTTGGAGGGGTTAAGCATGACATTCTGGGTTTTCCCGGTGCTGCCACCTCAGTTAGCCTACATTCAAACTACATCTCCCTGTCTGACACTATCTATCTATACAGACGTAGTCTATTTATTTTGTATTTTGCTCAATGTTTTTGAGATTGAATAAGATTTTACAATTTTCTGCCACAATAATTTATCTGTCCATCCAGAGACTTACCTTGAAGCTGCTTGGCCCCAATACAAGATCTGTAACAGGGCCTCCAACTATATTTCTTCATGGGCCTCCTAAGACTACAGGGCCCAAATGCAACCATACTCTACGGAATCTACTCCACAGTCTATATATGTGTCTGTGCACACATATAGGAAAGGGACATATCACTTCTTGATACTGGAGCAACACAGAACCGCGTTGGGAATCCCGCATATGAATTTATCCATAAAAAAGGCCTAAATATGCGTGCAGATCTGTGGTACACAAAAAGGGAAAATCCTTGGCAGAAATTCATGACTTTCTAGGTGCATAAAAAATTCATCTGACAAAAACAGCACATCAGCAACCGAAAACAGCGACCGGTTTTTGTGCAGCGCGTGAAATAATAGATCCTGTCTAGAGATGAGCGAGCCTACTCAGCCACGCCCCTTTTCCGCCCGAGTACCGCGGTTTTCGAGTACTTCCGTACTCAAGCGAAAAGATTCGGGGGGCGCCGTGGGTGAGTGGGGGGTTGCAGCGGGGAGTAGGGGGAGAGGGAGAGAGAGAGGGCTCCCCCCTGTTCCCCGCTGCTCCGCCACGCCTCCCCCCGCCCCCTGGCGCCCCCCTAATCTTTTCACCCGAGTACAGAAGTACTCGAAAATCGCGGTGCTCGATCGAGTAATTACTCAAAATGAGTATGTTCGCTCATCTCTAGTCCTGTCCTATCTTTTGACAAAATACGCTGGAGGCTCCCATAGACTTCTATGGGAGCTGAAAAAAAAAGGGAGGGGGAGGGAGTTTATCTGCATCCAACACTGGAAAAAGAAGACAGCTGGCTCTATTTAAGCATTAACAGTCATTCCGAGGATTTCTGCAGACTGAGGGATTTCCGCTTAGCAATCTAGTTTTTCGCCAATTCGCCACAGCCACTCGTGTCAGTGGAGGAGAAAATGCTCATTTATATCAGGACTTGATTGCGGCTATTCTTTATTCATGCAATTTTTAGCCGCGATTGGCTGAGCATAAAAATGCGGAAACTGCTAGAAGATAAAACCCCACCTGCAGGAGTTGAGGGCTGGAAGATTGTGCCGGTAAAAGGGTGGTATTTTTTGGAAAATCTTCTGCCCATTGGCCACTGCACCTGGACATGGGATTGGCCATATACAGTTCATGCAGCTTGGGATGGTACTCTTACTCTTCTATGCTAATATTATGTAAGACCAATTGGGTTTGATTTGTTTTGGCTACAGTATACCAAATCTCTTTACCTGTTTCATTGGTGCTTTTAATTGAAATAGTTTATTTTGTCTTGTTCTTCTGCTGCTACTTTATATAAATACTTCTTAATTACTGTAGATTAGAAATCATCCAGCATGAACAGACGTATCTTCGCTTCCTCCTGCTCACAGTAAAAAAAAAGGCTTAAAGTTATAGGGGAAAGTTTTTGTAAACAAATAAGCAGGATGTGTTTTATACAATTATCTGCCAGCTCTAAGTAATTACTATGTATTATGCTAATTTGTCATATTTTAATTATTAGCAAAGCTTCAAAAAGAAGGAGACGTCTTAAATCCTCGGCAAAACATTTTTTTTTTGGACGGATTGATTAGGAGAACAAAAACTTGAAAGCAATGAAGTAATGTCGTTTTGGAAATGTATCAATATTTTCATTGAGAATTCAGAAATGTAAGAGAGTGCACAACGCTGACACTGGGTTTAGCAAATGTTGGAATATATAGATGGGAGAGGATTAAAGGAGTTGTGTGGAATTAGAAAAACATGGCGGCTTTCAAGCAGAACCAGTGCCATCCTTGTCCATCGGCTGCATTTGATACTGGAGTTTTACCCTAGTCCAGGAAATACAGTGAAACTGCAATACCTTACATAACCTATGGAAAAGAGTGGCGCTATTTCTGGTAGAAATCTGCCATGTTCTTCTAGTCTCAACACCATGGGAGGGAAGTGGTTTGTAGGACATGCTATACATTAAGACAACATACTTAGCTACAATAGGAATGGTATATCCACTGAACGGCCCCTTTATTACATACACCATCCGTTTCACATTTGGAGCTTTCCTGTATAGAAAGTCGACCCATGATGCCAGAGTGCAGCATAGAATTATGTGACCAGTTTTCCATGCATCATTTTCAGTGTAAATCCACATTTGATGGGGAAATCCAGCAATCTACAGGACTTCCAACAAGGCCTGGTATTCAGAGGTAGACTAGTCGGGGCCAGGATTTCATAGACTGCCAACCTTGAGGGGTTTTCTTATCCAATGATGGAGAGCATACTGGTGTGATCAAAGAAAATGATCCAGTGAAGAGCCATCCTGCGTATGGAAATAATTTATTGATGAAAGTGGTCAGAAGAGGGTGTCAAGAATTATTCTGTCGAGCAGACAGGGCCATTTTATCAATTGGTGAGCCCAGTGCAAAGATTTCATCAATGGGGCCCAGCTTGGTAAATTGAAGGTGATAACAGTACAGTATATTCAGATGTAGTGATTCTGCCAGTATTGTTGCGACTACTGCTAAACTACAGTAAAACACTATGTTTTCTGCTTATGAATATACTCTAATAACTTTTAATTTAGAGGCTATTTTTTTTTTTAGCTACATTAAGATTTGGACTCATAGGTGACATCTTCACTGATTGGAGTTGTTAACATTCCCTTTTCTTCTCCATTTGGCCCGTACTACCATGATGACTTCTTACAGACATAACTCCATAACGCCCCTGAAAACATTAGTAACCAACAGACAGTAACTCTAACAGTAATAGTGCTCCACACAGTTATAGTTCCTCCTTTGAGGCCCCACAGGGCCCCATCATTAATGCCTCCTTTGTACTCCCCCTACAGCAATTTAAATGTAAATTTAAAAAATGTAAAAAATACTTACATAACTCTGTTCTCAATCAAAAAGCTGTGAGTGAGCAGAGCCAGACTAGTCCTAGCCCTGTAAGTGATTGTTATCCCGTTCTTGCAGTGGTGTATGTTTCTATCCTCTATAGTCATCTAGAGAGGATAACAATTGGATCACTGAGCAGGAAAACATCTGGCTAGATGAATTCAGATTTATGTTGCACCATGCTGATGAGAGGGTCAGTATTTGGTGCAAGCAGCATGAATTGATATCCCCTTCCTGTCAGCTGATCAAAGCATGTCAAACTTATTGCAACTACAAGAAGCTTCCTGTAGGCATGGGTCAATTGTCTTGCAGAATGATTTAAACAACTATGAACATATATGGTGATTGGAGATGAGCGAACATACTCGTCCGAGCTTGATACTCGTTCGAGTATTAGCGTGTTCGAGATGCTCGTTACTCGTAACGAGTACCACGCGATGTTCGGGTTACTTTCACTTTCATCTCTGAGACGTTAGCGCGCTTCTCTGGCCAATAGAAAGACAGGGAAGGCATTACAACTTCCCCCTGCGACCTTCAAGCCCTATACCACCCCCCTGCAGTGAGTGGCTGGCGAGATCAGATGTCACCCGAGTATAAAAATCGGCCCCTCCCGCGGCTCACCACAGATGCGTTCTGACATAGAGGAGGGAAAGTGGTATCTTGGTGGAGCTGCTATAGGGAGAGTGTTAGGAGTATTTTAGGCTTCAAGAACCCCAACGGTCCTTCTTAGGGCCACATCTAACCGTGTGCAGTACTGTGGAGGCTGCTTTTTGCAGTGTTGCATAATTTTTTTTTTTGGTATATCGGCTGTTCAGAGCATTGCGCCCTGCAGTAATACTCCAGGGACAGAAGCGCTTAGGCAGGGACAGAAGACATATTGATTGAATATAGGCAGTGGGCCTTTGCAAAAAAATTTGGGGAAAAAAATCTATTTGGGTTGCCTGTGACTGTCCTCAGTGTTCTGGGTCTGTGCTGGGTGTAGTAGTTCTCCAAATTCATACGCAGCCAGTTAAGTGTTACAGCAGGCTTGTGCAAAATTATTTCCTGGCTCTGTCTGGGCTGTGAAATCACCGCTGTATTGCAGTTCACAGTGCAACAGTCTGCAGTTCTTTGACATACTCCAGGGCCAGAAGTGCTTAGGCAGGGACAGAAGACATATTGATTGAATATAGGCAGTGGGCCTTTGCAAAAAAATTTTGGGAAAAAAATCTATTTGGGCTGCCTGTGACTGTCCTCATTGTTCTGGGTCTCTGCTGGATGTAGTAGTTCTCCAAATTCATACGCAGCCAGCTAAGTGTTACAGCAGGCTTGCGCAAAATTATTTCCTGGCGTTTCGTAAGCGAAGTCAGCCTCCAACCACAGGCCAATAAGCGGCACATTTAATTACAGCGTTCTGTTTCTGCATTACTGGTAATACAGCATGCTGAGGGGTAGGGGTAGGCCTAGAGGACGTGGACGCGGCCGAGGACACGGAGGCCCAAGTCAGGGTGTGGGCACAGGCCGAGCTCCTGATCCAGGTGTATCGCAGCCGACTGCTGCGGGATTAGGAGAGAGGCACGTTTCTGGCGTCCCCACATTCATCGCACAATTAATGGGTCCACGCGGTAGACCTTTATTTGAAAATGAGCAGTGTGAGCAGGTCCTGTCGTGGATGGCAGAAAGTGCATCCAGCAATCTATCGTCCACCCACAGTTCTGCGCCGTCCACTGCTGCAACTCAGAATCCTCTGGCTGCTGCTCCTCCTTCCTCCCAGCCTCCTCACTCCATTACAATGACACATTCTGAGAAGCGGGCAGACTCCCAGGAACTGTTCTCGGGCCCCTGCTCAGATTGGGCAGCAGTGGTTCCTCTCCCACCAGAGGAGTTTATCGTGACTGATGCCCAACCATTGGAAAGTTCCCGGGGTCTGGGGGATGAGGCTGGGGACTTCCAACAACTGTCTCAAGAGCTTTCAGTGGGTGAGGAGGACGATGACGTTGAGACACAGTTGTCTATCAGTGAGGTAGTAGTAAGGGCAGTAAGTCCGAGGGAGGAGCGCACAGAGGATTCGGAGGAAGAGCAGCAGGACAATGAGGTGACTGACCCCACCTGGTTTGCTACGCCTACTGAGGACAGGTCTTCAGAGGGGGAGGCAAGGGCAGCAGCAGGGCAGGTTGCAAGAGGCAGTGCGGTGTCCAGGGGTAGAGGCAGGGCCAGACCGAATAATCCACCAACTGTTTCCCAAAGCGCCCCCTCGCGCCATGCCAACCTGCAGAGGCCGAGGTGCTCAAAGGTCTGGCAGATTTTCACTGAGAGTGCAGACGACCGACGAACAGTGGTGTGCAACCTTTGTCGCGCCAAGATCATCCTAGGAGCCACCACCACCAGCCTCACCACCACCAGCATGCGCAGACATATGATGGCCAAGCACCCCAAGGTGGGACGAAGGCCGTTCACCGCCTCCGGTTTGCACCGCTGCCTCTCCCCCTGTGCCCCAACCTGCCACTGAGATCCAACCCCACTCTCAGGGCACAGGCACTAACGTCTCCTGGCCTACACCCACACCCTCACCTCCGCTGTCCTCGGCCCCATTCACCAATGTCTGTCAGCGCAGCGTCCAGCCGTCGCTAGCGCAACTGTTTGAGCACAAGCGCAAGTACGCCGCCACGCACCCGCACGCTCAAGCGTTAAACGTGCACATAGCCAAATTTATCAGCCTGGAGAGGCTGCCGTATAGGGTTGTGGAAACGGAGTCCTTCAAAAGTATGATGGCAGCGGCGGCCCCGCGCTACTCAGTTCCCAGTCGCCACTACTTTTCCCTTTGTGCTGTCCCAGCCCTGCACGACCACGTCTCCCGCAACATTGTACACGCCCTCACCAACGCGGTTACTGCCAAGGTCCACTTAACAACGGACACGTGGACAAGCACAGGCGGGCAGGGCCACTATATCTCCCTGACGGCACATTGGGTGAATTTAGTGGAGACTGGGACCGAGTCAGAGCCTGGGACCACTCTCGTCCTACCCACCCCCAGAATTGCGGGCCCCAGCTCGGTGGTGGTATCTGCGGCGGTGTATGCTTCCTCCACTAAAGCACCCTCCTCCTCCTCCTCCTTCTCCAACGCAACCTCTGTCTCGCAATCAAGATGTGTCAGCAGCAGCACGTCACCAGCAGTCGGTGTCGCGCGGCGTGGCAGCACAGCGGTGGGCAAGCGTCAGCAGGCCGTGCTGAAACTACTCAACTTAGGAGATAAGAGGCACACGGCCCATGAACTGCTGCAGGGTCTGACAGAGCAGACCGACCGCTGGCTTGCGCCGCTGAGCCTCCAACCAGGCATGGTCGTGTGTGACAACGGCCGTAACCTGGTGGCGGCTCTGCAGCTCGGCAGCCTCACGCACGTGCCATGCCTGGCCCACGTCTTTAATTTGGTGGTTCAGCGCTTTCTGAAAAGCTACCCATGCTTGTCAGACCTGCTCGGAAAGGTGCGCCGGCTCTGCGCACATTTCCGCAAGTCCCACACGGACGCTGCCACCCTGCGCACCCTGCAACATTGGTTTAATCTGCCAGTGCACCGACTGCCGTGCGACGTGCCCACACGGTGGAACTCTACGCTCCACATGTTGGCCAGGCTCTATGAGCAGCGTAGAGCTATAGTGGAATACCAACTCCAACATGGGCGGCGCAGTGGGAGTCAGCCTCCTCAATTCTTTTCAGAAGAGTGGGCCTGGTTGGCAGACATCTGCCAGGTCCTTGGAAAGTTTGAGGAGTCTACCCAGGGTGTGAGCGGCGATGCTGCAATCATTAGCGTCAGCATTCCTCTGCTATGCCTCTTGAGACGTTCCCTGCAAAGCATAAAGGCAGACGCTTTGCGCTAGGAAACAGAGCCGGGGGAAGACAGTATGTGGCTGGATAGTCAGAGCACCCTCCTGTCTATATCTCAGCGTGGTGAGGAGGAGGAGGAGGAGGAGGAGGAGGAGGAAGAGGGGGAAGAGACAGCTTGGCCCACTGCTGAGGGTACACATGCTGCTTGCCTGTCATCCTTTCAGCGTGTATGGCCTGAGGAAGAGGAGGAGGAGGAGGAGGAGGATCCTGAAAGTGATCTTCCTAGTGAGGACAGCCATGTGTTGCGTACAGGTACCCTGGCACACATGGCTGACTTCATGTTAGGATGCCTTTCTCGTGACCCTCACGTTACACGCATTCTGGCCACTACGGATTACTGGGTGTACACACTGCTTGACCCACGGTATAAGGAGAACCTTTCCACTCTCATACCCGAAGAGGAAAGGGGTTCGAGAGTGATGCTATACCACAGGACCCTGGTGGACAAACTGATGGTAAAATTCCCATCCGACAGCGCTAGTGGCCGAAGGCACAGTTCCGAGGGCCAGGTAGCAGGGGAGGCGCGGAGATCAGGCAGCATGTACAGCACAGGCAGGGGAACACTCTCTAAGGCTCTTGACAGCTTCATGGCTCCCCAGGAAGACTGTGTCACCACTCCCCAGTCAAGGCTGAGTCGGCGGGAGCACTGTAAAAGGATGGTGAGGGAGTACGTAGCCGATCGCACGACCATCCTCCGTGACGCCTCTGCCCCCTACTACTACTGGGTGTCGAAGCTGGACACGTGGCATGAACTCGCGCTGTATGCCCTGGAGGTGCTTGCTTGTCCTGCGTCTAGCGTCTTGTCAGAGAGGGTGTTTAGTGCGGCTGGGGGAATCATCACAGATAAGCGTACCCGCCTGTCAACCGACAGTGCCGACAGGCTTACACTCAAGATGAACAAAGCCTGGATTTCCCCAGACTTCTCTTCTCCACCAGCGGACAGCAGCGATACCTAAGCAATACGTAGGCTGCACCCGCGGATGGAAGCATCGTTCTCTATCCCCATCAAAAACGGGACCTTTTTGCTTCATCAATCTGTGTATAATATTCCTCCTCCTCCTCCTGCTCCTCCTCCTGAAACCTCACATAATCACGCCGAACGGGCAATTTTTCTTAGGCCCACAAGGCTCAGTCATATAATTTTTGTAAACAATTTTTATACGTTTCAATGCTCATTAAAGGGGTTGTCCCGCGCCGAAACGTTTTTTGTTTTTTTTTAACCCCCCCCCCCCCGTTCGGCGCGAGGCAACCCCGATGCAGGGGTTAAAAAAACAACCCGCACAGCGCTTACCTGAATCCCGGCGGTCTGGCGTCTTCATACTTACCTGCTGAAGATGGCCGCCGGGATCCTCTGTCTCCGTGGACCGCAGGGCTTCTGTGCGGTCCATTGCCGATTCCAGCCTCCTGATTGGCTGGAATCGGCACGTGACGGGGCGGAGCTACACGGAGTCGGCATTCTACACGAGCGGCCCCATAGAAGACTGCAGAAGACCCGGACTGCGCAAGCGCAGCTAATTTGGCCATCGGAGGGCGAAAATTAGTCGGCTCCATGGGAACGAGGACGCCAGCAACGGAGCAGGTAAGTATAAAACTTTTTATAACTTCTGTATGGCTCATAATTAATGCACAATGTACATTACAAAGTGCATTATTATGGCCATACAGAAGTGTATAGACCCACTTGCTGCCGCGGGACAACCCCTTTAAAGTATTTAAATGCTCATTAAAGCGTTGAAACTTTCACCTCAACCAATTTTTATTTTATCTTGGCTGCCTCCAGGCCTAGTTACCAATTAAGCCATATTAACCAAAGCGATTAATTCACCTGCCCTCTTGGTTGGGCATGGGCAATTTTTCTGACGTACATTAGTACTGTTGGTACACCAATTTTTGGGGGCCCTCGCCTACAGTGTAATCCAATTAATTTTTAGCCCACCTGCATAATAGCTGACGTTACATCAGCTGTGTTGGGCACTGCAATGGGATATATTTATGTACCGCCGGTGGGTTTCAGGGAGCCACCCATGCTGTGGGTCCACAGGGAGTTGTAACTGCATGTGTCCACTTCTAAAGAACCCCAGTCTGACTGGGGCATGCAGTGTGGGCCGAAGCCCACCTGCATTAAACATGACATTACCTCAGCTGTGATGGGCAATGCAATGGGATATATTTATGTACCGCCGGTGGCTTCCTGGCACCCACCCATTCTGTGGGTCCACAGGGAGTTGTAACTGCATGTGTCCACTTCTAAAGAACCCCAGTCTGACTGGGGCATGCAGTGTGGGCCGAAGCCCACCTGCATTAAACATGACATTATCTCAGCTGTGATGGGCAATGCAATGGGATATATTTATGTACCGCCGGTGGCTTCCTGGCACCCAACCATGCTGTCGGTACACAGGGACTTCACAATAGGGAGTTGTACCTGCCTGTGTCTTTGAATTAAAAAGCCCGGTCAGGTTGGGGCATGCAGTGTGGGCCGAAGCCCACCTGCATTTAATCTGACGTTAGCTCTGCTGTCCAGGGCACTGCAATTGGATAAATTTATGTACAGCCGGTGGGTTCCAGGGAGCCACCCATGCTGTGGGTGCACACGGAATTCCCATTGCGGAGTTGTACCTGCCTGTGACTATTTTTAAAAAACCCTAGTCTGACTGGGGCATGCAGACATCTTGACAGAATGAATAGTGTGTGGCACATAGGTTCCCCATTGCTATGCCCACGTGTGCAGCTCCAGATGGAGGTGGCACAGGATTGGATTTCTCATTGCTTCTGTACAGCATTGTGTACTATCGCCCCGCCCCTTTTAAAGAGGGTCGCTGCCTAGCCGTGCCAACCCTCTGCAGTGTGTGCCTGCTTTTCCTCTGACAGACGCACTTATAAATAGACATGAGGGTGGTGTGGCATGAGGGCAGCTGAAGGCTGGGCAGGGACAGTTTGGTGTGCGCTGTGGACACTGGGTCGTGGGGGGGGGGGGTTGTGTCATGCAGGCAGTGATTGTGCTTTGTTGGAGGTAGTGTGGTGCTTAGCTAAGGTATGCATTGCTAATGAGGGCTTTTCAGAAGTAAAAGTTGTTGGGAGGGGGGGGGCACTCTTGCCGCTATTGTGGCTTAATAGTGGGACCTGGGAACTTGAGATGCAGCCCAACATGTAGCCCCTCGCCTGCCCTATCTGTTGCTGTGTCGTTCCTATCACTTTCTTGAATTGCCCAGATTTTCACAAACGAAAACCTTAGCGAGCATCGGCGATATACAAAAATGCTCGGGTCGCCGATTGACTTCAATGGGGTTCGTTACTCGAAACGAACCCTCGAGCATCGCGAAAAGTTCATCTCAAGTAACGAGCACCCGAGCATTTTGGTGCTCGCTCATCTCTAATGGTAATACATTCAGAAAATATGGGTGCATTAGAAATCTCTCTACAATAATATAATCCATACTAATATTACAAATGAGAAAGTAACTCTGTCTGTCCGTTTGTTACCTTTTCACGGCTAAACCACTGAAGAATTTTGATGAAATTTGGCTACGTTTTATCCTGAAAATGTATGGAGTTATTAAGGGAGCGCGATAAGACAGGAGCACTTCCGCTCCGCCACACCATGTGGCAAGGCGGAGGGGAAGGGGGTGCACATTGTAAGCTGGGCTTTACAACACAAACAGAAAGATTTTGCAAGGTTTATTCTCAGCTGCAACTTAATATTGTTCATTTCAGCATCACCCCACTCCAAGCGGAACCTGCTCCGCTATTCCGCTCTGCCTGAATCATCTGTACTGCCTGCTTGCTGTGAATTTTGTCTTTTGATTTCATCTGTTTGCATTGGTACATTTTACTGGCTAAATGAAACTTTACTTTTAGTCATTTCTGCAATCCACCTCCCCAAATAGCATCTTTCACCCATCCTTGTTGAGATGCTTGCCTTATCTAAGGAAAACAATAAATGTCACCCCCCTCCTCCTTTTGGTCACTAGGTTTGCAATGCTAAAGTCAGCTGGCTAGTCAATTGGAAGCTGATTAGTCACTCCCAGCTGTTTTCTAGTTGTACCTTTAACTTTCACTATAATATCAGTGTAAGCATGTACGCCATGCTCTCACAGAAACGTGGATATAGCAGTCTGACATGGCCTCCTTGCTGCACTGTCTTACAATGGTCTGCAGTTCTCCCATACCCCGAGACAAGATGACAGGCGTGGTAGAGGAGTAGGTGCTCTTCTCTCCCCCAAATGTACCTACCAGATCATCCCCCCTGTACCCTCACTCACTTTTCCATCATTTGAGGTACATACACTATGGCTTTTCCGCCAACTGTCCATGCGAGTAGCAGTTATCTACCGCCCCCCAGGTGCTCCTCGCCTGTTTTTGGACCACTTTGCTGCCTGGCTCCCCCACTTCCTATCCTGCGAAATTCCAACCCTCATGTTAGGTGATTTTAACATCCCCACTAATGACCCCAACTCTCCATCTGCCTCTCAGCTTCTTTCGCTCACCTCCTCCCTTGGTCTCTCTCAACTCACAGCCTCTCTCAATCACAGGGATAGTAACACTCTTGATCTGGTCTTCCTCTGTCTCAGCTCTACTTCCAACTTCACTAACTCCCCTCTCCTCTCTTTCTCTGTCACGCTCCCTAACATCTCTCCAGACCCACCTACCTACCGTACCTACAGGAACCTTAAGGCCATTCACACCCAGGACTTTGCTGAATCCCTACAGTCCTCTCTGTCCACTATCTCTCTCCTCTCCTGCCCCAACCTGGCTGCCGCTCACTACAACACCGCTCTTAAACATGCCCTAGATGAAGCGGCGCCCCCCATGACCTGAGCCATCCGATGTAGAACGCGGGAACCCTGGCTCACACCTCAAACGCGCTTCATCCGGCGGTGCTCTAGAAGTGCTGAACGGCAGTGGAGGAAGTCACAAACATCCGCAGACTTCCTCCACTACAAGTTCATGCTCAGAACCTATAACCTCGCCATCCACCACGCCAAACAAGTCTACTTCACCTCTCTAGCCTCCTCACTATCGCTGAACCCTAAACGGCTCTTTAATACTTTTCACTCCATTTGCAGCCTTAAACCACAGCCCCCTGTGATGTATCGCAGTGCTGTAGAGTTGGCTGCTTACTTCAAAAAGAAAATTGATGACATCCATCAGGAAATAACTTCCCAATCCCAGACTATCCCTGTCCCTAGTCTTGTCAGCACTGCATCTAGCTCCTGCTCACTGTCTTTACTCAGACCAACGACAGAGGAAGAAGTCTCCAAATTGCTCTTCTCTGCTTGCCCCATCACCTGCGCTAGGGACCCTCTCCCCTCACACCTCCTCCGATCCCTCTCCCAGTGATCAACTCCAATCTCACCACTATATTCAACCTCTCTCTGACCTCTGGCATCTTTCCCTCTTCTTTCAAACACGCCATCATATCCCCACTGCTAAAGAGGCCGACTCGTGACGCGACTGAGGCTGCCAACAACTGAGCCATCTCTAATCTCTAGAGATGAGCGAGCGTACTTGTCCGAGCTTGATGCTCGTTCGAGTATTAGGGTGTTCGAGATGCTCGTTACTCGAGACGAGCACCACGCGGTGCTCGACTCCATTACATTTCCTTCCCTGATAAATGTGCGCGCTTTTCTGGCCAATAGAAGCACAGGGAAGGCATTACAACGTCCTCCTGTGACATTCCAGCCCTATCCAACCCCCCTGCAGTGAGTGGCTGGGGAGATCAGATGACACCAGAGTATTTAAATCTGCCCCGCCCGCGGTTCGCCACAGATGCATGCTGACAGAGATCAGGGAAAGTGCTGTCTTGCTGTAGCTGCTATAGGGAGAGTGTTAGGTGTTATATTTGTCTTCAAGAACCCCAACGGTCCTTCTTAGGGCCACATCTGACCGTGTGCAGTACTGTTGAGGCTGCTTTTAGCAGTGTTCCACAACTTTTTTTTTTTTTTTTGTGTATCGGGCGTGCAGACCATAGCATCCTCAGTCTGCAGTCATTTTACAGAGTATTGGGGCAGTACTGGTGGAGCAGGGACAGTGGTACAGGGTAAGAGGTATACTGGCTTTATAGACAGTGGGCTTTTTCCAAAAAATTGGGGAAAAATACTATATTTGGGCTGCCTGTGACCGTCTTCAGTGTACTGCGTGTCTGCTGGGGGTAGTAGTCGTTAATTAATACCCAGCTAAGCGTTACAGCAGGCTTGCGCATAATTGTTTCCTGGCTCTGCTGTGCCCGTTACATGACCGCCGTTATCCCGCCAGAGGGAAACAGTATACATAATATATGCTGCATACAGTGTCTGTCTGGTTTTTCACCTCACCATTTAAAAAAATAGAAGCAAAATACTTAAGGCCTACCACTGGCCTTTGGCCACTTGACTGGTTCTGCGCTGTGAATTCCAGTAGCTCAGTCATACGCACCTAGGTCTGACTACAGGCTTGCGCATAATTGTTTCCTGGCTCTGCTGTGCCCGTTACATGACTGCCGACATCCCGCCAGAGGGAAACAGTATACATAATATATGCTGCCTACAGTGTCTGTCTCGTTTTTCACCTCACCATTTAAAAAAATAGAAGCAAAATACTTAAGGCCTACCACTGGCCTTTGGCCACTTGACTGGTTCTGCGCTGTGAATTCCAGTAGCTCAGTCATACGCACCTAGGTCTGACTACAGGCTTGCGCATAATAGTTTCCTGGCTCTGCTGTGCGTTCCGTAAGCGAAGTCAGCCTCCAACCACAGGCTAATAAGAGGCACATTTAATTACAGCTTTCTGTTTCTTCTCTACTCGGAATATACCATGCTGAGGGGTAGGGGTAGGCCAAGAGGACGTGGACGGGGGCGAGGACGCGGAGGCCCAAGTCAGGGTGTCGACACAGGCCGAGCTCCTGGTCCAGGTGTATCGCAGCCGACTGCTGCGGGATTAGGAGAGAGGCAAGTTTCTGGCGTCCCCACATTCATCTCACAATTAATGGGTCCAAGCGGTAGACCTTTATTAGAAACTGAGCAGTGTGAGCAGGTCCTGTCATGGATGGCAGAAAGTGCATCTATCAATCTATCGACCACCCAGTCTTCTACACCGTCCACAGCTGCAACTCTGAATCCTCTGGCTGCTGCTCCTCCTCACTCCATGAAAATGACACATTCTGAGGAGCAGGCAGACTCCCA
This sequence comes from Eleutherodactylus coqui, assembly GCF_035609145.1. Lineage (NCBI taxonomy): Eukaryota > Metazoa > Chordata > Amphibia > Anura > Eleutherodactylidae > Eleutherodactylus > Eleutherodactylus coqui. Next base: position 42,302,289 of record NC_089843.1, on the reverse strand, counting down.
GGAACTGTTCTCGGGCCCCTGCCCAGATTGGGCAGCAATGGTTCCTCTCCCACCGGAGGAGTTTGTCGTGACCGATGCCCAACCTTTGGAAAGTTCCCGGTGTCCGGGGGATGAGGCTGGGGACTTCCGGCAACTGTCTCAAGACCTTTCAGTGGGTGAGGAGGACGATGACGATGAGACACAGTTGTCTATCAGTGAGGAAGTAGTAAGGGCAGTAAGTCCGAGGGAGGAGCGCACAGAGGATTCGGAGGAAGAGTAGCTGGACGATGAGGTGACTGACCCCACCTGGTTTGCGAAGCCTACTGAGGACAGGTCTTCAGAGGGGGAGGCAAGTGCAGCAGCAGGGCAGGTTGAAAGAGGCAGTGCGGTGGCCAGGGGTAGAGGCAGGGCCAGACCGAATAATCCACCAACTGTTTCCCAAAGCGCCCTCTTGCGCCATGCCACCCTGCAGAGGCCGAGGTGCTCAAAGGTGTGGCAGTTTTTCACTGAGAGTGCAGACGACCGACGAACTGTGGTGTGCAAGGTTTGTCACGCCAAGATCAGCCGGGGAGCCACCACCACTAGCATGCGCAGGCATATGATGGCCAAGCACCCCACAAGGTGGGACGAAGGCCATTCACCGCCTCCGGTTTGCACCACTGCCTCTCCTCCTGTGCCCCAACCTGCCACTGAAATCCAACCCCCCTCTCAGGACACAGGCACGACCGTCTCCCGGCCTGCACCCACACGCTCACCACCGCTGTCCTCGGCCCCATCCAGCAATGTCTCTCAGCGCAGCGTCGGGCCGTCGCTAGCGCAACTGTTTGAGCGCAAGCGCAAGTACGCCGCCACGCACCCGCACACTCAAGCGTTAAACGTGCACATAGCCAAATTGATCAGCCTGTAGATGCTGCCGTATAGGCTTGTGGAAACGGACGCTTTCAAAAACATGATGGCGGTGGCGGCCCCGCGCTACTCGGTTCCCAGTTGCCACTACTTTTCCCGATGTGCCGTCCCAGCGCTGCACGACCACGTCTCCCGCAACATTGTACGCGCCCTCACCAACGCGGTTACTGCCAAGGTCCACTTAACAACGGACACGTGGACAAGCACAGGCGGGCAGGGCCACTATATCTCCCTGACGGCACATTGGGTGAATTTAGTGGAGGCTGGGACCGAGTCAGAGCCTGGGACCGCTCACGTCCTACCCACCCCCAGAATTGCGGGCCCCAGCTTGGTGGTGGAATCTGCGGCGGTGTATGCTTCCTCCACTAAACCACCCTCCTCCTCCTACGCAACCTCTGTCTAGCAATCAAGTTGTGTCAGCAGCAGTACGTCGCCAGCAGTTGGTGTCACGCGGCGTGGCAGCACAGCGGTGGGCAAGCGTCAGCAGGCCGTGCTGAAACTACTCAGCTTAGGAGAGAAGAGGCACACGGCCCACGAACTGCTGCAGGGTCTGACAGAGCAGACCGACCGCTGGCTTTCGCCGCTGAGCCTCCAACCGGGCATGGTCGTGTGTGACAACTACCGCAACCTAGTGGCGGCTCTGCAGCTCGGCAGCCTCACGCACGTGCCATGCCTGGCGCACGTCTTTAATTTGGTGGTTCACCGGTTTCTGAAAAGCTATCCACGCTTGTCAGACCTGCTCGGAAAGGTGCGCCGGGTCAGCGCACATTTCCGCAAGTCCAACACGGACGCTGCCACCTTGCGGACCCTGCAACATCAGTTTAATCTGCCAGTGCACCGACTGCTGTGCGACGTGCCCACACGGTGGAACTCTACGCTCCACATGTTGGCCTGGCTCTATGAGCAGCGTAGAGCTATAGTGGAATACCAATTCCAACATGGGTGGCGTAGTGGGAGTCAGCCTCCTCAATTCTTTACAGAAGAGTAGGCCTGCTTGGCAGACATCTGCCACGTCCTTGGAAACTTTGAGGAGTCTACCGAGATGGTGAGCGGCGATGCTGCAATCATTAGCGTCACCATTCCTCTGCTATGCCTCTTGAGAAGTTCCCTGCAAAGCATAAAGGCAGACACTTTGCGCTCGGAAACGGAGGCGGGGGAAGACAGTATGTCGCTGGATAGTCAGAGCACCCTCATGTCTATAGCTCAGCGCATTTTGGAGGAGGAGGAGGGGGAGGAGCATGAGGAGGATGGGGAAGAGACAGCTTGGCTCACTGCTGAGGCTACCCATGCTGCTTGCCTGTCATCCTTTCAGCGTGTATTGCCTGAGGAGGAGGAGGAGGATCCTGAAAGTGATCTTCCTAGTGAAGACAGCCATGTGTTGCGTACAGGTACCCTGGTACACATGGCGGACTTCATGTTAGGATGCCTTTCTCGTGACCCTCGCGTTACACGCATTCTGGCCACTACGCATTACTGGTTGTACACACTGCTCGACCCACGGTATAAGGAGAACCTTTCCACTCTCATACCCGAAGAGGAAAGGGGTTCGAGAGTGATGCTATACCACAGGACCCTGGTGGACAAACTGATGGTAAAATTCCCATCTGACAGCGCTAGTGGCAGAAGGCGCAGTTCCGAGGGCCAGGTAGCAGGGGAGGCACGGAAATCAGGCAGCATGTACAGCGCAGGCAGGGGAACACTCTCCAAGGCCTTTGACAGCTTTATGGCTGCCCTGCAAGACTGTGTCACCGCTCCCCAGTCAAGGCTGAGTCGGCGGGAGCACTGTAAAAGGATGGTGAGGGAGTACGTAGCTGATCGCACGACCGTCCTCTGTGACGCCTCTGCTCCCTACAATTACTGGGTGTCGAAGCTGGACACGTGGCCTGAACTCGCGCTGTATGCCCTGGAGGTGCTTGCTTGCCCTGCGGCTAGCGTCTTGTCAGAGAGAGTGTTTAGTGTGGCTGGGGGAATCATCACGGATAAGCGTAGCCGCCTGTCAACTGACAGTGCCGACAGGCTAACACTCATAAAGATGAACAAAGCCTGGATTTCCCCAGACTTCTCTTCTCCACCAGCGGACAGCAGCGGTACCTAAACAATACGTAGGCTGCACCCGCAGATGGAAGCATCGTTCTCTATCACCATCCAAAATGGGGACCTTTTAGCTTCATCAATCTGTGTATTATATTCATCCTCCTCCTCCTGCTCCTCCTCCTGAAACCTCACGTAATCACGCCGAACGGGCAATTTTTCTTAGGCCCACAAGGCTCAGTCATATTACTTTTGTAAACAATGTTTATATGTTTCAATTCTCATTAAAGCGTTGAAACTTGCACCTGAACCAATTTTTATTTTAACTGGGCTGCCTCCAGGCCTAGTTACAAATTAAGCCACATAAACCAAAGCGATTAATGGGTTTCACCTGCCCTCTTGGTAGGGCATGGGCAATTTTTCTGAGGTACATTAGTACTGTTGGTACACCAATTTTTTTGGGCCTTCGCCTACAGTGTAATCCTAGTATTTTTTAAGGGCTTCGCCTGCACTCATGGTACAGCAAGGTTTGTGGGGTTGGCCTACACTTTTGCTACATAAATGTAACTGGGGCCTTGTCTATACTGCAACTACTGAAATGTGCAAGAGACTGTTATCTCCCTAAACTGCTGCAACGGGAATGTTACTGGGGCCTGTCTTGACTGCTACCACTACTGAAATGGAACTAAGTTGAGCTCCCCCTATACTGCTGCTTCGGAATTGTTACTGGGGTCTGTCTTGACTGCTACTACTACTGAAATGGAACTAATACTGTGCTCCCCCTATAATGCTGCTAGTGATATCTTACTGGGGCCTGTCCCTAATGCTACGGCTGAAATGTTACTAATTCTGGGCTCTGCCTATACCGCTGCTAATGCTATGTCACTGGGGTGTGGAAACGGAGGCTTCCCAAAGACATGATGGCGGCGAGGCCATTTCCCACCAACGCGGTTACTGTTAAGGTGCATATAACCACGGACACGTGGAGAGGACAAGTAGTGCCTCAAAAACATCCCCCTCCTCCTCCAACAATGAAAACATTCTTGGCAAATACCTTTGCATCGGTCCGTCTGGTGGCAGTCCAAGAATTTCACCTTTAACGACACAACAAGAGAGCCCCCCCACCATCCCCCCGCCACGGCCCACTTAATCCTGGCCACATTCCGAAAACCAACTAAATAAAAACGCGCTACTAGGTCCGCAGTCGCCACCACATTCCCACCAACGCGGTTACTGTTAAGGTACATATTACCAGTCTGACTGCGGCATGCACTGTGGGCCGAAGCCCACCTGTTTTGTATCTGACGTTAGCTCTGCTGAGCAGGGCACTGCAATGGGATACATTTATGTACCGCCGGTGGGTTCCAGGGAGCCACCCATGCTTTGGGTCCACACGGACTTCACATTAGGGAGTTGTACCTGCCTGTGTCTATGTATTAAAATCCCCGGTCAGACTGGGGCATGAAGTGTGGGCCGAAGCCCACCTGCGTTTAATCGGACGTTACCTCAGCCGTGCTGGGCAATGCAATGGGATTTATTTATGTAACGCCGGTGGCTTCCTGGGACCCACCTATGCTGTCGGTCCACACGGATTTGTACCTGCCTGTGTCTACTTATAAAGAACCCCAGTCTGACTGGGGCATGCAGTGTGGGCCGAAGTCCACCTGTATTTAATCTGACGTTAGCTCTACTATCCGGGGCACTGCATTTGGACAAACTACAGGAGCAATACAGCGCTAATGAGACGTGCACAGCTACGCTAGCATTGGAGTCCGCTGTAGGCCCGCGATTGCTGAGGGTTTGTGCAGAGGCCTATGTCCTGGGTGCAGTGAAAGTCCGCTTCCAGCCTAGGATTGCTGAATCTGTGGGCCGAGGCCTATGCCGTGGGCGCGGTGCAAGTCTGCCATGTTTGGCCGCTCAGATCAATTTTTTGTTTATGTCTTGGGCTTCCTAGGACCCACCTATGCTGCTGGTGCAAACTTAGTTCCCATCGCAGTGTTTGACCTGTCTGGCACAAAGACACTGACTGACTTGGGTAGAGGGCAGAGCGCTGACGGCTTTCCCCTTGCAGTGTGGATTGAGCTATGCGACACCTTGACAGAATGAATACTGTGTGGCACATGGATTCCCCATTGCTATGCCCACGTTTGCAGCTCCTGACAGAGGTGGCACAGGATTGGAGTTCTCATTGTGGGCTATCGCTCCGCTCCTTTTAAAGAGGGTCGCTGCCTGGCCCTGCCAACCCTCTGCAGTGTGTGCCTCCGGTTCCTCCTCATGGCAGACGCACTTATAAATAGACATGAGGGTGGTGTGGCTATGAGGCCAGCGTGTGGCATGAGGGCAGCTGAAGGCTGCGCAGGGACACTTTGGTGTGCGATATGGACACTGGGTCGTGCGGGGGGGTTGGGCAGCATGTTACCCAGGAGAAGTGGCAGCAGAGTGTCATGCAGGCAGTGCTTGTGCTTTGTTGGAGGTAGTGTGGTGCTTAGCTAAGGTATGCCTTGCTAATGAGGGTTTTTCAGAAGTAAAAATTGTTGGGGGGGGCGCACTCTTGCCGCTATTGGGGCTTAATAGTGGGACCTGGGAACTTGAGATGCAGCCCAACATGTAGCCCCTTGCCTGCCCTATCCGTTTCTGTGTCGATCCCATCACTTTCTTGAATTTCCCAGATTTTCCAAAATGAAAACCTTAGCGAGCATCGGCGATATACAAAAATGCTCGAGTCGTCCATTGACTTCAATGGGGTTCGTTACTCGAAACGAACCCTCGAGCATCGCGGAAAGTTCGACTCGAGCAACGAGAATTTTGGTGCTCGCTCATCTCTACTAATCTCCTCTTCATCTCCAAACTACTAGAACGCGTAGTTTACTCCCACCTTGTAAGTTATCTATCAGAGAACTCTCTCCTCGACCCTCTACAGTCTGGCTTCTGACCCCAACACTCGACAGAAATTTCCTACTGATCCTCCTCGACCTCTCCGCAGCATTTGACACTATTAACCACAAACTCCTCCTCAGTATGCTTCGCTCCATCGGCCTAAAGGACACTGCTCTCTTCTGGTTCTCCTCCTACCTATCTCACTGCTCTTTCCACATCTCCTTTGCTGGCTCTACCTCCCCTCCTCTTCCCCTTGCTGTTGGGGTCCCCAGGGCTTGGTGTTGGCCCCCTCCTTTTCTTTATCTACACAGCCCCTATTGGACAAACCATTAGGAGATTTGGCCTCCAATACCACCTCTATGCTGACAACACCCAGCTATACACCTCTTCCCGTGACATCTCTGCACCTCTCTGCATCTCTTCTCCAAAACATCACCGACTGTCTGTCCGCTGTCTCTAACACTATCTCCTCTCTCTACCTAAAACTTAACCTCTCTAAATCTGACTTACTGATATTCCCACCCTCCACTAACCGACCTCATCCTGACATCTCCATCTCAGTGTGTGGTGCCACCATAACTCCTAGACAACATGCCCGCTGCCTTGGGGTCATATTCGACTCTGATCTATCATTTACCCCCTACATCGAAGCTCTCGCCCGAACATGTCAGATGCACCTCAAAAACATTGCAAGAATCCGTTCTTTTCTTACTGTAGACACGCTAAAAACGCTTACTGTTGCCCTCATCCACTCTCGGCTCGATTATTGCAACTCTTTGCTGATCGGCTCCCCCAGCACCAGACTCTACCCTCTCCAATCCATCCTGAATGCGGCAGCCAGGCTCATCTTCCTGTCCAGCTGTTACTCGGATGACTCTGCCCTGTGCCGGTCAATGTACTGGCTGCCCGTTAAATACAGAATTCAATTTAAACTCACTACCCTCATCCACAAAGCCCTCCACAGCCCCTATATTGCCTCCCTCATCTCAATCCATCACCCAGCCCAGGCTCTTCGCTCTGCTAACGAAACCAGACTGAGCACCCATTTAATTCGAATTTCTCATTCCAGCCACCAAGACTTCTCTGGTCCTCTGTAACGCACTACCAAAGGCTACCCGGCAATCCAGGACTCACAGAACTTCAGGCGTACTCTAAAAATGCACCTCTTCAGGGAGACATACCGCTTACCCTAAACTAACCCCTCTGTACTCTGCCTGATAACATGATCCCTGACCTACTAATTGCAATCCCTGCTAGTCATACTGATTCTGCCGTCACGCGGCCAGATGTCCGACCATTGTCTATGTGTATAGAATCCCTCACTCTCCACCTCGCCATACCGTGTACATCTCCAGCCCTTTACCTTCTGTATCACCCCATTACTTGTAGTATGTAAGCTTGTTAGAGCAGGACCCTCACCCCCATTGTTGCCATCAACTGATTACTATGTAACAGTGGTTCTGTAATTTTGGTCTTTTTTTTTTGTCTTTCTGTATTCCCCCTGTCTATGTAAGCACTGCGGAATATGTTTGTGCTATACAAATAACAATTATTATTAAGATTATTACTAAAGAACGGTTGTGCCAACAGGCAATTTTGGCACCAACTAATGAAACTGTAGGACAGATGAATGAGAAAATTATTTTACCAGTCGAAGGAGAAATTGTAGAGTATCTGTGGGTGGATAATGTTATGAACACTGAACAAGTCACCTCATATCCTGTAGAGTTCCTTAACTCTTTGGAACTGTCAGGAGTGTCTTTCCGTTAGTTGAGGTTAAAAGTTGGTCTTAATGCGTAATCTTGATGTGCCAAAACTGTGCAACGGTACATGATTACAAATTACACACCTGGGGCAAGATATTGTAAGAGCCTGTTACGATCATGTGGGCAACTAAGCACAGGGCCCACACAAACATGCTCAAGACTGATAGGGAACACAAGGTGAAGTTCTACAGATATACACTTCTCCCTATCTACTACAAGGGTTAGTGACACAGACCTACCTGAGCGGGGGCATCGCCCTGATAAAGGGTGGCCCAGCAGTCTTCGGATCTGGGCCCTTGCTGCTCCTAGGAACCATGCACCCATGATAGGACACAAACATGCCACCACAACAGGGACAGCTGGACAGAACAAGAAGACACACAGAGCCAGAAAACACAGCATGCAACAGCCAAAATGCAAACACTAGTAGCAGATGATAAGCTTATAAATATCAGGTATTAGTTGACATTTTGATCAAAATATGGAAGCTAGCGGGCCACATCACAGCTCCTGGCTATACCACTAGTCTTTACCCTAACCAGGAGTCCAGAGGCACAGTTCACACCGCAAGCTGCAACAGCACAGACAACAGGACACAAGTCACACAGCAAGCTGTACAGGACAGACAACAGGACACAAGTCACACAGCAAGCTGTGCAGGACAGACAACAGGACACAAGTCACACAGCAAGCTGTACAGGACAGACAACTGGACACAAGTCACACAGCAAGCTGTACAGGACAGACAACTGGACACAAGTCACACAGCAAGCTGTACAGGACAGACAACTGGACATAAGTCACACAGCAAGCTGTACAGGACAGACAACAGGACATAAATCACACAGCAAGCTGCAAGCTGAAGTATCATGACTGCTCACCCTAAACACAGGACAGACACTGACAGGAACTGGGTTTATATGTGCTGCAGACTAAGGCTGGCAGTCCATAGGCGTTGCGGTATCCCGCGGCGAAGCTCCACCGTGGAAGCCACCGCCCAGGAGCAGGAGGCACCGCCGAATCTCCGCCAGTCAGCCCAATCTAATAGATAGGCTGACCGTGAAGAATCGGGGCAATTCGCAGCACACTGCGAATTGCCCGCCGCGAGCGGAGAATCGCAATGATTCTCTGCTCATGGACAGGTGCTGGCGCTTTCCATAGCAATGCTATGGGAAGCGCCGGCCAGGGTAATTCACCGGCGGTTTACCGACGGTGAATACACTGCCGTGGACAGGGGGCCTAAAAGAGATTTGCTGCTGGAGAATCACCACACCCAGACAGCTCAATCACTCACCAACTGTGGAGCTGTGCTGCTAGAAACCTCAGTACCACAGGTCCCAGAGGCACAATCTAACACAGCTATTATTATTACTAGAGTAGCAAAAGGAGCAAGTGTTTTAATTCCGATAATACCGAAGGATTTGCCTTTTCAATTCAAAAGGCTGCAATTCCCTCTAAAAAATAACATTTGCGATGATGATTAATAAGGCTTAAGGGCAAACACTTAAGGCACCAGGTGTACATTTAGAAAAATTATGTTTTTCTCATAGGCAACAGTATGTGGCAGCTCACATGTAAACAGCCCACAAAACCTTTATGTCCTAGCAAAAGTTGACAAGACCAAAAACATACAGAACTGTGCTGACATAGCAGATTGCAGCTACATTCTTTTCACTATTTTAACTTTTTGTTTCAATATACAGCAAAACACAGATTAGATAAAAAATACAAATTCCACAAACACAAAGTTGAAGGTAACAAGCTAGTGTAATAATATCTCTGACTTCCCTCCTTGTTAGCGTAGGTACTGACGGAAGCGGTGTGACCTCGACGCGGTCCGTCAGCCTATGCGTTTTGGCCAAAATGCAGTACCAACACCCGCATTTTATTAGTATGCATTAGTATCTTTGTATGTAGTTTGCTAGTTGGTGGGGGAGCCCAAGATGTCAGCCAGTGTGGCCCACCTTGGAGATACAAATCAAAAACAGAGGAAAATTAACCAGCGCTCCGGTGTCACGGAAAAGGGCAGATCATCCAAGATAATAAGAGGAATTCGTATAATAACGGATATAACTTACTTCGCAGGGGTGCTAATGTTTAAGCACCCCTGAATCCAAGATGGCATATAGGATACAGAAGATGTATACGAAAGTTCTTTTATTGCGACGCGTTTCGGCCGTAATCTCGGCCTTTCTCAAGAATGCTTGAGAAAGGCCGAGATTACGGCCGAAACGCGTCGCAATAAAAGAACTTTCGTATACATCTTCTGTATCCTATATGCCATCTTGGATTCAGGGGTGCTTAAACATTAGCACCCCTGCGAAGTAAGTTATATCCGTTATTATACGAATTCCTCTTATTATCTTGGATGATCTGCCCTTTTCCGTGACACCGGAGCGCTGGTTAATTTTCCTCTGTTTTTGATTTGTTCTTTATCCCGCGGTGTTTGTTTTTCACCGCTGGGAGCAACTAAGCTGCTCTCATCAAGATGTCCTTTGGGACCGGTGCAAGGAACCACTATCTACATTGTGGATTGAAACGCTATCTTGGATATTGACGCACGGGCGCCTTCATTAAGGGCCCGGCGTCACGGGGTGAGTCATATTCAATTTTTCTACTATATTTTCTTCATATCTTAATACATACTCTCTCTTGACAATTATTCCCTATCCATTTATTGGAGCGCTATCCATTCTATACTTGTTTCACCTTGGAGATACAGGGCAACCCGCTGTCATATCAGCCAGGGTTGATATCCTGTATGGTGGGTCACCACCCATCTATGGCTGACATCTTTGGTATCGTTCATATGTGCAGGCTATTAGTATATGCAGTCACTCCTCCCCAATTTGGGCTGGGTTGAGTGGGTGACTGTATATTAGCCTGCCAGGAACAAGCTGCTCCTCCACACATTATTGTCTGGCTGACTACATATCTTTAGGGCTTAAGGCCATTGCGCCTGCCCTACGGCGATTGTTCCAGTGGCGATTGTGCCTGCCTTATGGTGATCGTGCCTATGGCGACCGTGTCTGCTTTGCAGACCTTCAGGTATTATATTTTTGGCTTTTTCAGTGAATATGTGTTTTTTGTTTTTTTTTCTCACTTCTGTGATTTTATGTAATTTATTGTGAGTTAGCGTAGGTACTGACGGAAGCGGTGTGACCTCGACGCGGTCCGTCAGCCTATGCGTTTTGGCCAAAATGCAGTACCAACACCCGCATTTTATTAGTATGCATTAGTATCTTTGTATGTAGTTTGCTAGTTGGTGGGGGAGCCCAAGATGTCAGCCAGTGTGGCCCACCTTGGAGATACAGGGCAACCCGCTGTCATATCAGCCAGGGTTGATATCCTGTATGGTGGGTCACCACCCATCTATGGCTGACATCTTTGGTATCGTTCACATGTGCAGGCTATTAGTATATGCAGTCACTCCTCCCCAATTTGGACTGGGTTGAGTGGGTGACTGCATATTAGCCTGCCAGGAACAAGCTGCTCCTCCACACATTATTGTCTGGCTGACTACATATCTTCAGGGCTTAAGGCCATTGCGCCTGCCCTACGGCGATTGTGCCGGTGGCGATTGTGCCTGCCTTATGGCGATCGTGCCTATGGCGACCGTGTCTGCTTTGCAGACCTTCAGGTATTGTATTTTTGGCTTTTTCAGTGAATATGTGTTTTTTTTTTCCTCACCTCTGTGATTTTATATGACCTTTGCTACTATATTGATGCACTTCCTGATTATTATATACTAATGTCCTTTATGGCACAACCCCAACTAACCGCTAAACTAAAAGTACAGTCTAACCCTGCTTTGGCTTCCACCCACCCTGGGTTTTAAGAGTTTGTTCTAGTAATAGCCAGACTAAATGTTCACTGAATATTGTGCCTTGAAAGTTCAATTTCTCAGTCCGATGCTAAATACTGCAAGGACAGAAGATAGTTTGTATAAATTCCTACCATCAAGTTTACAACGAAGATTAGAACTCCTGTTCAACAGCTGCTATAATGATGATGGCATAATCATAGAAGGCCAACCTTCTTAGACTTAAAGGGTATGTGTCATCAGAAAATGACCTATATATAAATGTCATTCTTGTCTTGAACATAGTTTTTAAACATTTTCATCACAATTTCTTAAAATCCTGCATTTTTCACACTGACCACAAAGCCTAATAATAGGCTGATACTTTCTGTACTGTAGAAATAAAACTTTGCAGCAGTCATCTCACTAACATCACAGGCAGGATTACACTGAAACACCTATATGTAGATAACACAGGATCCACCATTAACAAAAAGTGATCAGCTGTGACTATCTTCTCCCGCTACCCACACAATAACCTCTGCACCGGTCACAGAGCATGTCTAGAACAGTCTCCCATACAAATCAATGAGTCCCCTCCTGTCCATTGTGTGAATGGCCCATGAAGCTGCTGTAAAGTATATCTTCTAAATGCTAACAAATGTATCTCAGGAAAGGTGACAGCCTATGTAATCATGTACAGACAACAGAATGAAATATTCTATAATCAGACAATAAAAACAGATTAGAAAAATGGCAAATGGTTCTCTGTTTGGTTTTAAAAAATTAAAAAAAGGGGTGATATTGTCCCTTTAGGGCATACAAAGCACATTTATGGATAAAACATACTAAGACCCCCTCACACAGGCATTTGCAAAATAACAGCGTTTTTTTAAATGCTGCATTTATTGCGGTTTCAGCGGTATTGACTTGCATCTATGTCAGCTAACTGAGGCTAACTGCCAGAGCTAAGCCTCCTGGCATACCGTGTTGCCCCAAAAATAAGACCATGTCATATAAAGTTTTGCCCCAAAAGAGGCACAGGGTCTTAGTTTCAGGACATGTCTTATACTCACCTGGCAGGCACCGTCAGGGTCCCTCCCGCTTTATTGAATGGCTATGATTGGTTCATCAAGTGTTGGCTTTGATTGGCTGACCTGCAGAAATGCTGGAGAGCAGCGGAAGGGACCCAGACGGCCTCTGCTAGGTGAGCGTTGCTTTTTTTTCACGTAGTGTAGTTGGCATGTTTAACGGTATCAAAAATGCGGTACCAAGGTGTGCCGCGTTTTCAGCAGCGCTGATAACGCTGCCCATTAATTTCAATGGGCGACGCACAGTGCTTAAAAATGCTGAAACACCCAAAAATTTAAAAGCGCTTCAATTTTACGCCCGTCTGAGAACCTCCGATTGAAATAAATGGCAGCGATGTATAGAGCTTAGCACGGTGCTGAAAATTCAACGTCAAACACTGAAAAAAGCCTGTGTTAGGGAGGCCATACAGATCCCTTTATTGGTGAGAGAACAGCTCTAATCCAGTTCTCCGTCATCCCACATGACCTCTACTTTGACCACTTGAATCACTTAGCATCTGCTGTATGGAAAGGCAGTGACTTGTTCTATCCATTTCTATCAGAGCTGCCAAGTCAGCCTCAGGGATCTTTCACATGACTGTATGCCTTTTTACAGTCACCCATATGTGCTGTAAAATGGCATAAATGAAGAATAGCCACAATCAAGTTCCAGACTTTAGCCGTGTATTTTATGCTGCTGACACAAGCAGTTGCGGTGTATCGGCCAAAAAATACGCTGCAGTGCGTAAATCTTTCGATTGTCAGAAATCCTCAGAATGACCGTTAATGCTTAAATAGAGATGTCTGTCTTCATTTCCTAGCATTGGACACAGCTAAACTCCCTCCCCCTCCCTTTTTCCTCTACTTTCATAGGAGTCTATGGGAGCTTCCAGCGTATCTTGGCCAAAGATAGGGCAAGACCTATCTTTGATGCAGCATAGAAAACCGAATGCTGATGTGCCATTTTTCCTGGCATTTTTTTTTTTACATGGCCAAAAATCGCTCATCTGAATGAATACATTGGAATCTGATGCTTCAGATGGTCGCGATTTTTGCCCGATTTTTGGACTCAGCTAAATAGCTGTGTATATACAGTCATGTAAATAAGTCCTCATAGGAATGAATAAAGGCAGCAACTGCTGATCTATATGAGGATCTAACAAGTTAAAGTGTGGATCACAGTAGATGCTGGTTTGCTTATCAATGAAGGGATCAATAAATATGTTATATTCACCAATATACCCTCTATGTGAATTGCACTTCAGACAAACAAGAAAAGCCCCTTTAAGATGTGTCCCTTTTCTCTTTCCACTTATCCACGCTTTACAAAAATCATAACTCCTTAATTTTTCCATCAACATAGCTATCTGAGGGCTTGTTTATGGCGGGATCAGTTGTGTTTATCAATGGTACTACTTAAGATACTCCCTGATGAACAGTCAGGATTTCGTCGAGGACGTGGCTCCCGTGACCATATAGTAAACCTGCGGTAGATCATGGAAAAAACTTGAGAATACCAAAAGAATCTATATGTGCTTCATCGACTACATCAAGGCCTTTGACTGCATTGACCATGACAAGCTATGGTAGGCCCTACAAGAGCTGGGTGTATCGGCACATCTAGTCAAGCTGATAAAATCTCTTTATATCAAGAAGCCACTGTGAGAACACAGTATGGGGACACAGATTGGTTTGGGATTGGCAAAGGTGTCCGACAGGGCTGCACCCTCTCACCCTTCTTGTTTAACCTATATGCGGACATGATCATGCGTAAAATGGACCTAGACAAAATGGAAATCGGGGTGAAAATAGGTGGAAGAAACATCAACAATCTCCATTATGCGGATGATACAATTCTGCTTGCAGAAACAAAAGCAGGTCTGAAGCAGCTGATATATACAATTTAAACTGGAAATCACTGGAGCAGGAGGAACACCAGATGGTCAAACTGAATTTGTCACTGTAGGGTTCAGAACTAAAATATAACTTTTATTGAATCTTTATAAAAAAGAACTTGATGAACAAGTCTCAAATAGGACACACATATAGCTAAAAGAGAGTACTCCTTAAACAAAATTCCTAGAGATGACGGAATGGCCGTATTTCGGGATAGAGAATTTAAAGCTATACAGCTTTAAAAGGAGTAGACCATAGACCCTTTGAGTAAAAGGTTATAGCTACACTACATAATTCTGTAGCAAATCACTGATTGTTTTGAACCTTCTATGGTCTACTCCTTTTAACCCCTTGAGTGGCAGGTTTCCTACCACCCTGTCGTGCCCACCAGGGCAGGTTTTTTAAAATGGTCTAATCATTGAATTTCAACTAGTTTTGCAGTTGCGTCTCAAGAGCCATAACTTTTTCATTTTTCCATTGACATGGCCATATAAGGGCTTGTTTTTTGCTGGACAAGTTGTGATTTTTTAAACAGGGGGGAGGAAAAAAAGAAATGTGGAAAAAAGAAAAAAGGGGCCATGTCATTAAGGGGTTAGATAATGTATTAACTTCCTTCTCTGGGTCATTACGACGCACATGGATACCACATGTGTGATTGTATTTTTTATTTTTTACAAAGTAAAGGGAGACAAGTGTTTTTTTTATTTTTTTAATAATTTTTAAACTTTTTTTTTTTTTTAATTTTTTTTAAATTTTTTTTTTTTTTTGTCCCTTTAGGGGACTTCCACAGGGACCCATCAGGACCCCTGATCACATTCCAGGGGTCCGATGGTGACAGCCCTTTACATGCTGCAGTGACAGCCCTTTACATGCTGCAGTCACATAGACTGCAGCATGTAAAGGGTTAACACAGCAGAGATCGGAGGTTTTCTCTGATCTCTGCTGTAAGAGCAGGTACCTGGCTGTCCTCTCACAGCCAAGCACCAAGCTCTCCCTGCCACAGAGACCATCGGCTTGCTTCTGACAAGCCGATGGTCTCTATGGCAACCTGTAAACAAAGCAGGACATTGCCGACATGTCGGCAATATCTTCTGCTGGTTTTTCAAAGCCCTTGCTTTGTTCTCTGTGGGACTGTGCAGGCAGAGCACACTGTCACAGCTTGTGGCACTGTGCTCTGCAGCTCCCATAGTGATACATAGCCCGGAAATCTTCCGGGGTATATCGCTATGAGCAGTGGAGCTCGTCACGGAACTTTTCCGGGCGTGCCACTCAAGGGGTTAAAGCTGTATAGCTTTAAATTCTCTATCCCGAAATACGGCCATTCCGTCATCTCTGGGAATTTTGTTTAAGGAGTACTCTCTTTTAGCTATATGTGTGTCCTATTTGAGACTTGTTCATCAAGTTCTTTTTTATAAAGATTCAATAAAAGTTATATTTTAGTTCTGAACCCTACAGTGACAAATATGATTTAAACTGAAAGTATATGGGAAAAGGTTTTCTCCTAAACTTTTAGCATTAGAGATGAGCGAGCGTACTCGTCCGAGCTTGATACTTGTTCGAGTATTAGCGTGTTTGAGATGCTCGTTACTCGAGACGAGTACCACGCGATGTTCGAGTTACTTTCACTTTCATCTCTGAGACATTAGCGCGCTTTTCTGGCCAATAGAAAGACAGGAAAGGCATTACAACTTCCTCCTGTGATGTTCCAGCCCTATACCACCCCCCTGCAGTGAGTGGCTGGCGAGATCAGGTGTCACCCGAGTATTAAAATCTGCCCGCCCGCGGCTCGCCACAGATGCATTCTGACAGAGATCAGGGACAGTGCTGCTGATGCCGGAGCTGCTATAGGGAGAGCGTTAGGAGTTATTTTAGGCTTCAAGAACCCCAACGGTCCTTCTTAAGCCATAGTCAGAAATCGCAGATCGCACCTATCTGCGATCTGCGATTCCTGTTCTGTTCTCTATATGCGCTCAATGGGGCCGGCGGCAGCAGCGCCGACCCCATTGAGAACATATAGAAGACAAATCATTCTTCTCTGCCACAGCTGTAACAGCTGTGGCAGAGAAGAACGATGTTTGCCCATTGAATTCAATGGAGCCAGCAATACAGCAGGTTCCACTGAAAGCAATGGGCTGCCGGCGATCGTGGGATGAATTGTCGGGAAGGGCTTAAATATAGAAGCCCTTCCCTGCAATTCATCCAGAAATGTGTTAAAATAAAAAAAATATATATACTTACCTTGTCCCGGCAGACGGAGTTCAGCCGCGGCGGCCGGCAGTGGGTGTGAAGGGGGTGTGAGTCAGACCTGCCTCTGATTGGCTCAGGCTGTTCGTTATTCTTCCCTGAGACGTTAGCGCGCTTTTCTGGCCAATTGAAAGACAGGGAAGGCATTATAACTTCCCCCTGTGACGTTCAAGCCCTATACCACCCCCCTGCTGTGAGTGGCTGGGAAGATCAGATGTCACCCGAGTATAAAAATCGGCCCCTCCCGCGGCTCGCCTCAGATGCCGTGTGAGTTAGATGAGGGACAGTGCTGTTTGTACCGGAGCTGCTGTAGGGAAAGAATTGGTAGTTAGTGTAGGCTTCAAGACCCCCCAAAGGTCCTTATTAGGGCCACTGATAGCTGTGTGTTGGCTGCTGTTAGCAGTGGCAATTTTTTTTTTCTCAAAATCGCCTCTGCAGAGCGTTGCACCCGGCATTAGGGACAGAAGTGCTGCATAGGCAGGGAGAGTGTTAGGAGTGAGTGTAGCCTTCAAGAACCTCAACGGTCCTTTCTAGGGTCATATTTAGCCGTGTGCAGTACTGTGCTGGCTGCTGTTAGCTGTGCTGCATTTTT